>NC_036848.1:27160079-27194143 GCF_002910315.2 Salvelinus sp. IW2-2015
TGTGTGTGTGTGTGTGTGTGTGTGTGTGTGTGTGTGTGTCCGTGTTCATTGCCTGTCAGTAAGCAGTGAACGCCATGTAGCTAACAATTGCCAATCAGGTTGAATATATTGACCTTATTCCTGCACATGTCATGACATCCATAGGAATGAAAATCCCCGTAGTTCAACGTCAAATAATCTGAGTGACCACTTTCACTACTGCAAGTATACGCACTACCAGCTATATTGCAGTGGAGCATAAACCCCCCAAAAATCCAAGCCCAAGCCTGTAGGTTTAATAGATTTGTGTTGCCTTTTATGGCACTATGCAGCCAGAATGTCAATGGTTAGAGAGCTTGAAGGAAAAAACCTAACCAGTTGATAATAGGATGGGAGTGACAGCTCTCCCAGCTCCAAATTCCCCCGCCTATTGACAGCAGATGAGGATGGGTGATCGGGACTGGAGGGATTTGGAGTTAGGGTGGAGCTATCCATTGAAACATTCCTTATGGCTGTTGATGTAAAAGACCCCATTCCGATGAAGGCCAATGATTGGTTAGGAATCATGCCCAGCTCATCCATATTTTTCACTTAGTCACTCTAAATCCAATTCCTATTCAAAAACAAAACTAGCCAACTACCATCCAAGGCCAACTGGGCCCACTAAAATGACTCATTAACACCCACTATATTCTGCTATCGCTGAGAGCTTTGAATATTGTTTGTTGCTTGGCAACATCCTCCTGTAAAATAAGGTACTAAAACGCTCCAATAGAACAGAATGAGAAAATGAACAAAATGTATAAAACAGGATGTTGGCATATTGGAGCTCCCTCTCTCTCACTCTCCCGTTTGTCTCCCAATATCCCTCATCTTGTCATTATGAGCCACTCAAGCCTGTGTGTGTTACGAAGACTGAGTTTGTGTCCCGGTTCTAGGAGTGGCCGGACGATGTGACATAGTATTTACCCAGTCAGCTTGGCTCCTCTCTCTCGGCTACAGGCACAGGCGGCCCACAGAAGAGGTGTGGACAGGGGAAAGTTAGGGGGGTGGGGAACGAGGGACGGGTCGTGTCGGGTTAGCACGAGGGGGGTTTTGATGTAGAGGGGGGAGACGTTAGTTTCTGACGGTGGGGGCGCATGCAGAGCTTCGGCCAGGGAACTCTGTTTAGGCAGGTGCAGGGAGCTGGGCTTGGGGTTAGAGTTGATATCAAGCTGCTGTGGGGAGGGAGAGGGAGAGGGGCACGAGGAGGGGGGCAGTGGGTGAGGGCTATAGTTAGACCAGCGTGGGGGAGGTGGGGTAGACGGCCCGGGAGGCACGGACTCGGGACCGGGGGCGACAGGGCGCGCGCACTGCGGTGCTCGGGGGTAGAAATGGTGAAGAGGCGGGTAGCAAGAGGAGGAAGAGGGGTAAGGGGGAGGGGGCCTCTCCTCCTCCGGAGAGGGGTAGGCATAACAGGAGTCCGACCAAGTGGATGACGCATCATCGGAGCTGCAATGATAAAAATGTAAATGATTTCACAGGGAATTGAATTGTTCTTGAGTCAGGAAGAGGCCAATATTGGCACGTTCTTGTTGTGGAACGAAAAGCATTGTATAAAAAAATATACTGTATGTGAGGAAGTCCAGTGGGCCATTCTGGCATGTTTGTGAACACTCAATAACCAGTGCAGTTAAGTGTGAAGGGGAACAAGTGCGGGTTTTTGTATCAGGGAAGGAATTAGTCAACCAACGTTGAACAGAGTCGTGTTAAGAGGGTGAGGAGAGAGAGGTCTAAGGAAATAGAAAAATTGAAAAGAAAAAAGAGCAAAGGAAAAACATTAATACAGGCCATGCCATACAGTATATTCATTCAGCACAAATCCTAAAACTGCTTGACAAATGCAATATTTTTTTTTCTTCCCATCTTACATGAGCATATCCCATTCATAGACGCTAACTGCTTTAGCGCCTATTGACGATCGTATCTTCTGAACAGGAATTATTACTATTATATATCTTTTTTATTATTATATATACTTTTACCCCTTTTTCTCCCTAATTTCGTGTAATCCAATTGTCCCATCGCTGCAACTCCCCTACGGACTCGGGAGAGGTGAAGATCGAGAGCAATGCGTCCTCCGAAACACCACCCTGCTTCTTGACACACTGCTCGCTTAACCCGGAAGCCAACCGCACCAATGTGTCGGAGGAAGCACCATCCAGCTGGCGAACGAAGTCAGCTTGCAGGCGCCCAGCCCGCCACAAGGAGTCGCTAGAGCACGATGGGACAAGGAAATCTCGGCCGGCCAAACCCTCCCCTAACCCATACGACGCTGGGCCTATTGTGCACCGCCTCATGGGTCTCCCGGTCTCGGCCGGGTGTGACACAGCCTGGGATTGAACTAGGGTCTGTAGTGACGCCTTAGACCTCTGCGCCACTCGGGAGGCCGTGACCAGGGAAATTTTTTACGAGCCCCCAATGGTTGCTCTAAACGTTGACACACATCACTCGCGGTACGGTTTAGGAAACATAAGGAACGTATCCTTCATATCAGCAAGAAATGTTTTTCAAAAAACAAAAGGTTAACTTACACCTTTATAGGGTTAGGGTTCCCACACGGCCATATTTCCATGTGACAACGCTTGTTTACGGAAAACAGATGGAAGACAGAGGGGTGTGCTAATAAGCTATCTGCATCTCCGAACACGTTGTGTGTAAACGGAAGACTGAAGCCACAAACGTGTTGTCACTGAAAAATACTGTCGGCTGCAACTGTGTTAAAAACAGTAAAAACAGTAAGTAGGTATTTAGCATTTGTGAAATGATTTTGATGTGACATGAAAGTAGAGGGATTTATGTTTCTAGGACCATTCCGCAATTGAGAATCGATTCAAGTTAGATGAAGTATTTGGCTGTTTTGGCTTCCAGAGACAAATCGCCTTTAAACAGAACGTGTAATCGTCTTTGGACTATAAGGAGTAACGTTAGGCTGTTAGGTGTTAATGAAACCTGTTCTGATAGATAAAAAATGAAAAACATGTACATGCTGCATTGGCAAGCTACCTCTGAGATGAGGTGAGCCTTTTCTTTGCTCACATTGTTACAATTTCATGGGTAATGGATAAAAAAAGTGCTATCTGAAAAACTAATAAAAATAATACTTTATATCCTTCTACCAAAAAACAACCCTCTGGTACAACCTGTATATGAAACTAAACAAGCACAAATTTTACTTCAAAGGGCTCTAGAAACTCTGAAGCTCAAGCACAAGGACCACAATGAAAACAACATCACACAAGCTCAAACCAAGTTTGACATGAAACTGGGCGTTGGTTCACAGAAAGGTGAAGACGATGCATGGGAAAGAGAATTAGAAGACAAACAGACAGAAAAAACAGACAGAAAAAGTAGACAACGCCATGTCGATGTAAGTTTCAGGACGCGAGGATTGGGGTAAATTGGAGTGGGGGGGCAACAACAGCCTTACCTGGCACGGTCGCTGCCAGCGGGAGGAGGGGTTGGTGAGGGGGACGCAGAGAGCTCCCCCTGCTCAGGTATGAGAGCATCTGAGGGAGGGAGGGGTGGCTGCATACTCGGGGGCGTGGAGGAGGTTTTACGCACTGACGACGAGCCCCTGCGCGACACCCAAGAAGTGTCCATCACCCTGACCCCCATGCTGCAGAGGGACAGACACACACAGTCAATCAAATACAGTGGTCAGAGGTCAGCCAAGCCCAGGGAGCCTCATCCTGTAGTGCTCACAATCGCCAGGACACTCCTTACCGAACAGTATGCATAGACACACTAGGGAAAGGAGACATTTGTAATAATGTGTCACAGTGTGGGTGTATGTATGGTTGGTCTCTGTGTGACAAACAAATGTTGGCACCTGTTATTGCCATTTGCACTTGTCAAAGCAAATCAAACGAGTACATCAAATGCCAGAAATTGCCACGATGCATTTTAAGTAAATAAACCACACAGTGTGATAACATTGTACACACAGGAACTTGACAACAGTTAGTTGGTAGCACTGTCTGTCAACAGCACTCTGTAGGGAATGTTGAACTATAGGATTACAAGTGTGTCATTTGGACGATAGAATAATCATGACTGGAATACTACTGGAATACTGACAGACAAATGATGACAGAGAGAGGCTTTCTTTCCACAGACAGTTCAGACAAAGGTAAACAGCGAGAAGAACAGAGTAAGTACCGTACCTTTGAATTTTCCTAACGCTGCTTGGTAGGACAAAAACATCACAATAAAAGGTAAGGATCATGAGAACCTCTGTTAATTGATTCAAAGCATCACGACATATATATCAAAGCAACTGGGGGAGCAGTCAGGTCAGGGGTTGGATCCAAGATGGAGGATCACCAGGTCGAACCTTCAGGCTTGGATTGCAGGGGGTTATGCGGGATGGATGTCATGCTGGGAGTCATGAGGTGAGGGATTTGAGGGGTGAAGATATTCCTTCCCAAAAGAGCTCCAAGCATGTCCTACCAGTGAGCCAATTAACCAATTAGGCCAACATTTCCCCACCAACGTAATAAATACCCCAAAATAACACCAACATACAGGAAGTCACTTGCAGCAGTGGTCAATGTGCTTGTTTACTATAAAAAAGCAATGTACAACTATGGATGGTTAAAGGCTACGTAATATTCAGATATTTTTGGAATCAATGACAATCTTACACACCAAGCAAAGAAACGGTCAAGGACACGGCATGACATCTCCCATAGTGCTTTAGCGAAAGGCCCAGGGTGAGTAAAACCATAACAGAGGTATGGATTTTAATTTGGACATCAACTCTGGGAATGCTACTTCCTCATTGGTCTCAGTTTGTACTAGGGGGCCGAATTCTCCTTGTCCTGATCTTCCTGCTCTATCTGGAGGGGCGTGTGTTTCTAATGAGAGCAGTGTGTTGGTCCCAACACAGTCCTCGCCAAGTTTAATTAGCTGGGTTTACGTGGCCCCCGAGCTGAGGGGCTCAGATGTCTGCTGAACAGGGGCCGACAAGACAGAGAGTTATTTTGAAAAGAGAGAGAGAAAACATGATCGACTTGAAACTAATTCTCCGTACAGCACAAGACTGCTTACTGCACCACCATAGACCAACATATTTCTCTGAGCTCCCTGTTCTGTCTGTCTTAGTGCATTTCTCTCTTTCGCTCTCACCCAAGATGAAGAATAATTTAGTGACATTCTCTCCACCCCTCTCATACCCAGACTGAACTCTTTACTAAGCTCTCCTTTTCACTGAGTGTACGGGGTTATATTATTATAGAAACAAAAACTATTGACATGGAAAGGTGGCATGATGCTATATCTAAGGCATATAGCTTTCACACAACACTCAAATCTCTCACTAGTCGATCAAGCCATCAGCTTTCATCTGCTCATCCATACCTCTAAAGGCCCATTGTCCCCATTAACATGTCAACACAACTATCCTTAATTCTGAACTCTACTGCAATAACCGACATCACGAGTAATCCTTGTTGTCCAATGGTTCATGTTCCAGTTAAGAGTGTTCAGCAAGGACATTAAGGGAAGACAGGTGGTTAGGTAGTTGACTTCAGAAAGAGGGATTTAAGAGAGATGGAAAAGTTAGGGCAAGACAGGTACAACACGAGTCGGATCTTCTTACCCATCCTTCTTATAGAACTCGAGCATCATATTGTCAGTGGCCACACTGAGGGGACGTCGGCTCTGGTCATTGTGCTTGCGATCGGAATGGTCCATATCCGGAGAGGGCATGGAGCTGTAGTTGGCGTTGTGGTTGGTGTGGACCGGGCTGCCATAGTTTCCTGTGACATTAAACTCAATCTCTGAGAGAGAGGAAAGCGATAGGTGAGGTATTATTATTTGACCATGCTGGTCATTTATGAACATTTGAACATCTTGGCCATGTTCTGTTATAATCTCCACCCGGCACAGCCAGAAGAGGACTGGCCACCCCTCCTAGCTTGGTTCCTCTCTAGGTTTCTTCCTAGGTTTTGGCCTTTCTAGGGAGTTTTGCTTCTACACCTGCATTGCTTGCTGTTTGGGGTTTTAGGCTGGGTTTCTGTACAGCACTTTGAGATATCAGCTGATGTAAGAAGGGCTATATAAATACATTTGATTTGATTACTTTTGTGACAATAAACATGTATCCCGTTATAAGAACTGATTCTTAAAATTGTGAATAGGTCTCCTACGGCTACTTAAGCTGACTGACTGTCATACTGTATATGTACGAGCAGGTGCCGGTTTCCATTTACCCACATACAGCGGGTGATACAGGGACATTAAAGCAACAGTATTACATTCTAATGGATGAGATAGGCGGTCGTGGCTTACAGAAGCTGAACAGATACTGTGTCCTCTCTCACCTCCAGGGAAGAACCAGTCAGCGTGCTGGATGATGGGCTCAATGATGCCTACAATCTGCAGGGACACAGTGGTCATCATCTCTGTAATGCTCCTGGAGGGAGGGAGAGGAAGAGGTATGGAGGAGTTAGTTTAATTTGATGAAGAGCGATTGCCAGACAGTGAATTCAATGCAACTGTTCAACACTGGAAATTATTAACTTGAACCTTGGAGATATGAGTATGATTTAATTTGGACCGTTTTATCTCTTTAAGTCACTATCAATGACCAGGAAATGCTTTTAAAATAAGGTACTTTATGTATAGTCTCTATGGTGTGACTAAATAGTGTGTTAAAGATAGGTGAAGTCCTACCCTTCCTGCGTTGTCCACAGCAGGTTGGGACCCAAGACTATTGCAATATTCCCAGGAGTCATTTTATTGTCATCCTGGTAGTCATCTAACTTGGCGAGGAATTTGATTAAATACCTGAAAAAGAAACAATAAAACTAACAATACGTTTATGTTTTTTTCGATCATGATCATTCACGTACTGTCTACTGCATTGGCTGACAAATCTCTGAATCCTACAGATTGTTGTTTTCTGGCTCATCTAAGATGAACCGATTGTTCAGACAGAACCCCCAGGCAGCTCATTTCAATTGGGCTATGACAAGGACAGGTTTGACAGGTGTTCGCGAAAGAAGACAACCTAAAAATAAGCCCATTAAGTGAGATTCAACGATGACACTGACAAGCACTGCAGTCTGTCAGCCTTTGGATTTCTGTTTCACCCGTACACCCTCTACTCCCACTCCTTTTGATCATATGTCAAGCTCCTGCAAACAATATTCCATGATGCTATCCTTGATCAAGCAGCCAACACAGAAAAACACAAAAAGCACACCCAGTTCTGGCTGCTTGAAGGCTACGATGAACTCTTCACCAGTTCAGTGCAACAGCTGATGTGATAAGAGCAGCGAAGGATAGAAACAGTGAAAGGTGATTGAAACTGAAATCATTTAATGGTCAGGCAAGTGCCAAGAAAGAGTGAAATGGGTGCGGGACAGAGACAAAGCGAAACCCAGATAGGGCGACTCACTTGAAGTTGTTGCCATTGGCCAGGGGTAGTTTCTCGCAGGCTGTGAGGAGGGCTTGGAGTCTCTTGTCCTGGTCTTGAATGCTGCCAGACAAACCACAAAATAACAGCTTAGCGTGAAAGAGAAACCCCACATCCAATGATCTCATACTTTTCGAGTAAATAAAGAATCAGCAGCACAGAGTATGAATCAAACACAATGAATAGACATCAACTAATGGCGGCACCATTACAAATTGACACTGACTTAGAAGCTTGGATCCATTCATCATAAAGTTCAAAGGTCATCAGTGGCTCAGGGAGTTCCCGTAGGTAGGATTTCAAAGCACCTGTTGGGATGAGACAATAGGAGGGTGAGTGAAAGTTAGACGGATAAACAGAGAGGATGAGGGTGGTGTGTGTGTTGAAAATGAGAGGGAGAGCTTGAAGTAAGAGAGTAAGAAATTGTAAAATGGCTACTGTGTAGGCCTAAAGACGTCAGTACCAAGGGATGAGACACTTCATAAAACACACAGACACAGAAAGATGGAGAAAGGGGGGGAGGGGTGTAGGTCTCTAATGCAACTATTTCTCCTGGGGATGTATTCTATGTGAAGGATAGACCAGGACTTCAGGATGTCCCTTGCATTCTGATGGTACAGAGGAAACCACAACAGCTGTGCCACCATTCTGTGTGTAGAGTGTACAGTCAGAAGTTTACATACACCTTAGCCAAATACATTTAAACTCAGTTTTTCACAATTCCTGACATTTAATCCTATGAAAATTCCCTGTMTTAGGTCAGTTAGATCACCACTTTATTTTAAGAATGTAAAATGTCAGAATAATAGTAGAGAGAATGATTTATTTCAGCTTTTATTTCTTTCATCACATTCCCAGTGGGTCAGACGTTTACATACACTCAATTAGTATTTGGTAGCACTGCCTTTAAATGGTTTAACTTGGGACAAACATTTCAGGTAGCCTTCCACAAGCTTCCCACAATATATTGGGTGAATTTTGGCCCATTCCTCCTGACAGAGCTGGTGTAACTGAGTCAGGTTTGTCGGCCACCTTGGTCGCAGACACATTTTCAGTTCTGTCCACAACTTTTCTATAGGATTGAGGTCAGGGCTTTGTGATGGCCACTCCAATACCTTGACTTTGTTGTCCTTAAGCCATTTTGCCACAACTTTGGAAGTATGCTTGGGGTCATTGTCCATTTGGAAGACCCATTTGCGACCAAGCGTTTAACTTCCTGACTGATGTCTTGAGATGTTGCTTCAATATATCCACATAATTTTCCATCCTCATGACGCCATCTATTTTGTGAAGTGCACCAGTCCCTCCTGCAGCAAAGCACCCCCACAACATGATGCTGCCACCCCCATGCTTCACAGTTGAGATGGTGTTCTTCGGCTTGCAAGCCTCCCCCTTTTTCCTCCAAACATAACGATGGTCATTATGGCCAAACAGCTCTATTTTTGTTTCATCAGACCAGAAGACGTTTCTCAAAAAAGTACAATCTTTGTCCCCATGTGCAGTTGCAAACCGTAGTCTAGTTTTGGAGCAGTGGCTTCTTCCTTGCTGAGCGGCCTTTCAGGTTATGTCGAAATAGGACTCGTTTTACTGTGGATATAGTTACTTTTGTACCTGTTTCCTCCAGCATCTTCACAAGGTCTTTTACTATTATTCTGGGATTGATTTGCACTTTTCGCACCAAAGTACGTTCATCTCTAGGAGACAGCACGCGTCTCCTTCCTGAGCGGTATGACGGCTGCGTGGTCCCATGGTGTTTATAGTTGCGTACTATTGTTTGTACAGATGAACGTGGTACCTTCAGGCGTTTGGAAATTGCTCCCAAGGATGAACCAGACTTGTGGAGGTCTACAATTTTTTTCTGAGGTCTTGGCTGATTTCTTTTGATTTTTCCATGTTGTCAAGCAAAGAGGCACTGAGTTTGAAGGTAGGCTTTGAAATACATCCACAGGTACACCTCCAAATGACTCAAATGATGTCAATTAGCCTATCAGAAGCTTCTAAAGCCATGACATAATTTTCTGGAATTTTCCAAGCTGTTTAAAGGCACAGTCAACTTAGTGTATGTAAACTACTGACCCACTGGAGTTGTGATACAGTGAATTTTAAGTGAAATAATCTGTCTGTAAACAATTGTTGGAAAAGTTACTTGTGTCATGCACAAAGTAGATGTCCTAACCGACTTGCCAAAACTATAGTTTGTTGACAAGAAAGTTGTGGAGTGGTTGAAAAACGAGGTTTAATGACTAAGTGTATGTAAACTTCCGACTTCAACTGTATGTGTAGGCATGGCGGTGTGTGTGTCTATCTGCACTAGATAAACACATTAAATGCAAAGCAGTTTGAATCCCTCCAGGGAGCATCTTTACTATTGCTGACCCTGTAAAACAATAGATGTCACTGCACCTATCCGGTGTATGTGACAATAAAACATATATTTTTTTTTATTCACTTTGTTAGAAAGCGCTATGCTGTTGACTTGATTCTGATGTGTTTAGACTGGGTGACGTGGGACATGAATCCGCCTTGGTACTACTCTCCCCTCAGGAGAGGGTTGCAAATGGGCTTTCCTTTTGGTGCTGGTTCTGTGTATCACCCTGGTTAACATGGAATCAATAGAAATGAACACGGAAGAGGATTCAGAGAGGATTCTTTTCAAGGCTCACTCAGGGTCTGTGTATTCACAGGTACTCACACAGCCAGGATCTTAAGAAGGCTGTGTATAAGACCCAAGTTGAAGTTCTTAGGTTGACAGGGAGCCCTTGATAACCCGAACAGACTAGGGGCAGGGTTCGAGACGATCTCCATGACAATGTCAGCTGCCATGATAATACAGAGCAGAGTGAAAGGAAGTGATGTATTTGGGGGTGTTGGGTTGCCAACTCACCTGCGATGGCGTGAGGGTCTGCAGAGTACTCCTGTACGTCCATCACCCCACAGTCTAGAGATGCCTTGAGCTTCTTCAGTTTGGAGGCAGAGGGCGCTACTCTGAACAGGCCCTGGAATGGGACAGGGACACAGGAGGTTAGGCTAATCAGTATGTTGTCACTTGGTAATGGGAAGACATACTGATAGTGTGGAATACACACTGACCTCTTCCTGCATGCCACACTCCAGCAGCATGGTGACACAGGCTTCGATGGGGAAGGCAATGTCCCGCCCGCTGAGGGCAAGGTGCTCCTCTAAGGGTTTCCCATAGCACGGCCTCTCCACCCAGGTCTCTGTCAACCACAACACACACAGCACCAAGGTTACACAGTCAGCAGGTTAATCAGGTTATTACTAAGGTTGCCTCATACACACTCATACACATAGCTTCTGAGCAGTCCCTATTGACTTTAAATTATACATAAAAAGTTAACAAAAAGCATACTGCAACCACAGATATGGGTGCATTGTGAATATCAGGGTTGGGGTCAGTTCCATTTAAACTACTGAAATTCTGTGAGTTAATTGAAATTCCATTCATGAATTGAAACGTCTTCATAAAAAAAAAAGAAATGTCCCTTTTCAAATTCAAATTCACAAATTTAATTTCCATCTCCAAAACGGACTAAATTTAAACAGAATTGATCAACCATGATGAATAGAGAGAAGATGTGCACCAGTGCTCCTACTGCAGGGTTGACTGAGGACAGAGTTGGCATAATGTGTGTGTAATAATGAGTGAGGGCGGCCGGGTGGGCACTGGGCAGACAGACTCACCCTGGTGGGCTTTGATCTGAGGCAGAATATTCTGGAGGAGCTCTAACGACTTCCTGTGGTACTCTGCCTGCACCTCTATCAACTACAGAGAGAGAGAGAGAGAGAGAGAGAGAGAGAGAGAGAGAGAGAGATAAGACGAGAGAGAGAGAGAGAGAGAGAAGAGAGAGAGAGAGAGAGAGAGAGAGAGAGGAGAGAGAAGAGAGAGGAGAGAGAGGAAAACAGAGACAAAGAGACCGAGAAGGAGAGAGACGGAGAGAGATTAGTGTATTTTCTATGTCCCTGTTTGTACCTCAATGAAGACATAGTGAGTGCTATTAGAGAGAGACCGTTCAGTCCTTACTGTCTGAAAGTAGCTTGCATAGTCAATTTCTTTGGCCACAAAATTGTACATGTCTGCAGATAATTGATCCTGGAAAAATACAAAAGGATAACTTCAGAAAATAAACAGCGATTTCAGAGAAAACATCTTGAGGAGCGTTAGAAAGAGAACGAGAGCGAGGAAAGGGAGATGTAGACTGACTCGACAGATCTCCATTCGATTGGCTGCTTCTTCCATCTCTTCTCTGAGGTGCTCGCCCTTGGCCCCTGGCTGCACGTTGCTGGACATACCAGACTTGGAGGACTGGTGGAACCTGAGGGGTGGAGGGAAGAAAGAGGCGGGATTACACATCCTATGCAAACATATAGACATCCGCTGCTTCCTAATTCTCTATCGTTATGCCCTAAGTGTGCACTTGTTCACTTCCCAGTCTGTCTATCTGTCTGCCTGTCTTTCTGTCTGCCTTCCCCTCTCTCCTCTCTATCCTACCCACTTGTCCATAGTATCTCTCGCCCTCTCTCTCTGGTTTATTTGTATGTGTCTGAGAGGTCTGAGTCACAGAGCAGAGATAATGTCCACTGCTGCCAGGGGAGCTCAAGGCACACATTTGGGTCAGCAGAAGAAACTGCAGGAGCTCTGTGAGGAAAATGCATTACATTTCCCCAATGTCTTGGCCCCTAATGTGTGTGTAATATGTATAGGTCAGACTCAGCACAGAGGCAGAGGCTGTGGTTGCAGTCTATCCCTGAGCCACAGTGCTGAATACGGGAAGGGCAGTGGAGAGACACTGAGGTATACTGGAAGCGTGACTGTAAAAGGAAATCCAGGTAAAAGAAAGAAGATCCATGGAGTGCCAAGGTGAGGGGTATATTAAGGTGAAGGGGTATGATGAGGTGAGTATTTGAGGGGTGGAGAATGTGGCCACGCCTAGATCTTCACTGTACAATATGGGCGATCAAACAGTGACGTTCGCGTGGAACGCTGTAAAGAGGTCAGTTCACAGGGGATTGAGTTTCTCTCTGTTTTGGAAACGACGGGCAAA
This sequence comes from Salvelinus sp. IW2-2015, assembly GCF_002910315.2. Taxonomy (NCBI): domain Eukaryota; kingdom Metazoa; phylum Chordata; class Actinopteri; order Salmoniformes; family Salmonidae; genus Salvelinus; species Salvelinus sp. IW2-2015. The sequence goes on from NC_036848.1 coordinate 27,172,584, forward strand.
TCACAAATCCTTTTTCACACACAGATACACACAAAAAAAAGCACCTTGAAAATCACACAGAGACTCCTCACATACTGACACAGACACCCACACACACTGTCAGTGAGCAGCTCGTACCTTGTGCGTGCCGAGTCCATGTCCAAAACCAGTTTTGCTAAATGTTTCCTTTGTTTCTGGATGTTGGGGATTTCCACCTGAGTGAAATCACATCATAAAACAAAGACACTTTACTCTGGTTTGTTCTGTAGTGTGAGAGATTGGATAGAGACACACGGGCATTGTCATAGGAATCATGTTCTCACAGCTTGTGTAGCTTTGTAGGTGAGATACATTTGCAGTGGTGTAGTCTTCATGACCGTGGTACATGACCGTCTACAGTAAGTACCTCTGCCAGTTCGTATAGGGGTTCCACCACGTCTCTCTCAATGGTGAACTCAAACAGGATGAGCTCCAGAGCCATCTTCTCCTGTGTCTCACCACACAGCTTCAGCATCTTCCTGCAACCGGCCAATGTGAAGCCAGAGAAAATAGCACATAGCCAATTAGAACACAAAACAGGACCTCATTTCACTAGAAATTGTGTGGTATTACTGTACGTGCTATCACTATGGCAAAGTCCACACCTTCACAATAATGGAAAAAAGTGTTATATGCTGTTAAAATTTGCTGATGCAATACAATAAAGTCATTCATTTGACAAGAGCTCAGTCTTCACTAGCAATGACCGTAATAGTCGCTCTGCTGTTGATCATGTGTCATGATCATGAATCAGGCCTGGTTCACTGGGTGACACTGCCACGTTTCCCATGTCAGCACACTTTAAAAAATCCCATGACGGATGTGGCAGACGATTAATGTATGTGCGTTTGTGTATTTGTGTCTGTTTGTGTGTGCACTCACCCCAGTAGCGAGTCGTCGCCCAACACTGCTGCTCCCTCCACCAGACATTGTGCTAGTGTTGTGAGGGGTAGCTTTTTCTACACAGGAAATAGAACAGAAGAACATGTACCGCACTCTACTGTCATATCAATGTCAGCATTACAAGAAGGAAAAGGAAAAATACAGGCAGACTCACCGAGGGCGATCTGACAGATCTCTTCTCCACATCCACCCCCTGTTGGCCCTGCAGACAGGCAGTCAGCTTCTTGTGGGTGCTGTGGGACACCTGCTTAACCAGCTCCAGCCGCTTCTCCACTGCATGACAGAACGATAGGACAGGGCTCAGTAAGCTGGCATCTCTCTACGGACGGACACACAAACAAACACACCGCACGCACGCACGCACACCACACACACACACACACACACACACACCACACACACACACACACACACACACACACACACACACACACACACACACACACAGGTAATCTGAAGTGTGCCTAAACAGCTACACTCATCCGAAATCCATCCAGTGGAACCGATGTCACATCCATTGACGACTTCATTCATCTGTAGCAATTATAGCCAGTAGCCTAGTCTGGGCACCAGGCTCCCTCAGTAAATCAGAGGGGATGTTCAGACTTTGTCTCCCATTGCTGATGAATTTTGCCTTGGGGAATTCGACACCCATTTCACACATTGCATACTCTGTTTTAGGGTTAGAGTTTCACATTCAGGAAAGAGGTATGACCTACTTTGCAGTTCACACACACACACACACACACAGCAAACAGGCATATCCTAGACCCACAGTATCAGCAAACGTTTGGACACACCTACTCATTCAAGACTTTTCTTTATTTTGACTATTTCTACATTGTAGAGACGCAGAGTAGGTGATGGGATGATCTCCGCATGTGTGGTTCCCACCGTGAAGCACGAAGGAGGAGGTATGATGGTGTGGGGGTGCTTTGCTGGTGACAGTGTCTGTGATTTATTTAGAATTCAAGGCACACTTAACCAGCATGGCTACCACAGCATTCTGCAGCGATACGCCATCCCATATGGTTTGCGCTTAGTGGGACTATCATTTGTTTTTTAACAGGACAATGACCCAACACACCTCCAGGCTGTGTAAGGGCTATTTGACCAAGATGGAGAGTGATGGAGTGCTGCATCAGATGATCTGTCTCCACAATCACCCAACCTCAAACCAATTGAGATGGTTTGGGATGAGTTGGACGGCAGAGTGAAGGAAAAGCAGCCAACAAGTGCTCAGCATATGTGGGAACTCCTTCAAGACCGTTGGAAAAGCATTCCAGGTGAAGTTGGTTTAGAGAATGCCAAGACTGTGCAAAGCTGTCATCAAGGCAAAGGGTGGCTACTTTGAAGAATCTCTAATATAAAATATAACATTTGTTTAACACTTTTTTGGTTACTACATGATTCCATATGTGTTATGTCATAGTTTTGATGTCTTCGCTATTATTCTACAATGTAGAAGAGAGTACAAATAAAGAAAAACCATTGAATGAGTAGGTGTGTCCAAACTTTTGACAGGTACTGTATATTAGGCCTTTATAAGCACACAAACACACACATAAATGCACACACACAAAATTACATTTTTACTCATTTCTTACTTGTAGAAGGTCTTCGCTTAATACTTCTGTTTTTTCAGCTCTGCGATAAAGATGAAGAAACAGAGACGATTAGGATGGAATGGGGAATTTCGGGATACATTATATTACAAGTTATCGTGGGAATTGGTAAATGTATGCACGTACCGATGAATCAACGTAATTAGAGGGCATTTTCATTTGGATAATTCATTTCCCTAATAATCCGTTGACCTAATCATATAACAGGAAGGTTTACTTTACTAAACAGTGTGCTAAAGATTTTTTTTAAACATTCTTCTGAGTAACAGCCATTTGGCTGCCTTATAGAACAAACTAGGCCAAGCTCCATTTGGGACATTTATGGTGTGTAGTGAATAGAAATCTGACAAATTATGTCACCCACTCCCTCATCACTCACTGTCACAGAATATTGCTCAATACTGTACAACAAACATAGGTTTTCTGTTTACCTTAGCTAAGTTGCCATTTTGTCAGTTACTTTGGTATAACGGAGAATGATGTTGCTAAGATCACGAGGATGAGCATGAATGTATATTTTCACTAAGGTGAATAAACAAAATAACTCACTAAAGGTAGAGTAATAAATAAATAAAAAATCACAAACATATGGCATTTTCATCCGTTGAGCTAACCATATAACAGGAATGTTCACTTTACATTGGGGGAGATCTCAGCCACAAAGTCATAAACTGTGGATGGAGTGAGGAAGCCCACATCCATTCTATTGTTTTTTGATGAAGAGTCTCTCCCTTCCCACGTATATTCGGGTTTTATGAGATACCCCGTGAGAGCTTTCGTTCCCAAAACCATGCAGCGTGATAAAAGCTAAATATTTGGTCATGTGTCAAGTGGATGTAGACGGGAGGGGTATTATATGCCAGCTGAATGCTGCAATTGCGGTGGTGAACAAGCACCCACATTTCTGAAGTGTCCTGTTAGGGTGAAGGAGACGGGGGTGGTAAGAACAAGGGCTGTCCAGTATGTCTCCTATACGCAGGTGGTGAGAAGAGTGGCAGCAAGGAGTGAAGTTGAAAAAGAATGGCACCTACTCTGCGTCTTCAACTAAGACCAAAATGCAAAAAAAAATGTACGATATAGACTAATTTGACTTTGTGGCTGTGGCAACTAGTGGAAACCGAGATTGTATGCGAAAAGATAGTAACAAGACGAGCGAAGTCTCCACCCTCAAAACGCAAACTCTCATCCAAAGCCAACCAGTTCTCGTGCTAGTCGGGTACTAGGAAACTCAGAAATGTCCAATTTGCTAACTGGTTGAACGTGGCACGTTGTTTAACTACAACCAGTTATCAAGTCAGAAATGCGTTTCCTACTTCGGACTACCAGGTGAACGTGGCATAAACCCATGAGAGATTACACACTAACTCAGTCAAAGAAAAAAAGAAAATGGGAAGGTGTGGCCGAGGCACTCCCATGGCCTGAGATTACCCTCTCTGCCTACACATAAACACCTGCTGCAGGACATGCATTACAATACATGTACGTCCGTTTATTGATAGGGAACGAGTGCCACTTGAGTCCATATAGACAGGATCTTGACCCCTGCCTACTCTTGTCCAAAACGGTTTAACATCAGAGTCGTACTTAACGTGAAAGTAAACACTAGTAACATGGCAGTTARGGTAAAGCACTGAGGTATTATTTGCCCAAAATGGACACAATGTATACACTAATGCGTAATGTACGCACTTTACAAATACAGTTATCTGTCACGTTCCTGACCTGTTTTCTTTTGTCTTGTATTTATTTAGTTGGTCAGGGCGTGAGTTGGGTGGGTTTGTCTATGTGTGATTTTCTATTTTGGGATGTTTGTGTTCGGCCGGGTATGATTCTCAATCAGAGGCAGCTGTCAATCGTTGTCCCTGATTGAGAATCATACTTAGGCAGCCTGGGTTTCACGTGTGTTTTGTGGGTGTTTGTATTTCGTGTCAGTGTTCGTGCCACACGGGACTGTTTCGGTTAGACTCTCTTTGTTATTTTGTTTCGTTAGTGTTCAGGTTATTTTGTTAATAAAACATGGACACTTTCCACTCTGCGTCTTGGTCCGATCCCTACACCTCCTCTTCAGACGAAGAGGAGGAAATCAGCCGTTACATTATCATTGTTATTACTATAAATACAAGTGGTGTATTGGTCTCACAGATATCAGTCGCACAAAGGCTAACTAATACAAAATCCCAGTTAACTCTAGTTCACTCCAAACCACACAGATCATGCTAACTATGTCACTATCAACCCCTACCTTCTCCAACAAGCAATTGAGAAAGCACTCCACCCTAACCCTTGAATGCCAGTGGCTATAGAAACTTACTGAGAATTGCTTTTCCTGCGCAAAGCCCTGCTCCTAGATACCTGCAGCCTTTTCTTCCACTTTTCTTCCTTTTCTACCCACAGAGTGTGGGAGGAAACATGTGCACACTGACTGGTTTCGGGCAATGACAGAAATTAGAAATTGGGAAAGAGAGAGTGAGAGAGTCAGAAGGAGGGGGGGGGGGACAAGAATGAGACCTGACTGTCAGTTCCTTTCACTCTCTCACCTATTCCCTCACTTCCACCCCCTCTAACAGCTCTGCTCTCTGGCTCTCTGTATCCGTGCCCTGACAGGAATATAACATAATAGGAGAGAACAGGCAGAGAAAAACAGAAAGGCCTTGTATTTCTGCAGAGGGATCAGCTGCAACTCACAATGAGGGTGATGAGAGGCCAAGCATAGATCTAGATCTGATGGATGGGACTACTGCTCATGCTCCTAGCCAGTGCCCATTTATTTTGTTCAACTCCTATGGCAGCGGTTCTATAACTTAGGTTGTTTCTACTCTCAGCTCGCCAGGCCCTGGGTATTGACCTTGATCAGTGTTTCCCAACTCCAGTTCTCGAGTAGCCCCAACAGCACACATTTTTGTTGTAGCCCCGGACAAACTCACCTGATTCAACTAATTGAGGGCTTGATGATTAGTTGACAAGATGAATCAGATGTGCTTGTCCGGGGCTACGACAAAAAATGTGTACTGTTGGGGGTACTTGAGGACTGGACTTTGGAAACACTGATCTAGGTGATAAATAACAGGAGAGGCTGGAGCGGAGACTTGGTCTTTTTTCCATCTTCAGCAGCCTCTGTGCTAAGAGTAGCAGCGTGTAGCTCCCTATGTCTTCTGCTTAGGTCTTCTGCAGTACACACTTCAATACTGAGCAAATTAAGCTGTGTGTTAGTGGGTGAAGGTGTGTGGGGTGGGGTGAGTGGGTGCGTGAAGAGTACATTATAGTACAGTGTCAACGGTACTATAATTTATAACTCCATTTATAAACAATCATCAATCATTTCTGTACTTCTTCTTGGATGTAAACCTGAGGGCATATCAGTGGGTACCAGAATGGTATATATATATGGATCTGGCGGGGTCCCTCTATTCTTGGATTCAATCCCTGAGCCATTAGAAGGACAGGACTTTGAATGAGATTTACTCCAGCGTATGAATTAAACCGTGAGTTAATGACTCCCTCATACAATCACAGGAACGGTTTAATGAGTGCATTACAAATAAGTCAATTGTTGTGACGGCCAACATTGGAACACTCTCTCTCTTTCGCTCACACAATTACACACACAGTCATAAACACAAACACACACTGACAGTCATTTTTCAGGCTGGGTCTGAGGCTGCTCTAAATGCTCTAATAGAAAATGCGCAGTAGGCTACAGTCAGACGGAGGAACGACTATGTTATTTTGGCCTGATTTATATACGTTTGCTTAGAATTTCCAAGATTTTGGTAGGCTATTTGTTAGTCAACTTGTCTATAATTAGATACATGCAGCTTCTCTTCTGTCGTGATGTTTCCCTGGAAGACTAAATGAACCCTTGCTCACCAGAACAATGTCATAAATCCAATGAATGCTTCAATCTAGTTGACATTGGTAAAAGTTTTCTCCGTCATCTCTGCATCTTTTTCAGAGCAAAGACGTTTAGGGACCGGGGAGAAAATGCAATCGCCTACCTCTGAAAGAATGGGAGATTTTCTGTGCAACATTTCCAAATGACATCAGTTTGACCGGTTGTAAGAAAATAGAAAGCTGTGAAAACCACCCAACATGTTTCTGATAAGATTCCAGTTCGGCTTGGATGCATATTTTACGTGGTTGAAATCCTACTATCAGCTTTCAGCTACAACCAGCGTGTCAGCTTTTATGACGCTGATAAAGATAGCACCTCTACAGATGGCATCTAACTGCGCATTGGCATTCTCTCAAGATGCTGAAAGAAAGAAATTATATTTCTCCTGTTCCCGAGTCAAAATGTAGCCTACATTTGGTGTGTAATTTTACAGCAAGAAATGCTTAATTCTGCATGAGTTAGTATTAAGGCTAGGTGAAAGGTTATAGGCCTACAGCCAGTGTCCAGATTTCAGTTTACATTTAACCCTCGTGCCAAACTCATTCCATGGAGCGCCGAGTGTCAGTGGGTTCTCGCTCCTCCCTTGTACTTGATTGATGAATTTAGGTCAGTAATTAGTAAGGAACTCCCCTCATTGTCTAGGTCTTAATTGAAAGGAAAAAACAAAACCCGCAGACACAGCCCTCTGGGGAATGAGTTTGACACCGCTGATTTAACCTGTCTGAACAGAAGGCTACAGTTCTCTTGACTGGAGTGTGGACCTCAGTTCATCTTTCAATCACCCACATGGGTATTTGCTCCTAAAAACCAATGAGGAGATGGGAAAAGCGGACTTGCAATGCGTCAAGCGTCCAAAAATATGTCTAAAAGATTAAGAATTTCTCAGGACATGGTGCATGTCTTCTACCTAGAACCAAAAAGGGTTGTTCAAAGGGTTCTTCGGCTGTCCCCATAAGAGAACCCTTTGAATAATTTGGTTCCAGGTAGAGTCCTTTCAGTCTACAGGCGAACCACTGCATAAGAGAAATAGGAGTTGAGTTATCCTGACAGACATGCCCCTCTCTGGAATCAACATGGAAAGTAGATTGGATTTGAAAAAAGTCACCATCCAGTACTGTTTTCATCTCATTTCTAGCAGCATGGTAAACATTGAAATTAGGGTAAAACTTAATTGACTTAACCAGACTAGGTTGTTACATCAATCTAATTTCAACATAATCATCTGAACTATGTATACATTGCAATTGCATGGAATATTTTTCATCCTATATTCAATATTTACTGGGTGGTTGAAATTATGTTGAATTTCATATATGATTAGACATATTTTATTTTACCTTGTTTCAATGTTGATAGTAAAATGGTAAGTCTGAATCAACGTCATTGTTTCAACGCCATGCTATCAACCTGAAATAAGAGCTATATTAAAAAACAATGTGAAGCCACAGTCCAATGATTCCTGCTTGAACAGTGACTCCTACTGGTGTATTAGGGGTAATGCACTTCAATGAGAACAAGTCTTCCGCCCAGATGCCTACCTCTATGTACCCCTCCTTAACTTTGGAAACAAGCTGTGTTTGTTTTCAGCTGAGCTGTCATGTCAAAACATTTAGACATTGATCCGCTTCCACACTCATTCGCGTAGGATCCCTAAATAACATTGAATAGTTGAAAGTAACTCCTTTAACTTCCCTTACACAAGCTATATGTGAAGGACATCATTTCAACGTGAAGCTAGGTATACTATCATTCGTCTATGGTTGATTGGATCTTTGGAAGTTGAGCAGTAGTTACCATTCCCCCTATAAATAGGACGCCAAATTCATGATATTTATAATAAACTTTTACCTTTGGTATATTGTCTTTTATATATGTTATTCATAATATAGGCTACAGTATATACAGTGCCTTCAGAAATTATTCATACATTTTACATTTGAGTAATTTAGCAGATGCTCTTATCCAGAGCAACTTACAGTTAGTGCATTCATCTTAAGATAGCTAGGTGGGACAACCACATATCACAGGCATAGTAAGTACATTTTTCCTCAGTAAAGTAGCTCTCAGCAAATTCAGAGCTAGGAGGGGGGAGGGGGATATTTAAGATACTCTTTGAAAAGGAGGTTGCTGGGGGGAGGACAGCTCATAATAATGGCTGGAATGGAGTCCATGAAGTTCTACCAACCACATGGAAACCACATCTTTGATGTGTTTGATACCATTCCATTAACTCCATTCCAGACATTATTATGAGCCGTCGTCCCCTCCGCAGCCTCCACTGTATCCAAATGTTGTTGTGTTACAGTCTGAATTCAAAATGTATTAAATATTATTTTTCCGCACCTGGATTGTGCAACATTTGCCCCTTATTCTTTTCAAAATTCTTCAAGCTCTGTCAAATTGGGTGCTGATCATTGCTAGACACTCATTTCCAGGTCTTGCCATAGATTTTTAAGTTGATTTAAGTCAAAACTGTAACTAGGCCACTCAGGAACATTCACTGTCTTCTTGGTAAGCAACTCCAGTGTAGATCTGGCCTTGTGTTTTCGATTATTGTCCTGCTGAAAGGTGAATTAATTTCCCAGTGTCTGGTGGAAAGCAGACTGAACCAGGCTTTCCTCTAGGATTTTGCCTGTTCTTAGCTCCATTTAATGTATTATTTTTATCCTGAAAAACTCCCCAGTCCTTAACAATTACAAACATACACATAACATGATGCAGCCACCACTATGTTTGAAAATATGGAGAGTGGTACTCAGTAATGAGTAGTATTGGATTTTCCCCAAACATAACACTTTGTATTCAGGCTAAAAAGTTAATTGCTTTTGCCACATTTTTGCAGAATTACTTTAGTGCCTTGTTTCAAACAGGATGGATGTTTTGGAATACTTTTTATTCTGTACAGCACAGGTGTCAAACTCATTCCACGGAGGGCTGAGTGTCTGTGGGTTTTTGCTCCTCCCTTGTACTTGATTGATGAATTAAGGTCACAAATTAGGAACTTCACCACACTTGGTTGTTTAGGGCTTAATTGAAAGGAAAAAACTAAAAGCTACAGACACTAGGCCAGGGTTCCCAACTGGCGGCCCGCAGCAATATTAATTTGCCCCCCCCCCCCAAAAATAGAATAATGATGAATATTATTCTCATTAAAAATAATAATAATGCAAAAAACTCCCAATGCATATTTCCCAAGAAGGAAGAAACCCTGCATAAATAATGCAAAAGTTACATTTTAACTTAATTCATGAGGAGAGAGAAACAAGGAGACAGTCAACTAATAAAGCAGGCAGCGGACCATTTTCTGGTGCTGAAACGCAAAGCTGCAACCGCAGCGCATCAATAGGAGTGAACAGCGCCTGGTGCTGAAAATATAGCTAACTTGTTATGCAAGAGTTGCACAGCAAAAGATGGAGAAACCCTACACAGTCGAGTAATTCATTTCAACAATAATCTTAATTTTAATGTGACTTTTACTCAATAACAAGGAGGGCTTAATTGGAGTCTATTTCTTCCGAGCCTAGGCCTATATAAAATAACGTAACTGGCTGAGGTAGTCTATGAGGCTTAACAGCATCTTTCACAATAACAAAATATACACTACCGTTCAAAAGTTTGGGGTCATTAGAAATGTCCTTGTTTTTGAAAGAAAAGCACATTTTTTGTCCATTAAAATAACATCAAAATTGATCAGAAATCAGTGTAGACATTGTTAATGTTGTAAATGACTATTGTAGCTAATGGAATATCTACATAGGCATACACAGGCTCATTATCAGCAACCATTACTCCAGTGTTCCAATGGCACATTGTGTTAGCTAGTCTAAGTTAATCATTTTATAAAGGCTAATTGATCATTAGAAAACCCTTTTGCAATTATGTTAGCACAGCTGAAAACTGTTGTTCTGATTAAAGAAGCAATAAAACGGCCTTCTTTAGACTAGTTGAGTATCTGGAGCATCAGCATTTTGTGGGTTCGATTACAGGCTCAAAACGGCCAGAAACAAATAACTTTTTTCTGAAACTCATCGGTCTATTCTTGTTCTGAGAAATGAAGGCTATTACATGCGAGAAATTGCCAAGAACTGAAGATCTCGTACAATGCTGTGTACTACTCCTTCACAGAACAGCGCAAACTGGCTCTAACCAGAATAGAAAGAGGGGTGGGAGGCCCGTGCACAACTGAGCAAGAGGACAAGTACATTAGAGTGTCTATTTGAGAAACAGACACCTCACAAGTCCTCAACTGGCAGCTTCATTAAATGTACCCGCAAAACCCAGTCTCACAACGTCAACGGTGAAGAGTGACTCCGGCATGGCTGGTCATGGCTCACATCTATCATCCCTCCGGACACCCTAGACCCACTCAATTCGCATACCGCCCAACAGATCCACAGATGACGCAATCTCAATTGCACTCCACTTGTCCTTTTCTCAACTGGAGAAAAGGAACACCTATGTGAAAATGCTGTACACTGACTACAGCTCAGCGTTCAACACCGTAGCGCCCACGAAGCTCCTACTAAGCTAAGGACTCTGGAATTAAACACCTCCCTCTGCAACTGGATCCTGGACTTCTGACGGGCCGCCCCAGGTGGTAAGAGTAGGCAAACAACACGTCTGCCACGCTGATCCTCAACACTGGGGCCCCTCAGGAGTGTGTACTTAGTCTCCTCCTGTATTCCCTATTCACCCACTGCGTGGCCAAACAGACTCCAACACCATCATTAAGTTTGCTGACGACACAACAGTGGTAGGCCTGATCACCGACAACGATGAGACGGCCTATAGGGAGGAGGTCAGAGAACTGGCAGTGTGGTGCCAGGACAACAACCTCTCCCTCAATGTGAGCAAGACAAAGGAGCTGATCGTGGACTACAGGAAAAGGCAGGCCGAACAGGCCTCCATTAACATCGACCGGGCTGTAGTAGAGGGGGTCGAGAGTTTCAAGTTCCTTTGGTGTCCACATCACCAACGAACTATCCAAACATCTCCAAGACAGTCGTGAAGAGGACACGAAAAATCTTTTCCCCTTAGGAGACTGAAAAGATTTGGCATGAGTCCCCAGATCCTCAAAAGGTTCTACACTTGCACCATCGAGAGGCATCCTGACCGGTTGCATACCGGCCTGGTATGGCAACTGCTCGGCATCTGACCGTAAGGCGCTACAGAGGGTAGTGCGACCAGCCCAGTACATTACTGGGGCCAAGCTTCCTGCCATCCAGGACCTATATATAGGCGTGTCAGAGGAAAGCCCATAAAATTGTCAGAGACTCCAGTCACCCAAGTTATAGACTGTTTTCTCTCTCTACCACACGGCAAGCGGTACCGGAGCGCCAAGTCTAGGACAAAAGGCTCCTCAACAGCTTCTAGCCAAGCCATAAGACTGCTGAACAATTAATAATAATCGCCACCGGACAATTTACACTGACCCCCCCCCCCCCCTCCCTTTTGTACACTGCTGCTATTCGCTGTTTATTATCTATGCATAGTCACTTTCGCTCCCTACCTACATGTACAAATTACCTCAACTAACCTGTACCCCCGCACACTGACTCGGTACTGGTGCCCCCTGTATATAGCCTCGTTATTGTTATTCTTATTGTGTTACTTTATATTATTACTTTTTATTTTAGTCTACTTGGTAAACATTTTCTTAACTCTTCTTGAACTGCACTGTTGGTTAAGGGCTTGTAAGTAAGCATTTCACGGTAAAGTCTACACTTGTGCTATTCGGCGCATGTGACATATAAAGTTTGATTTAATTTGAGGTGGCTCGATATCTGGAATTCAATCAGCTCAGTTTGAATTGCGGCCTCATCCAGCGAGGGTATTGTTTTCTTAGCAAGGGAGGAGAATACTCCACCTGGGTGGACTGTGAGAGGATCATGTACAAACACAATGATATCCTTGGGCATGCTGTAGTATTCAGATCTGGTGGAGAAGTTGTCTGATCCCTCTGCCTGTCGTTCTTCAGTGTGCAGTAGCCTTCCAGATGACAAGTCCAAACCAAACAACTCAAGCTTTCACCATGTCCACAACTGTTTTCCTTCTTCCTTGTAACTGCAGATTTAACCCGTTTAAGTGACAGAATTTGTCAGCCCAAAAAACTGTGTGTGTAGCTTGCAGCTAACGCTTCAATGTTTCTGTGTCTGGCCTCTCTGGGGCGGGAAGTCCACTTTGAAAGTTCCATGCTTAGAGTCATAAGACACACTGGCTTGGCATTGGGAAAAGGTGGTAAGATGAATACACACCTCTCTGTACATTCTTCCCTGAAACTTCAATTTTCATTATCCACCTTTTTTTTTTATATAACATTTTCTCTTGCTATCAGGCTAATTGTTCTGAACGAATGTAGATGTTAAAAACAATAGTGTAGCCTACAGTAAGCTACGTAGACCTGTTTTTCCCCACCGATCAATGCACAGAGAAATAGACAAAAATAATAATTGAGACATGGTGATTTTATGTTACTATTATGTTATTGTCACTGAGTTTATGATGTACTAATCAGATGTGTTAAAAAATATATGTTTAATTTGTAGTGTAGGCCAATTCATTGTGCTATATTATATTCTAATTATGTTCTGGCCCACCGACTATTAGCTCAGAAAAAATTGGGCCCGTAGCCAAACCCAGTTGACAAATCCTGCACTAGGCCCTCCGTGGAATGAGTTTGACACCCCTGCTATACAGGCTTCCTTCTTTTCACTCTGTCAATTAGGTCAGTATTGTGGAGTAACTACGATGTTGTTGACTCATCCTCAGTTTTCTCCTATCACAGCCAATAAATCCTGTAACTGTTTTTAAAGTCAACATTGGCCTCACGGTAAAATCCCTGAGCGGTTTCCTTCCTCTCTGGCAACAGCGTTAGGAAGGACTCTTTTATATTTTTGTGAATGGGCGTATTGATACACCATCCAAAGTATAATGACTAACTTCCCCATGCTCAAAGGGATATTCAATGTTTGCTTTATTTATTTGTACTCTTCTACCAATAGCTGCCCTTTTTTGCAAGGCATTGGAAGACCCTGGTTTTGTGGTTGAATCAGTGTTTGAAATTCACTGCTCGACTGAGGGACCTGACTGACAATTGTATGTGTGGGGTACAGAGATGAGGTAGTCATTCAAAAAGGATGTGAGTCCATGCAAGAGTGAGCACATGCAACCTAAACTCAGCAGCAAACTTAACACGTGTAAATATTTGTATGAACATAACAAGATTCAACAACTGAGACATAAACTGAACAAGTTCCAAAGACATGTGACTAACAGAAATTGAATAATGTGTCCCTGAACAAGGGGGGGGGGGTGAAAATAACAGTCAGTATCAAAAGTAACAGTCAGTATCTGGTGTGGCCACCAGTTGCATTAAGTACTGCAGTGCATCTCCTCCTCATGGACTGCACCAGATATGCCAGTTCTTGCTGTGAGATGTTACCCCACTCTTCCACCAAGGCACCTGCAAGTTCCGGACATTTCTGGGGGAATGGCCCTAGCCCTCACCCTCCGATCCAACAGGTCCCAGACGTGCTCAGTGCAATTGAGATCTTCGCTGGCCATGGAGAAACTGACATTCCTGTCTTGCAGGAAATCACGCACAGAACGAGCAGTATGGCTGGTGGCATTGTCATGCTGGAGGGTCATGTCAGAATGAGCCTGCAGGAAGGGTACCACATGAGGGAGGAGGATGTCTTCCCTGTAACGCACAGCATTGAGATTGCCTGCAATGACAACAAGCTCAGTCCGATGATGCTGTGACACACCGCCACAGACCATGACGGACCCTCCACCTCATTTTTTATTAAATCGGTAAATATGTCAAAAAACATAATTCCACTTTTTACATTAGGCGGGATTGTGTGTAACCCAGTGACAAGAAATATATATTTTAAATTTGGGCTGTAACACAATAAAATGTGGAAAAAGTCAAGGGGTGTGAAAACATTCTGAAGGCACTGAACACTATCGAAGCAAAAGACACATCTCCTTCAAATGTTGATATTTGGTTGTGTTCACAATTCAATATCCATTTTTTTTTTTTTTTTTTTTACAAATTAATGATTGATATGTTGAATTCACTTCTCCATCTCTACCAAAAATCTAAGTGAAAGAATAGCACTAAATCAAATCAAACTTTAAAGATTTGTGGTTGAGATGAGAGACGTGAATCCAACATATTAATAACATTTGAAATCAACTGACCATCCTTCATGTACAAGACAATATCCAATTCATAGGGCTAATGGTAGATACTTTCAATGATCCAATCAACCATGGATGAATGATAGTATACCTAGCTACACGTTGAAATGATGTTGCCCTTTGTTGGGCAAATCAGATGTCAATGTAGCCTACATAAACCAACCTCACTTCGAATTTACTTTCACATACAGCTTGTGTAAGAAAAGTCAGAGGAGTTACTTTCAACTATTCAATGTTATTTAGGTAGTTTACACATGAGTATGGAAGCGGATCAATGTCTAAATGTGTTAACATGATAGCTCAGCTGAAACAAACACAGCTTGTTTCCGAAGCTAAGCAGAGTACAGACAGTAGAGGAAGGCATGTGGATGGTAGACTCATTCTCACTGATGTGCATTACATTTCATACACCAGTAGGAGTCACTATTCAGGCAGAAATCATTGGACTATGGCTTCACATTTTATTTCAATACACCTCTTTATTTAGGTTGATAGCATGACGTTGAAATGTTGATTCAAACATACCATTTTACTATCAACATTGAAACAAGGTCAAATTAAACACTGTATGTCTAATCAAATCAAAAATTCAACATAATTCCAACAACATAGTACGTTGAATATAGAATAAAAATTATATATATTTTTGATCTTTCTATGTGGAATTTGTAACGCAGTTTCAATGTATACATAGTTCTGATGATTATTTTGAAATTAGATTGATGTAACAACCTGTTAATCATGTCAAGTCAATGTACAGTATTTAAGTTGAAGTTTTACCTGCTTGAAATTAGATGAAAACAGTACTGGTTGAATATTTTTATTTAATTTTTTAAATCCAATGTATTTTCCAAGTTGATTCCACGTCACAATACGTTAATAAATTACACTGAAACGTTGATTCAACCAGTGTGTGCCCAGTGGGATCATGCTACACGCACACAAAGGCTTACAGAGAAAATAAAACGGGGCCAAAATGTCCATCTGTAGGCCAAAAACTACTTGAAATACTAATGTACACATGCATGGCCTACACATACACGACACAGAGGGATATAGGCTGAGAAATCCAACACCGCCTCCTCAGAGCAGCAGATTCCACATGGCAGCTGCTTTGTTATCGTCTGAGCTCTAGTTCTCTCTGCAGACATGTTTTTCATTCACTAGCACATATTTAGCCAGCCAACACACACACACACACACACACACACACACAACACTAACACATGTGCAAAGAGTGGTCGTCATTGAAAAAACACCAGTCAGAAGGTGGTTCCAGGTGGAATTGAACGAGGAAGGAAGGAGAAAGAATAGAGAGAGGGCTGAGAGAGAAGGGGGATAGAGACAGGGTGGAGTAGAGAAAGCAGAATATTGGGTGTCTATTTTGCTGACGTTGGTTTTATTTACCATGGGGACTTGGCCCTTATAGTTAGTGTAGTATGGGGATCACAGCTGAGGCGTGAGAGGCTGGGGAGGAACATGGAGGCTTCTCTATGGAAACCTTAATTTACTTTTTCATCAATTATTGTTACAGTACCAACACTTTTGCTACAGAGGCTGCCAGCTCTGACCATTTCAGGTGGAGACAGAAGGTGGTTAGATTACATTTGGAAGTAGCCAGTAACTAATAGAACTATTCCAGTTGTAAGAATATAAAGACTGTATACTATAGAGTTTATCAACAACAAAAAAAGAGAGTCAGCCTAGTCTTGACCAGAGCCATAGAGAGAGTTTGGCCAGGTTTTAGAATGGCTACCATGTTAGCGCCTTATTCTCAAAATGTTGGTGACGTAACAATACGAGAGTGCCTCCAACAATTCCCTATGAAACGCTGTAAAACAAGCAAAACAACACAGCGAATTTAACAGACATTTTTATTGATTGGCATTCTGGATATATGTGTATCTGCAAGCATATCTGCTTTCTCGTGGCATCTTCATAAGTTTTTAAAACTATCTGAAAACTATCCGAAATAAACAGTGTTGATTTTCACTGAGCAACGGGCTATGGAGGAGAAAGTGGCGCTCTCGGAAAGATCAGACAGAAATCGCATTGGCCCTGTACACACTGAGTATACGAAACATCTTTCCATGACATAGACTGACCAGGTGAATCCAGGTGAAAGCTATGATCCCTTACTGATGTCACTTGTTAAATCCACTTCAATCAGTGTAGATGTAGAGGAGGAGATTTTTAAGCCTTAAGACAATTGAGACATGGATCGTGTACGTGTGCCATTCAGAGGGTGAATGGGCAAGACTAAATATTTAAGCGCCTTTGAACGGGGTATGGTAGTAGGTATCAGGCGCACTGGTTTGAGTGTGTCAAGAACTGCAACGCTGCTGTGTTTTTCACGCACAATATTTTTCCTGTGTGTATCAAGAATTGTCCACCAATGGGAAGCATTGGAGTCAACATGGGCCAGCATCCCTGGGGAACGCTGTCGACAACTTGTAGAGTCCATGCCCCGACGAATTGAGGCTGTTCTGAGGGCAAAAAGGGGGTGCAACTCAATATTAGGAAAGTGTTCCTAAATGTTTTGTACACTCAGGTTATATGACTCCGGTCTTGGCCATATAGGCTTATGTGCTGGTCCTTTTTATCTGTTAGTTAATACCAGAGTTCTCGCTAAAGAATGGGCGCTGCGCCACCTTGTGGACTGGTTGCGCCAAAATAAAAATAATAATAATTTAAGAAAAGATAAATGCTGTACCAGTCAAAAATTTGGACACACCTACTCATTCAGTAGCCACACTTTGCTTTGATGACAGCTTTGCACACTCTTGGCATTCTCTCAACCAGCTTCACCTGGAATGCTTTTCCAACAGTCTTGAAGGAGTTCCCACATATGCTGAGCACTTGTTGGCTACTTTTTCTTCACTCTGCGGGCCAACTCATCCCAAACCATCTCAATTGGGTTGAGGTCAGGTGATTGTGGAGGCCAGGTCATCTGATGCAGCACTACATCACTCTACTTCTTGGTCAAATAGCCCTTACACAGCCTGGAGGTGTGTTGGGTCATTGTCATGTTGAAAAACAAATGATAGTCCAACTAAACGCATACCAGGTGGGATGGCATATCGCTGCAGAATGCTGTGGTAGCCATGCTGATTAAGTGTGCATTGAATTCGAAATAAATCACAGACAGAGTCACCAGCAAAGCACCCCCACACCATCTCCTCCATGCTTCACGGTTGGAACATGCAGAGATCATCCGTTCACCGACTCTGCGTCTTACAAAGACACGGCAGTTGGAACCAAAAAAATCAAATTTGGACTTATCAGACCAAAGGACAGATTTCCACCAGTTTAATGTCCATTGCTCGTGTTTCTGGCCCAAGGAAATCTCTTCTTCTTATTGGTGTCCTTTAGTGGTGGTTTCTTTGCCGCAATTCGACCATGAAGGCCTGATTCACACAGTCTCCTCTGAACAGTTGATGTTGAGATGTGTCTTTTACTTGAAATCTGTGAAGCATTCATTTGGGCTGCAATTTCTGAGGTGCATTTAACTCTAATGAACTTATCCTCTGCAGCAGAGGTAACTCTGGGTCTTCCTTTCCTGTGGCGGTCGTCATGAGAGCCAGTTTCATCATAGCGCTTGATGGTTTTTGCGACTGCACTTGAAGAAACTTTAAAAGTTCTTGAAATGTTCTGGATTGACTGACCTTCATGTCTTAAAGTAATGACGGACTGTTGTTTCTCTTTGCTTATTTGAGCTGTTCTTGCCATAATATGGACTTGGTCTTTTACCAAATAGTGCTGTCTTCTGTATCCCCCTACATTGTCACAACACAACTGATTGGCTCAAACGCATTAAGGAAAGAAATTCCACAAATTCACTTTTAACAAGGCACACCTGTTAATTGAAATGCATTCCACCTCATGAAGCTGGTTGAGAGAATGACAAGAGTGTGCAAAGCTGTCATCAAGGCAAAGGGTGGCTACTTTGAAGAATCTCAAATATAAAATATATTTTGATTTGTTTCACACTTCTTGGTTACTACATGATTCCATATGTGTTATTTCATAGTTTTGATGTCCTCACTATTATTCTGCTATGTAGAAAATAGTAAAAATAAAGAAAAACCCTTGAATGAGTAGGTGGGTCCAAACTTTTTACTGGTACTGTATATACAATGCATTCGGAAAGTATTCAGACATCTTCACTTTACTTATGTAAATACATGTATTTAAAATAAAAAAAATCTAAAAACCTGTTTTTGCTTTGTCATAATGGGATGTTGTCAAATCAAATACTATTTGTCACATGCTCTGAATACAACAGGTGTAGTAGACCTTACCGTGAAATGCTTACTTACAAGCCCTTAACCAACAATGCAGTTCAAGAAAGAGTTAAGAAATATTTGCTTAATAAACTAAAGTCAAAATAGTACAAGAAAAAGAAAAAGTAACACAATAAAAATAACTACTTTTTGAGGATCTGGGGACCAATGCCAAATCTTTTCAGTCTCCTGAGGGGGAAAGGGTATTGTCGTGCCCTCTTCACGACTGTTTGGTGTGTTTGGACCATGATAGTTCGTTGGTGATGTGGACACCAAGGAACTTGATATTTTTTTTTTTTTCCCCATACATTTTAGAATAAGACTATAACGTAACACAATATGGAAAAAGTCAAGGGGTCTGAATACTTTCCGCACTGTATATATATATATATATATATTACTTTATTTGTTATTATATAAGGCAATTTTTTGCTCTAGATTGCAGGAAATGTCAATTACAGGTGTTTAAAAAAAACTGGAATACTGTACAGTTAAAGCGCTGCATCAGGGCGTCAGTCAGCTAGATCTGAATAGGTTCCATTACAGCAGTCAGGGACTAGCATCAAACACTGAACACTGCAGCAGTTTCTGACGTCACTGCTGGAATTTCTTATGGAGGAGAGAGAGAGAGAGAGAGAGAGGGAGGGATGGTGTCAGGGATAGAGCCATTGGCTGAGAGAAATGGGGATTAATGCAAAATGTGTAAAAGGGTGAAGAAAGATGTGCAGAACTGCAGTTGATGTATCTTTAACCTGAAAACAACTCTTTCATGGTAATAGACTGATTGAGAAAAATTATGAGAGAGAGAGATGGGTCTAGGGTTGAATATTTACCCGTTATTTTACAAAATGTTCCATCCCGAGAATAAATCACTTTTCTCCTGGGTAACCCGATATTTCCCGCCAAAACCGGAAGTGTCATTCAAAAGCGTTATAAAGCATATAAATGTCTGGATTTGATTATAGCTTTGATCAGCATTACAATTCAAACCCGATGCTACCTGAGCCTGATAAGCCGTATATTAAATACATTAACGACATTTATTGAGCCCAAGCCCAAATGATTGTGCCGTTATCCAATACACTGTATGATATAGGCTACTGCACTTTACGCACAACAGAAAAAAATAAAAGCCCATAGATGTAGCTAGCTATATATTATCTCTAGGGTGAATAAATTAAACTAGCTCCAGTGGGCTAATCCTTTTGAGTGTTAACTGTATTACTGTACTGTATTGAATTATACTGTATTATATGGACTGGAATTAAGCACATCGTTCAAACCATGATAAAGCAGAAGAGAACGTGCGATTCTGGTGCAGCACATTCGGCCTACAAAGTTAAAAGTATAGGATAGTGAATTTTATTTTAATTTAGAAATATAATAGGGCCTATTTATATAATTAGCAGGCTGACGCATATATACCTTCCATAATATTTCCGCTAATGTTATTAGCCTACCTCATCGTTCTCTCTCTATTGTTGATTCATTCCTTCCTTGCTTTCAACAGTTAAATTAAATGAGTTTCGTTGACTTTATCTTAATCACTCTAATGACATCCTTGAATAACATAGGACTAGAATTAGATGCAGAAGGCATTCCCTTCTCTTCACGAAGATTGAATGTTTATGGGTCTGAATAAAGAACTGCTATAGAATGTTCAAGACTGGCATTTTCCCTTTATTCAGAATACAACCTCTCACGTTCGGTTATTTAAAAATGAAATAATCTCCAAAATATCGCTATTTTTAAAACAAGCCATAGAAATTTTGCTGCAATTTCGGTATAATCCAGCAGAAAAGACAGAACAAATAATACAATAGATATTGTGGTTAAACTCAAATATACTAATTGATAAAAATAAAAAAAAATCTATGTTATACTCTTTGTAAATTATATCATAAATAGGACTGGTGGAACTACAGTATGTCACACATGCAGCTAACAAAAATATATGGAAAAGTCTGCTCTACTCAAAATTACAATTACCGCAAAAACGGAAGAGGCAAGTGTAAGTGGGAAAAAGTAAAGATATTGTCTGTATTTAATGTACCTTTATTTAACTGATCCATTTTTTTAAAGTGGCCAGTGATTGGGTCTCAATGTAGGAAGCAGCCCCTCCTTGAGTTAGTGATTGCTGTTTAGCAGTCTGATGGCCTTGAGATAGAAGCTGTTTTTCAGTCTCTCGGTCCCAGCTTTGATGCACCTGTACTGACCTCACCTTCTGGATGGTAGCAGTGCGAACAGACAGTGGCTCGGGTGGTTGTTGTCCTTGATGGTCGTTTTGGCCTTCCTGTGACATCGGGTGCTGTAGGTGTCCTGGAGGGCAGGTATTTTGCCCCCTGTGATGTGTTGTGCAGACCGCACCACCCTCTGGAGAGCCTTGTGGTTGAGGGCGGTGCAGTTGTGGTTGAGGGCCGTACCAGACTGTGATACAGCCCGACAGGATGCTCTCGATTGTGCATCTGTAAAAGTTTGTCAGGGTTTTGGGTGACAAGCCAAATTTCTTCAGCCTCCTGAGGTTGAAGAGGGACTTTAGACGTGATGCGACGCAATAATTTTTTCAAATGGAGAGGTTAGCGTCGCACTGCCAGTGTGCTTGCTAATTCAAGAGGGAAATTGTTCGTTCTGGAT
>NC_036848.1:27195870-27300279 GCF_002910315.2 Salvelinus sp. IW2-2015
TCGAAATAAAGACGTTTCTGAACAAAGGACCCCTTGGAGAACATTCTGATGGAAGATCAACAAAGATAAGGACCCAATTTGGGATGCTTTTTCATATATCTGTCGAACTGTGCTATGCTACCGTTTGCCTTGAGTCAATGCTGTTGTGATGTTAGCTATTGTAGTAAGCTAATATGACGATATATTGTGTTTTCGCTGTAAAACACTTCAAAAATCGGAAATATTGGCTCTATTCACAAGATCTTTCTCTTTCATTAGCTATCCACCATATATTTTTCTGAAATGTTTTATGATGTGTAATTAGTAGTTGACGTTGGTGTCTGTATTTTCTCTGACTACTCCCGTGCGATTTCTGACTGTAGCTATGATGGTAGCAGTAATGTAAAACTGATTTATAGCTAAAATATGCAAATTTTTTGAACAAAACATAGATTTATTGTGTAACATGTTATAGGACTGTCATCTGAGGTAGTTTTTTCTAGGTTATTTAGGTTGGTTCTAGGTTAGTTAGGTTGGCTTGTGCATGCTACTTGCATCCTACTTGTGCTGTGAAAAATGTCTGTCCTCTTTTTTATTTGGTGGTGAGCTAACATAAATATATGTGGTGTTTTCTCTGTAAAACATTAAAAAAATCGGACATGTTGGCTGGATTGACAAGATGTTTATCTTTCAAATGCTGTATTGGACTTGTTAATGTGTGAAAGTTAAATATTTTAAAAAAAATAGATTTTGAATTTCGCGCCCTGCACTTGAGCTGGATGTTGTCATAGGTGTACCGGCGTCGGGCTGCAGCTATAACAGGTTAAATGCGGTGGTTCGCGCTTTCAGTTTTGCATAAATGCCGCCACCCATCCACGGTTTCTGGTTAGAGTAGGTTTTAGTAGTCACAGAGGGTACAACATCTCCAATGCACTTCCTTATAAACTCACTGACCGAGTCAGTGTATAGATCGATGTTGTTCTCTGAGGCTGACCAGAACAAATCCTAGTCCACGTGGTCAAAACAATATTGAAGCGTGGATTCCGATTGGTCAGACCAGCGTTGAATAGTTCTAGTCACTGGTACATCCTGTTTGAGTTTCTGCCTATAAGACGGTAGGAGCAAGATGGCGTCGTGGTCGGATTTGCCAAAGGGAGGGCAGGGGAGGGCTTTGTATGTATCACGGAAGACGGAGTAGTATTGATCGAGTGTATTACCCCCGTGAGTACTACAATCGATATGCTGATAGAATTTAGGTAGCCTTGTTCTCAAATTTGCTTTGTTAAAGTCCCCAGCTACAATAAATGCAGCCTCGGGATATATGGTTTCCAGTTTACATAGAATCCATTGAAGTTCCTTGAGGGCCGTTGTGGTGTCTGCTTGATGGGGAATGTACACAACTGTGACGATAACTGATGAGAATTCTCTTGGGAGGTAATATGGTCGGCATTTGATTGTAAGGAATTCTAGGTTTGGGTGAGCAGAAGGACTTGAGTTCCTATATGTTGTTATGATTACAACATGAGTCATTAATCATGAAGCATACACCCCCACCCTTCCTCTTCCCAGAGTGGTGTTTATTTGTGTCGGCGCGATGCATGGAGAAGGAAAGGTGGCTGAACCGATTCCGACAACATATCCAGAGAGAGCCATGTTACCGTGAAACAGAGGATGTTACAATCTCTGATGTCTCTATGGAAGGCGACCCTTGCTCGAATTTCATCAACCTTGTGGTCAAGACACTGGATATTGGTGAGTAGTATACTCAGGAGCGGTGGGCGATGTACACGTCTACGGAGGCTGACCAGGAGGCCGCTCCGTCTGCCCTTTCTGCGGCGCCGTTGTTCTGGGTCGGCTTCTGGGATAAGATCCATTGTCCTGGGTGGTGGTCCAAACAGAGGATCCACTTCGGGAAAGTCATATTCCTGGTCGTAATGTTGGTAAGTTGACATCACTCTTATATCCAATAATTCTTCCAGGCTGTATATAATAAGACTTAAGATTTCCTGGGGTAACAACGTAAGAAATAATACATAAAAAAACGAAATACTGCATAGTCTCCCAAGGACTCGAAGCGAGGCGATCATCTCCATCTCTTGATTGTGTCCGGACAATGTATGTAGTACGTATAAGCTGGAAGTAGGAGCCTAAGTGTTGTTGTTCATTAGTTTACTCCATTTAGGGAAGGGGTGGTAGGGTTAGTGGAAAATAATAAAGGAAAATATATTTTAGATGTGTATATATACAGTAAATAAAATGTTATTTGTCACATGCGCCGAATACAACAAGTTTAGACCTTACAGTGAAATGTTACCTACAAGCCCTTAACCAACAATGCAGTTTTAAGACAAATAAAGTACATTTTTTTAAATAAGTAAAAAATAGATAAGTAAAACATCTCAAATAAAAGTAACAAATAATTAAATAGCAGCAGTAAAATAACAATAGCGAGGCTATACACACACACACACACACACACACACACACACAACAACACACACACACACACAACACACCCACCACACACACAACACTATCACACCACCACACACACACCACACACACACACACACCCAATTTACAAAAAAAATATGTGAGGGATTAGGGGAAAATGATAGCCACGCAATTACATTGATGGAAACTACAATCTATCTGCAATATTACAGCTGATCTACCCCTTAAATTGTATTTTTATTTAAATACATAATTATAATAATAACTGCTATAGCCTACTGCCATCGCACGTTCACTCTTCTTTCAAACTACCAGTGAGTTCTATTGGCTGCTGTATTTAACATTCAGGAAAAAATACCTTGTGTCCGTCTTCGAAGTCTATTGGTATAAGACATGCAACAACAAAAAATGATTTCCAGCAAGCCATTCTAGTCTAGGTTTTTCTGCATGGGACTCCAAGAGCTAAGGAGCGTTTTTTTAAGGAGAGGCCAGCGGAGCACATGTGGTTGCATATTGTGCTTATTGTGCATAACACATCATTAATAAGCTAAATAAAAGGCTAATACTGCTAGGACATCTATATATAGGGCTATATATCAATCTAGAACAGGATTATCCATTTTGGATGCAATTTGAATGGAGTTGATGGAGAGAGAGAAAGACTGCGAGAGTGCTCATGCGTGCACAGATTTAAAGTAATGATATTCGAGTGTTGGTCTGTTTTAAAAGTCTGCAGCTGCAATAAAAAATCTAATGATCTTTACAATTAAAAACAAGGTGACCCCTGAAAGCCAGACGGAGATGGGTACCTTAGACACACATTAAGTATTTATATTAGGCTACTGTAGCATGATATTCTACAGCAAAATGTAGGCCTACCTGTCAAAGAAAAAAAAGTATAATTATGCGCTCCATACTGAGATGGGCTGTCTGTCACCACCCTGAGCGTTGATTCATCATGCAGAGGCCATAGAGAAGCCAGATTTAGACATTGCATATCATTTAACAGTTCCATTTCACGCCATGCTGTTCAAATAAATAATGTATTGTAATTTAACGGTTTCTCTCAGTTATTTCAGAAAAAATGAGTGGTTTTGGGCGGCAAATCCCGGTAAATCTCGTTAACTGGGTTCCCACCATTCAACCCTACATGGGTCCCTGCCCCTCCATCTCTCGTTCAGGCCGTGGACCAGCCACCTTAAATGGCACTTTAAACACTTCACACACAGAGGATGACTACTCTCATCAAATATTCATTCATCTGCCTAGTACTTCATCTCAATCAGCCTCAAGGACCAAGGAATGTCCTATCATTGTCTACAGTGGCTAAAGGCTACTGATCTTGGATGGTGCTGTTAGTTAGCCCTTTGTGCAGTGCATCCCTATGGGAGGATGCTAAAAGCTAAGTAGCAGCTCTTAATGAATTGACTGAAGCTTGCTAGCGTGGTGTCAGGATCACATCAAATCACTAGTTAATGGCTTTCCTCAGCATTAAATAGGGACCGGTCAGCTATGAATGGGAGATAAATCCAATGTTAACGTTGTTAAGTGCAGGGACCCCTACGGCAGTATGGTGTGTGGGGGGGTTATCCTGGTTTTCTTTATTGCAATTTTAAAAAAATAAGCAGATTAGCACTATGGCGGGATTTAAGGTACTGATTACCTCTAGAGGGGTATGTGTGTGTGTGTAGGATACAGTACGTACAGTAGGTACCGGATAAGGCCCAAGGCCAAGTCAGCCCAACCAGGGCTCCCATAATTCACTTTCCTCTCTGGTCCCTGGTTAGCCTCTGTGGTATGCTCACAGGCACTCCTCTAACCGATTGCCTAATGGACAGAGCAGGGTAATGAGTGTGACAGAACCCACTGAGAAACACATTGATTTAACCTTTATTTAGCCAGCTACAGTTGAAGTCGGAAGTTTACATACACCTTAGCCAAATACATTTAAACTCAGTTTTTCACAATTCCTGACATTTAATCCTAGTAAAAATTCCCTGTCTTAGTTCAGTTAGGAACACCACTTTATTTTAAGAATGTGAAATGTCAGAATAATAGTAGAGAGAATTATTTATTTCAGCTTTTATTTCTTTCATCACATTCCCAGTGGGTCAGAAGTTTACATACACTCAATTAGCATTTGGCTGCATTGCCTTTAAATTGTTTAACTTGGGTCAAATGTTTCAGGTAGCCTTCCACAAGCTTCCCACAATAAGCTGGGTGAATTTTGGCCCCTTCCTCCTGACAGAGCTGGTGTAACTGAGCCAGGTTTGTAGGCCTCCTTGCTCTCACACTCTTTTCAGTTCTGCTCACAAATGTTCTATAGGATTGAGCTCAGGGCTTTGTGATGACCACTCCAATACCTTGACTTTGTTGTCCTTAAGCCATTTTGCCACAACTTTGGAAGTATGCTTGGGGTCATTGTCCATTTGGAAGACCCATTTGCGACCAAGCTTTAACTTCCTGACTGATGTCTTGAGATGTTGCTTCAACATATCCACATAATTTTCCTCCCTAAGGATGCCATCTATTTTGTGAAGTGCACCAGTCCCTCCTGCAGCAAAGCACCCCAACAACATGATGCTGCCACCCGTGTGCTTCACAGTTGGGATGGTGTTCTTCGGCCTGCAAGCTCCCCCTTTTTTCTCCAAACATAACGATGGTCATTATGGCCATCAGATCAGAGCTTTCATCAGACCAGAGGACATTTCTCCAAAAAGCACAATCTTTGTCCCCATGTGCAGTTGCAAGCCATAGTCTGGCTTTTTTATGGCGGTTTTGGAGCAGTGGCTTCTTCCTTGCTGAACGGCCTTTCAGGTTATGTCAATATGGGACTCGTTTTACTGTGGATATAGATACTTTTGTACCTGTTTCCTCCAGCATCTTCACAAGATCCTTTGCTGTTGTTCTGTGATTGATTTGCACTTTTTGCACCAAAGTACGTTCATCTCTAGGAGATAGAACGCGTCTCCTTCCTGAGCGGTATGACAGCTGCGTGGTCCCATGGTGTTTATACTTGTGTACTCTTGTTTGTACAGATGGACGTGGTACCTTCAGGCCTCTGAAAAT
The DNA here is from genome assembly GCF_002910315.2 of Salvelinus sp. IW2-2015. Lineage (NCBI taxonomy): Eukaryota > Metazoa > Chordata > Actinopteri > Salmoniformes > Salmonidae > Salvelinus > Salvelinus sp. IW2-2015. Next base: position 27,201,373 of record NC_036848.1, read on the forward strand.
TCCTCCCAAGGATGAACCAGACTTGTGGAGGTCTACAATTTTTTCTGAGGTCTTGGCTGATTTCTTTAGATTTTCCCATGACGTCAAGCAAAGAGGCACTGAGTTTGGAGGTAGGCCTTAAAATACATCCACAGGTACCCCTCCAAATTATGTCAATTAGCCTATCAGAAGCTTCTAAAGCCATGACATCATTTTCTGGAATTTTCCAAGCTGTTTAAAGGCACAGTCAACTTAGTGTATGTAAACTTCTGACCCACTGGAATTGTGATACAGTGAATTAGAAGTGAAATAATCTGTCTGTAATCAATTGTTGGAAAAATTACTTGTGTCATGCACAAAGTAGATGTTCTAACCAACTTGTCAAAACTATAGTTTGTTAACAAGAAATATGTGGTGGTTGAAAAATGAGTTTTAATGACTCCAACCTAAGTGTATGTAAACTTCTGACTTCAACTGTAAGTCACTGGTAACAGACACTTTTACATTAACAACTTGGTTGGTCGAAAGCTGAAGAGTAAATTTTTTTGACATAACAGCACAATTCCAAGAGCAACTCAGGCTGCCACATCACAATAACAAATTGAGAGACAGTTTACAACAGCGTATGGAGTGATTTTCCTATCGAAACAAAAATCAAAATGGGAGGATAGTATTAGCAGTCTCCAAAAACAACTTTCTTTCTCTGGATTCATGGACGCACTGCATGGTCTGATATCACAAGCCACCGCCCTTTTGCTTCATGACATCATGGCATGACTCAACCAATAACAGCCCTGTTTGAGAAGAGTCACATTGGGCCAAATAAAATGGCTCTTCATAACACCATTCAATTACACACTGGATTTCCCCCACCTGCCTGCCACAGGCACAGAGCACTGAATAAAGCGTTAATCATGTCATGTGTGCTCCCTGTGGCTTGAACAAGCAGCAGGCAATGACAAAATCAGTGACTCTGCTAGGCCTAAGGACTGATATAAGAGACAGATAGGCATGCATTTGTTCATGCCTCACACCGGTAAATGTTACCGTAAATGTTATCATGCTGTAGATTTTTAGCCGTGTACCAGTCTGTTTAGCTAACATTCCACTCGGAGTAAAGGAGTGAAATGTTAGCTAAACTGTTATTCACGCTAGTAGATTTGTGTTTCCCCTTGTAACTCTGCTTCTTACGTTAAAGTATGGTCTATTGAGAAGGAGAGCCATTAGTTCAAGGACTCAAGCCTCCCCGAAGAGGGTTCTTCCAGGTGAATTTAGATTACCCAGCATGCTTCACTCTGCAGCAATGGAGGTGGGGTGTGGGGGATGGGTTGCCATGGTAGCACAACGTTCCACAACAGTGGGGGTGGATAAAACTGCAATGTGTAGATGTCGTCTGATGATGAATGCAGTTTTAAAGTAAACAGGAGTGGTTTTTCTAATGGGGGAACACGGTGGTGGTAGAGCTAGATGGAGGCCAAGCATTCATTTGTCAACACCTACTGAGCTGAGATCTGTCACACAAACACACACACACGCACACACACATACAGAACACACACCTGGGTCTGACAACTTGGGTGGAAAATTACTGAGGAAGATATCGAACTATATTGCCACTCCTATTTGCCATCTCTTAAATCTAAGCCTACAGGAAAGCATGCGCCCTCAGGCCTGGAGGGAAAGCAAAAGTAATTCCCCTTCCCAAGAAAAGAAAAACACCCTTTACTGGCTCAAACAGCCAACCAATCCACCTGTTACCAACCCTTAGTAAACTTTGACCAGATAAAATGCTATTTCACAGTAAACAAATTAACAACAGACTTTCAGCACGCTTATAGGGAATTGCATTCAACATGTATGGCACTTACACAAATGACTGATGATCGGCTGAGAGAAATTGATCATAAGATTGTGGGAGCTGTTTTGACATCAGTGCAGCTTTTGACATTATCTATCATAATCTGCTGCTGGAAAAACATATGTGTTATGGCTTTACATCCCCTGCTATATTGTGGATCGAAAGTTACCTGTCTGACAGAACACAGAGGGTGTTCTTTAATGGAAGCCTCTCCAACATAATCCAGGTAGAGTCAAGCATTCCCAAGGGCAGCTGTCCAGTCCTCTTACTTTTTTCAATCTTTACTAATGACCTGCCACTGGCACTGAGTAAAGCCTGTGTGTCTATGTATGCTGATGACTCGACACTGTACACGTCAGCTACCACAGCAAGTGAAATCACTGCAACACTTAACAAAGAGCTGCAGTCAGTTTCAGAATGGGTGGCAAGAAATAAGACAGTCCTAAATGTTTCACAAACTAAAAGCATTGTACTTGGGACAAATCATTCACTAAACCCTAAACCTCAACTAAATATTGTATTGAATAATGTGGAAATTGAGCAAGTTGAGGAGACTAAACTGCTTGGTGTAACCCTGGATTGTAAACTGTCATGGTCAAAACATATTGATGCAACGGTAGCTAAGATCAGGAAAGGTCTGTCCATAATAAAGCGCCCCTCTGCTTTCTTGAGATCGCTATCAACAAAACAAATACTACAGACCCTAGTTTTGTCACACCTGGACTACTGCCCAGTCATATGGTCAAGTAGCACAAAGACTGATAAAGATATACATTTTAAAATAAAAATATTGTTTGTTTATTTTTGTCCTATCATGATGGAACAGTGCCAACCCAATATCCTAGACACCCACCTGAGCGACCCACCCACAAAGGAGAAGTCCTTATCCATTATAGGCCTACTGCAAGTAGCCTACACAGCCATGACAGAAAGGTGAACGCGGTTAGAGACCCACTAAAGCAGCACCGCCCCCTCAAGAGTCTGAGCCTGCCTGGCAGGGTAGGTCCAAAAGCCATAGCCCCCGGATGGGTGAGCATAATATACAAGGATTTTCTCAAAGCTGCTAATGAGAACCTTGACGACCTCGTACATAGCCGGTGGGAATACAGGTGGAGTACCCCCACTCAGGGCACGGCAGTGCTGGCAACACTGGCTGCAGTAACCCATGGGGAGCAAGTCACAGAATAATGAAATGGTCTGACTGCACAGAGGTGCTTGGGAAGATTGGCCTTAATGGGGGGCCAGCCTGTGTGGGTGTTGGGGGGGAGGGGGGTATTTGAGGTCACTCAGCTAGGACTAGATATTGGTCAATAAAATCTTCCCATTCCTGCTCAATTTGGCATTCCTTCTTAAATAGCCAAACTGTATACGCATTCACATATCAAGTCTTCTCCTGAGTTGGGCTCGGGGATGGAACAAACGTTGAACATATGAGTTTGTGGTTGTGTGTGTGTGTGTTCAGTCTGCATGGTCAATGCAGCACAAGCAACAATGTTGATGACAACAATGCTGTTTTCACTTTGCTTCTTCATATAAATCCAGTAGTGTTCTATAATTACACTATTAGTTTGTGTTGCTTACATCTGCAAACAGCTAGTTTCTCTTCTCTTAGCAAGTTGGGCCTAAATCTTGTTAGCCGATAATGCTAATCGCTAGGTAGCTAGCTAATAAATGTACTGAGTCAGAGCAAACATAATTAGTTATACAGCCTGTTATGATCAATGCAGGTGCTGTATTGACCATAATGCCAGTGATGGTGTAGATCTAAATCAGCATGTTGTTTGTGCAACAGTACCTAACCCTAACCCTAAATCAAATGAGTGCAGGAAATGCCGAAATTTATGAAAATGCAAAAAAATATTTTGGGGTTGAAGTTGAATTGAATAGTATAAAACAATCAGAATGGAGAAAGACCCATTGAAATAATTTAGAATGTATGTGTTGCCACCCTGAGGTCATGAACTATTTATAAAGCAAATTTAGAAATGTTATAAGTTAAAAACATAAAATACTGTCAAATACCATCACACCGGCAATTTTCTTTTAAATACCGTGATATGATATTTTGGCCATATCGCCCAGCACTACTTTTATCCAATATAAAAAATACAATTTCAATTTTTGATACATAAGACCGAATCGAGCTGGTCGGTCTCTATTTACAATCTGTAAAGAATTTGAGAATAGGAAGATTCTGATCTTTTATAGCACAGTGGGGAAAAATAGGGCAGCTAGAAATCCCCCCCCCCCCCCCCAAAAAGACAGACATAAGCAAAATACAATTGGCCCAGAACAGAGCAGTACAGCTGGCCTTAAATATACACGAGAGACAATATTAATAATATGCATGTCAATCTCTCCTGGCTCAAAGTAGAGGAGAGATTGACTGCATCACTGCTTGTCTTTGTGAGAGGTATTGACATGTTGAAATCACGAGCTGACTGTTTAGCGATTAGCGCACAGCTCAGACACTCATTCATACCCACAAAACATGCCACCAGAGGTCTCTTCACAGTCCCCAGTCCGGAACAGACTACGGGAAAAGCACAGTACTACATAGAGCCATGACTACATGGAACTCTATTCCACATCATGTAACTCAGTCAAGCCAGTAAAATCAGATTTAAAAAAAACAAATAAAATGACACCTTATGGAACAGCACAGACTGTGAAGAGAGACACACACACACACACACACACACACACACACACACACACACACACACAGGCACACAGACACGCATGCGCACGAGCATGTTAACACAAGCACTCTACATACACATACATTTTAATATTGTTATTTGGCTTTATTATTGATTTTGTATTGTAGATATTTTATGGTAGTGTGTAATAATATGTTGTGTTATGTACTGTTTTATTGTATGTAACTGCGTAATCGTGATTGGACCCCAGGAAGCTAATCTGTATCCAGAATAAAATACAAAATACATCTCTTCACTGCCTTCAAGGTCATGTGCTGCAATGTGTGTATGTGTGTGAGTGGGAGGAATAAAAAATCTTAATTGAGTCTTCATACTTGTACTAGGTGTCTTTGTATGCTGAAATCTAAGTAAATGTAAGTCTGTGTGTGTATGCTGCAGTGTGTGTTAGTGTTAATCTCAGTGGATGTCCTTTGGGCCTGGCTGTACTTTCTATTTCAACAAACACATGACTGGATAAATAATCAGATACATAAACTGCAGGCTGTCACTAGCATATGTCTTCTAAAGTAGTCTGAGACACTGAAAATCCTTTGATAATAACATGGGTCGCTTGGCTGGAAATAGTCCCTTGCTGCCCTCAAATTTGTGGGATAAGCTTTATAAACAAGACCTCCATTCCAACAGCTACAGTTGAAGTCGGAAGTTTACATACACCTTAGCCAAATACATTTGGTCTCAGTTTTTCACAATTCCTGACATTTAATCCTTGTAAAAATTCCCTGTCTTAGGTCAGTTAGGATCACCACTTTATTTTAAGAATGTGAAATGTCAGAATAATAGTAGAGAGAATGATTTATTTCAGCTTCACATTCGCAGTGGGTCAGAAGTTTACATACCCTCAATTAGTATTTGGTAGCATTTTAAATTGTTTAACTTGAGTCAAATGTTTCAGGTAGCCTTCCACAAGCTTCCCACAATAAATTGGGTGAATTTGGCCCATTCCTCCTGACAGAGCTGGTGTAACTGAGTCAGGTTTGTAGGCCTCCTTGCTCGCACACGCTTTTTCAGTTCTGCCCACAAATGTTCTATGGGATTGAGGTCAGGGCTTTGTGATGGCCACTCCAATACCTTGACTTTGTTGTCCTTAAGCCATTTTGCCACAACTTTGGAAGTATGCTTGTCCATTTGGAAGACCCATTTGCGACCAAGCTTTTAACTTCCTGACTGATGTCTTGAGATGTTGCTTCAATATATCTACATAATTTTCCATCCTCATGATGCCATCTATTTTGTGATATGATGCTGCCACCCCTGTGCTTCACGGTTGGGATGATGTTCTTCGGCTTGCAAGCATTCCCCTTTTTTCTCCAAACATAACGATGGTCATTATGGACAAACAGTTCTATTTTTGTTTCATCAGACCAGAGGACATTTCTCCAAAAAGCACAATCTTTGTCCCCATGTGCAGTTGCAAACCGTAGTCTGGCTTTTTTCTGGCGGTTTTGGAGCAGTGGCTTCTTCTTTGCTGAGCAGCCTTTCAGGTTGTCGATATAGGACTTGTTTTACTGTGGATATAGATACTTTTGTACCTGTTTCCTCCAGCATCTTCACAAGGTCCTTTGCTGTTGTTCTGGGTTTGATTTGTACTTTTCGTACCAAAGTACGTTCATCTCTAGGAGACAGAACGCGTCTCCTTCCTGAGCGGTATGCCGGCTGCGTGGTCCCATGGTGTTTATACTTGCGTACTATTGTTTGTATAGATGAATGTGGTACCTTCAGGTGTTTGGAAATTTCTCCCAAGGATGAACCAGACTTGTGGAGGTCTACAATTTTCTTTCTGAGGTCTTGGCTGATTTATTTTGATTTTCCCATGACGTCAAGCAAAGAGGCACTGAGTTTGAAGGTAGGCCTTGAAATACATCCACAGGTACACCTCCAATTGACTCAAATGATGTCAATTAGCCTATCAGAAGCTTCTAAAGCCACGAGATCATTTTCTGGAATTTTCCAAGCTGTGTAAAGGCACAGTCAACTTAGTGTGTGTATACTTCTGACCCATTGGAATTGTGATACAGTGAAATAATCTGTCTGTAAACACTTTCAAAAAGCTTGACAAACACAAACGGCACTTGTTAGCCAAGCCAAACTTAAAGCCTCTTGTGTTAACCCGAAAGACGAGCAACATCTGAAAAGTCTACTAGCTTACTTCACTCTCCAAGGGGTCGCCATTTTACAGAGAGCTACTCTAAACAATGAAAGTGGTTTTACCTACAGTAACTCACAATTATGGTTCAAAGGTTAGCCCAGAACCATGATGAGACTGGCAACAGGAAGTAGCGTTGCTATGCTGCTCCCAGATGAGTGTCGCTGAAACATTAATGCTTCATGCTCTTGTAGCATCAATATTTCAACACCGATAAAACATAGCAGAGGCCCACAGTAGCGTGGCTATGTTTGGTACTGTGTAGTTGTGATGGAGGACAGTGTAAGGAAGTGACTGCTATTAACTTCCATATGTCAATATGTTACAAGGAGCATTAAAACAGGGAATGCTTCCCCAGAGTAGTGAACGTCTGGTCAGAGGACTGTCTTGCATCCAACAACACCAATGGTTCATCGGCCAGTTTTTACAGATTCGCTACTACTCAATTCTCACTCCCCAATCACGCCTGAACCAGAGCCAATGGTGTTATTCTGGAGAATCACACATTTGGCAAACGGACCTATACTCTTTCCCTTTGTTTCTCACTCTCCTATCCTACGTCACTCTATCTTTCTCTCACACTCCCTCTCTTTTCTCTCCATTCCTTGTATTTTTCTTTCTCTCTCTCCTTCCCTATTCATGTCTCTCCCTTATTCTTCCTTTCTCTCTCATCCCCTGTTTCTCCAACTCTCCCCCCAGTGTTGTGTTGTGTTTTGTTGACAGAGAGAACTCTGGCACCCTGTGTGGGGACAGTTATTTGGACTCTTCACAGCAGGAGCATGGGGAGGCTCAGACACTGCCAAGTTCTCATACTGAACAAGAGACTGAGTAGAAAGAATGACTAATAGCTGTGCCGGGAGGGAGAGGAGGAAAGTAAGAGGAGATGAACACCCTAAAAACCCATCCCAAGTTACAAGAGTTCACTGCAGTGCAGACTAAGAATGCGGCACAAAAGCGTCTTCAAATCTACATGGACATATTTCAGTGCATAGTAATGAAAGTGGATAGGTCAGAGCAAACAATTATGCAGACAGGATTGAAATGACGGAAAGAGGGACAGAGAAACTGTTGCAGGCCACTGGAAGGTCAGGACACCGATCACAGTATACAGTGCCTTCAGAAAGTTTTCAGACCCCTTGATTTTTTCCACATGTTGTTACGTTACAGCCTTATTATAAAATGTATTAAAAAATAAAAAAAATATCATCAATCTACACACAATACCCCATCATGATGAAGCAAAAACAGGTTTTCTGACATTTTTGCTCATTTATTATAAATAAAAAACTGAAATATCACATTTACATAAGTATTCAGACCCTTTACTCAGTACTTTGTTGAAGCACCTTTGGCAGTGATTACAGCCCTGAGTCTTCTTGGGTATGACACTACAAGCTTGGCACACCTGTATTTGGGGAGTTTCTCCCATTCTTCTTTGCAGATCCTCTCAAGCTCTGTCAGGTTGGATGGGACGTGTCGCTGCACAGCTATTTTCAGGTCTCTCCAGAGACGTTTGATTGGGTTTAAGTCCGGGCTCTGGCTGGGCCACTCAAGGACATTCAGAGACTTGTCCCGAAGCCATTCCTGCGTTGTCTTGGCTGTCTGCTTAGGGTCATTGTCCTGTTGGAAGGTGAACCTTAGCCCCAGTCTGAGGTCCTGAGCACTCTGAAGCAGGTTTTCAACAAGGATCTCTCTGTACTTTGCTTTGTTCATCTTTCCCTCGATCATGACTAGTCTCACAGTCCCCGCTGCTGAAAAACATCCCCACAGCATGATGCTGCCACCACCATGCTTCACCGTAGGAATGGTGCCAGGTTTCCTCCAGACGTTATGCTTGGCATTTAGGCCAAAGAGTTCAACCTTAATTTCATCAGACCAGAGATTATTGTTTCTCATGGTCTGAGAGTCTTTAGGTGCCTTTTGGCAAACATCAAGTGGGCTGTCATGTGCTTTTTACTGAGGAGTGACTTCCGTCTGGCCACTCTACCATAAAGGCCTGATTGGTGGAGTGCTGCAGAGATGGTTGTCCTTCTGGAAGGTTCTCCCATCTCCACAGAGGAACTCTAGAGCTCTGTCAGAGTGACCATCGAGTTCTTGGTCACCTCCTTGACCAAGGCCCTTCTCCCCCGATTGCTCAGTTTGGCCGGGTGGCCAGCTCTAGGAAGAGTCTTGGTGGTTCCAAACTTCTTCCATTCAATAATGATGGAGGCCACTGTGTTCTTGTGGACCTTCAATGCTGCAGGCATCTGTTCTCTGATTTGTGTGACATACTACTGACAGGTTTACAGTGATGCATTTGTATGGTGCTCTGCCCCAGCAGGCTTCTATAACCTGCCAGGCTGTTGGCTGTCACTCACCCACCTGCAGCTCAAGTGAGTTGGGTGCTATGGCTGCAGGGGTAGATCCCACACTACCAGTGCTCTGTGGTTAGCGAGGAGTTAGTACATTGTGCTAGGATCCAGAGGCTATAGACCAGCACTGAACTAAGACCATTAGTCACTGTCTCTCACAAAAACACTTAACCTGGCCTAACTCCCATACATGGTGATACCTTACACACTCTGGGAGAGAACATGGAGGAAGAGGGAGGCGTGGGAGTATAACACAAATAGCACATCTGAAATCTGTCACTCAGGTACAAGTCCCTCTTCTTTTCCACTTTAACCCTTTAAAACTTCTTAGGAATAGCCCCCTTTTTTAACATTTTCGCCTAAAATGACATACCAAATCTAACAGCCTCTAGCTCAGGCCCTGAAGCAAGGATATGCATATTGTTGGTACCATTTGAAAAGAAACACTTTGAAGTTTGTGGAAATGTGAATTGAATGTGGGAGAATATAACACAATAGATCTGGTAGAAGAAAATACAAAGAAAAAAACAACGTCTTTTTCTACCACCATCTTTAAAATGCAAGAGAAAGGTCCCAGTTCTAGCCATCACTCTGGTTATAATTCCGATGGTGTCGACAAGATGGCAGGAGTGTATGTGCAAAGTTTCAGACGGTAACTTGACGCATGAGCGAACCACATGACATTTAGTGTGAAGTCACCCGGGAAGGAGACATTGGCATTCATATTACATTTTTCTGCAAGAATATTGTCAAATCTGTATACTTGGACTTTGATTTAGCTTTTCCAGTATTAGTAGCCATATTATAAGTTCAACATTTGCAAAACAATCAGTTTTCATAACTTCATAACTCTGAATATTCTTTAAATTTTGTCCAAAAGGAAAAGGCATGCTATCGCAAAAGGTTAGCACCTACATTTTGCGACAGACACAGGGTTCACTCCCATAAAAACCATCTCATTGGTTATCTAGCTAGCTTTGTTTGACCACAATTGGTGCTTATTTGACAAAGATACAGTCGATCAAATGAAGACCGCCCGCGTCATCGGCGTGCCATGAAGGTGTCGCTCTCTGACCAAATATGGTGTCCTATAAGATATACTACACCCCTAATGATATAGTGAAGTCTTGTTACGTTCTAGGATCTATGAGGAATATATACGAACGCGATTTGACTGGTTGAAACAACGTTTAGGGTGAGATTTTCACAGATTCCTTTCTTTGCAAATTGAACGAGTGGAAATACAAAATCGATCGTGCGGATCTTTTTAGGATATAAAAAAGGATTTTATCTAACAAAACGACACTTCATGTTATCTCTGGGAATGTAAGTACACATTTCACCTTCAGAGGTGAATTTATCAAACCTATCGCGGACATGTGCTGGCTTGAGCAGGGGGACCTTGCGTKCGCTGCAGGATTTTAATCCATGACGGCGTAGTGTGTTACTAATGGTTTTCTTTGAGACTGTGGTCCCAGCTCTCTTCAGGTCATTGACCAGGTCCTGCCGTGTAGTTCTGGGCTGATCCCTCACCTTCCTCATGATCATTGATGCCCCACGAGGTGATATCTTGCATGGAGCCCCAGACCGAGGGTGATTGACCGTCATCTTGAACTTCTTCCATTTTCTAATAATTGCGCCAACAGTTGTTGCCTTCTCACCAAGCTGCTTGCCTATTGTCCTGTAGCCCATCCCAGCCTTGTGCAGGTCTACAATTTTATCCCTGATGTCCTTACACAGCTCTCTGCTCTTGGCCATTGTGGAGAGGTTGGAGTCTGTTTGATTGAGTGTGTGGACAGGTGTCTTTTATACAGGTAACGAGTTCAAACAGGTGCAGTTAATACAGGTAATGAGTGGAGAACAGGAGGGCTTCTTAAAGAAAAAYTAACAGGTCTGTGAGAGCCGGAATTCTTACTGGTTGGTAGRTGATCAAATACTTATGTCATGCAATAAAATGCAAATTAATTACTTAAAAATCATACAATGTGATTTTCTGGATTTTTGTTTTAGATTCCGTCTCTCACAGTTGAAGTGTACCTATGATACAAATTACAGACCTCTACATGCTTTGTAAGTAGGAAAACCTGCAAAATCGGCAGTGTATCAAATACTTCTTCTCCCCACTGTATATATTTATATATATTATTTTTTTCACCTTTATTTAACCAGGTAAGCTAGTTGAGAACAAGATCTCATTTACAACTCCAAGATAAAGCAAAGCAGTGCGACACAAACAACAACACAGAGTTACACATGGAATAAGCAAGCGTACAGTCAATAACACAATAAAAAAAAGAAAGTCTATATTCAGTCTGTGCAACTATATTTAGTTGTAGTTTTTTTCTTCACATTTTCAAACAGTCTATTTATATTTTCCAACGGGGCTATACATTTGGGTACATGAGGTTTATTTCCTCGCCTGAGTAGCCTCGTTTCACTGCCAAAAATAAAACGAAACCATCTCGTGTTCAGCCAATATAACAACACAATGTCAAATACAGGTAGCCTAGTCAAATAATTAACATTCAATCACATTAACCGTTACTCTCTCAAGGGAATTCCACTAATGGTCCGTATGTAGCCAAACGTAGCTGGTGCTCATTCCATTTGCTCGAAAATTGATAAATGGTTAAAAAAAAGTATGGCATAGAGACACATACCAGCTCTACTGGTAGTAGTATCAGCAGTACTACACCTGCACCTGTCGACGACACAAGTTCTTCTGCTTCCACGAGCACATCTAATGCTAGCATCACTAATTCTACATTTGTTGTTGGCCCAGCTAGCATGGACAATGACAGTTGTGAATCTGATGCAGCCTAAAGGAACTGCCTCCTTACCCGGGAAAGCACCGAACAACAGACAGGGACGTTGGACCATCTAAGAGGGGCAAATATAATGAGAACTACATTGATTTGGGGTTCACTTATATTGGGAGTAGTGCCTTTCTTCAGCCACAAATTGTTATATGTGCAAAAGTACTATCTCACAACTCGATGAAACCTTCACTCTTGCGCAGACATTTAGAAACAAAACATCCCAATTTCAAAAATATGCTACGGGAGTTTTTTGAGCGCAAATTAAGACGACCTTTGAGTAGTAAAAGCAACAGATACCATGTATAAAAGCAACAGATACCATTAATAAGAAGGGGCTGGAAGCTTCTTATATGTTGAGTTACCGATTGGTTAGGACAGGAAAGCCCCATACTTAATTATTCCTGCTGCCGCGGATATGGCTGGGACCATGCTGGGGGAAAGGCCCCAAAAACTATACAGACAATTCCTTCATCAAACAACACTGTTTCACGATGCATCAGTTACATGGCAGGAGATGTTTTGAAAGAATTACTGCTTCGCATACAAGCCAGTGAATTCTATGCATAACAGCTGGATGAGTCAGCAGACATGGTGGGCCTGGCACAGCTCCTGGTATGTCCACTGGAAACCAGGACAGCAGGAGAGGATATTTTTAAAGTACTGGACAGCTTTGTGACATCAAATGAACTTTGGTGGTCAAAATGTGTTGGTATCTGTACTGATGGCGCAAAAGCCATGACAGGGAGACATAGTGGAGTGGTAATACGCATGCAAGCAGTTGCTCCCAACGCCACTTGAGTACACTGCAGCATCCACGAGAGGCTCTTGCTGCCAAGGGAATGCCTGACAGCTTGAAAGACGTTTTGGACACTACAGTGAAAATGGAAACCTTTGTTAAAGCAAGGCCCCTGAACTCTTGTGTATTTTCAGCACTATGCAATGATATGGGCAGCGACGATGTAATGCTTTTACAACATACAGAAGTGCCCTGGTTATCAAGGGGCAAAGTACTGGCATGTTTTTTTTAAATTGAGAGACGAGCTTAAAGTTTTCTTCACTGACCATCATTTTCACTTGTCTGACCGCTTGCATGATGACGAGTTTCTCTCACGACTGGCCTATCTGGGTGATGTTTTTTCTTGCCTAAATGATCTGAATCTAGGATTACAGGCACTCTCCACAACTATATTCAATGTGCGGGACAAAACTGAGGCTATGATTAAGAAGTTGGAGCTCTTCTCTTTCTGCATTAACAAGGACAACACACAGGTCTTTCCATTGTATGATTTTTTGTGTGCAAATGAACTAAAGCTTACGGACAATGTCAAATGTGATATATAGCGAAGCACCTGAGTGAGTTGGATGCGCAATTACACAGGTACTTTCCCAAAACGGATGACACAAACAACTGCATTCGTTATCCCTTTCATGCCCTGCCTCCAGTCCACTTACCGATATCTGAACAAGAAAGCCTCATAGAAATTGCAACAAGCGGTTCTGTGACAATTGAATTTAATTAGAAGCCACTGCCAGATTTGCAACCACGATTTGCAACCACGTACCTATGTGAGAGTGGATTCCCGGCCCTCACTGGCATGAAAACTAAATACAGGCACAGATTGTGTGTGTAAAATATTTTAAGACTGAGACTCTCTCCAATACAACCCAACATTGCAGAGTTACAGTTGAAGTTGGAAGTTTCGATAGGAAAATCACTCCATAAACTGTTGTAAACTGTCTCTCAATTTGTTATTGTGATGTGGCAGCCTGAGTTGCTCTTGGAATTGTGCTGTTATGTCAATTTTTTTAACTCTTCAGCTTTCGACCAACCAGGTTGTTAATGTAAAAGTGTCTGTTACCAGTGACTTACAGTTGAAGGCAGAAGTTTACATACACTTAGGTTGGAATCATTAAAACTAGTTTTTCAACCACTCCACGAATTTCTTGTTAACATACTATAGTTTTGGCAAGTCGGTTAGGACATCTACTTTGTGCATGACGGAAATAATTTTTCCAACAAGTGTTTACAGATTATTTTACTTATAATTCACTGTATCACAATTCCAGTGGGTCAGAAGTTTACATACACTAAGTTGACTGTGCCTTTAAACAGCTTAGATAATTCCAGAAAATTATGTCATGGCTTTAGAAGCTTCTGATAGGCTAATTGACATCATTTGAGTCAATTGGAGCTGTACCTGTGGATGTATTTCAAGGCCTACCTTCAAACTCAGTGCCTCTTTGCTTGACATCATGGGAAAATCTAAAGAAATCAGCCAAGACAACAGAAAAAATTATTGTAGACCTCCACAAGTCTGGTTCATCCTTGGGAGCAATTTCCAAACGCCTGAAGGTACCACGTTCATCTGTACAAACAATAGCATGCAAGTATAAACACCATGGGACCACGCAGCCATCATACCGCTCAGGAAGGAGACGTGTTCTGTCTCCTAGAGATGAATGTACTTTGGTGCGAAAAGTGCAAATCAAACCCAGAACAACAGCAAAGGATCTTGTGAAGATTCTGGAGGAAACCGATACAAAAGTATCTATTTCCACAGTAAAATGTGTCCTATATCGACATAACCTGAAAGGCCACTCAGCAAGGAAAAAGCCACTGCTCCAAAACCGCCAATAAAAAGCGAGACTTCGGTTTGCAACTGTACATGGGGACAAAGATCATCATTTCTGGAGAAATGTCCTCTGGTCTGATGAAACAAAAATAGAACTGTTTGGCCATAATGACCATTGTTATGTTTGGAGGAAAAAGGGGGAGGCTTGCAAGCCGAAGAACTCCATCCCATCCGTGAAGAACGGGGGTGGTAGCATCATGTTGTGGGGGTGCTTTGCTGCAGGAGGGACTGGTGCACTTCACAAAATAGATGGCATCATTAGGATGGAAAATTATGTGGATATATTGAAGCAACATCTCAAGACATCAGTCAGGAAGTTAAAGCTTGGTCGCAAATGGGTCTTCCAAATGGACAATGACCCCAAGCATACTTCCAAAGTTGTGGCAAAATGGCTTAAGGACAACAAAGTCAAGGTATTGGAGTGGCCATCACAAAGCCCTGACCTCAATGCTATAGAAAATTTGTTGGCAGAGCTGAAAAAGCGTGTGCGTGCAAGGAGGCTTACAAACCTGACTCAGTTACTCCAGCTCTGTCAGGAGGAATGGGCCAAAATTCACCCAACTTATTGTGGGACGCTTGTGGAAGGCTACCTGAAACGTTTGATCCAAGTTAAACAATTTAAAGGTAATGCTACCAAATACTAATTGAGTGTATGTAAACTTTTCTGACCCACTGGGAATGTGATGAAAGAAATAAAAGCTGAAATAAATAATTCTCTACTATTATTCAGATCCTAACTGACCTAAGACAGGGAATTATTACTAGGATTAAATGTCAGGATTTGTGAAAAACTGAGTTTAAATGTACAGTCATGGCCAAAAGTTTTGAGAATGACACAAATATTAATTTCCACGAAGTTTGGTGCTTCAGTGTCTTTAGATATTTTTGTCAGATGTTACTATGGAATATTGAAGTCTAATTACAAGCATTTCATAAGTGTCAAAGGCTTTTATTGACAATTACATGAAGTTGATGCAAAGAGTCAATATTTGCAGTGTTGACCCTTATTTTTCAAGAACTCTGGAATCTGCCCTGGCATGCTGTCAATTGACCCTGGCATGCTGAGGATTGACCACAAGTTCTCAATGGGATTACTGTCTGGGGACTTTCCTGGCCATGAACCCAAAATATCGATGTTTTGTTCCCCGAGCCACTTAGTTATCACTTTTGCCTTATGGCAAGGTGCTCCATCATGCTGGAAAAGGCATTGTTCGTCACCAAACTGTTCCTGGATGGTTGGGAGAAGTTGCTCTCGGAAGATATGTTGGTACCATTCTTTATTCTTGGCTGTGTTCTTACGCAAAATTGTGAGTGAGCTCACTCCCTTGGCTGAGAAGCAACCCCACACATGAATGGCTCAGGATGCTTTACTGTTAGCATGACACAGGACTGATAGTAGCGCTCACCTTGTCTTCTCCGGACAAGCTTTTTCCCGGATGCCCCAAACAATCGGGAAGGGGATTCATCAGAGAAAATGACTTTACCCCAGTCCTCAGCAGTCCAATCCCTGTACCTTATGCAGAATATCAGACTGTCTCTGATGTTTTTCCTGGAGAGAAGTGGCTTCTTTGCTGCGCTTCTTGACACCAGGCCATCCTCCAAAAGTCTTTGCCTCACTGTGCGTGCAGATGCACTCACACCTCCTGAGCAAGCTCTGTACTGGTGGTGCCCCAATCCCGCAGCTGAATCAACTTTAGGAGACGGTCCTGGCGCTTGCTGGACTTTCTTGGGCACCCTGAAGCCTTCTTAAACAACAATTTAACCGCTCTCCTTGAAGTTCTTGATGATCCGATAAATGGTTGATTTAGGTGCAATCTTAATGACAGCAATATCCTTGCCTGTGAAGCCCTTTTTGTGCGAAGCAATGATGACGGCACGTGTTTCCTTGCAGGTAACCATGATTGACAGAGGAAGAACAATGATTCCAAGCACCACCCTCCTTTTGAAGCTTCCAGTCTGTTATTCGAACTCAATCAGCATGACAGAGTGATCTCCAGCCTTGTCCTCGTCAACACTCACACCTGTGTTAACGAGAGAATCACTGACATGATGTCAGCTGGTCCTTTTGTGGCAGGGCTGAAATGCAGTGGAAATGTTTTTTGGGGATTCAGTTCATTTGCATGGCAAAGAGGGACTTTGCAATTAATTGCAATTCAACTGATCACTCGTCATAACATTCTGGAGTATATGCAAATTGCCATCATACAAACTGAGGCAGCAGACTTTGTGAAAATTAATATTTGTGTCATTCTCAAAACTTTTGGCCACAACTGAATTTGGCTAAGGTGAATGTAAACTTCTGACTTCAACTGTATGTGCATCCTTTCAAGTACACTCTTCTCGTTAACCTGTGGTGAGTTATTCCCATTTTTTGATGAACAAATACATTTTTATATGTAAGACAGCTAAACAAAGAGCAAAATTATTGATTATTATTATATTATTATTTGTGCCCTGGTCCTGTAAGAGCTCTTTGTCACTTCCCACGAGCCGGGTTGTGACAAAAACTCACACTCATTCTTAAGTTTAATAAATGTATCGTGTAGCGTGTGTGTGGCAGGCTTACAATGACGGCAAAAAACAACATTTGAGAGTGCGCTGACCCTGGTGCTAGAGGGGGTACGCAGCTGGAGGTAGAATGATTTTAACAAGTTTGGGAACCACTGCTCTACGGGATCGGGGTCCCCCCCGCGGGACGGTTGAGTTAACGTATGAGGTTGTAAGTAACAAAATAAAAATCCCAGGACATAGACATATCTGATATGGGCAGAAAGCTTAAATTATTGTTAATCTAACTGGACTGTTCAATTTGCAGTAGCTATTACAGTGAAAGAATACCATGCTATTGTTTGAGGAGAGTGCACAATTATTACCCAGAAAATGTATTGATAAAACAATTAGGCACATTTGGGCAGTCTTGATGCTAGATTTTGAACCGATATGCAATGGTTCATTGGATCAGTCTAAAACTTTGCACATCCACTGCTGCTATCTAGTGGCCAAAATCTAAATTGTGCCTGGGCTGGAATGATACATTATGCCCTTTCTTTTGCATTTCAAAGATGATTGTAAAAAAACGCATGTTTTTTTTTAGCATTATATTCTACCAGATATAATGTGTTATATTCTCCTACATTAATTTCACATTTCCACAAACTTCAAAGTGTTTCCTTTCAAATGGTATCAAGAATATTCATATCCTTGCCTCAGGTCCTGAGCTACAGGCAGTTAGATTTGGGTATGTCATTTGAGGTGAAAAGGGAAAAAAAGGGTCCGATCCTTAAGAGGATATGTAAAGACAAGATTAAATCAAAAATAGTCTGATGGGTGAAAATATTAGCCTATCACTTGTGAATGATATATTATCACTTGGGAATGACGCCCAACTAAAGTGGCCAAATAACTTCTTAAAATGAAGTACATTAATCCGCTTTACAACGGGTGTAGAGCCTAATTGGTCGATAATTATCACCTTAAAAATTCACTTTATAATAAAAGCATCTGTTTTCGGGTACGTTCCTTACGTCCTTCTTTGTCAATCATTGGTTCATTGGTGAAATTAGCATTATGACAATATCTTTAATTAAATCATTCAAAAACCTTTATTAATGCAATTGCAGACAGAAGTTGACAAACAGGAACATAGCACGCATGTTTCTGAGTAAGTTCTGCCCCCAACAAAAGGTCTCCAGTGGTTTTATTAAACCCTAAGTCGCGCCCTGGTGATGTCACTGCCTATATCATCATCCTCTACTCCTGGGACCAAAACCATGCCTACAAAGCTGTATAAACAGGGCCTTTATTGTTAGCGAAACACTTAGCAGTAAATGTCCCCTTCCCCCAAAGTTGATTTATTGTGGAATGTTTACCTAGTCTTATCTCCTTCACTCCCCTGCAGAGTTCTGTCTAAGGGTCTCTTTATAATGAGGCAGAGAAAGAGAGAGAGAAAACTAAAATACAAATGTAGAACAATACTAAACTTCTACAATGAATATATCTATTGTTAATCAGTAGTCTAAAACCCTATACATGTAACCCCTCCCCTTCTATTAATAAAACATAAGCATAATACATTTTTTCTAATACATCAAACATTTGGGTACAACCCTTTTTATGACCCCTAGGTGAACCCGACACATCCCATACATAATCGCATTTACGGTCACTTTTGAGAATGGTGTTTTCCCGCTAATTGATGGAATTTTGGAACATTCGTGCTTATAGCCACCTGCCGCATGCACATAGCTGCGCTTATAATGTGAAGAAATAGCCTAATAGTTTATCAACATTTTAAGATAAACTTTCTAATCTGTTGCTTCAGCCTCATTGCTTAAAAAAGTGTTTTTGATTCTAGTGGTTGTATTAATTTGAGATCTATCACATCCCACAAATGTTCCAGACTGTCACGCCTGCACCCGCTCCCCCTCTGGCGCTCGAGGGCGCCAGGCAGCCCATCATTACGCACACCTGTCACCATCGTTACGCTCATCAGCTCTTCATTGGACTCACCTGGACTCCATCACTTATTGATTGCCTCCCCTATATCTGTCTATTCCTCAGTTTCATCCCTGTGTCAGCATTAATGGTGTTCTGTTTCCCCTGTCCAGACGCTGTCCTTTGTTTGTTACATGTCGGTTATTTATAAAATATTCACTCCCTCTACTTGCTTCTCGTCTCCCAGCGTCTGTCCTCACACAGACTATGTTTGGAATATTTCTTTCTCGCACAGAATAGGTCAACTTTTGTACAATGGGGGATATTAAATTGACATAGGCTAATGTTTCAATCTTCAATATGCGCGCGGTTGTGTCCCCGATGTGTCTGTCTTCACTTGTAGCCTGTGAGAAAGAGCCGATCATGTGACGGGCATTGTCTAATAAGAATTGAGCTATCTTAGAGAGTCATGTGAGTGAGAGGTGCTTCGGAGCACGCAGCCGGGAGAAGGGAATTATAATTATTATACTCAGCCCAAGGGCACAACGGCCACTGAACGTAAAAGGTATGGATTTTTTTAGGGGGCATTACGGCCACACAAAGGGAATGCCACCGGAAATTTCATGGCATTATCAAGTGTATGTCAAATTGTGAATGAGAGACTGAAGAAGTGTGTGGAGCCTGCGCAAAAAACAAAGCAGAGCTCATGCCTTTTATGCAACTTTTTTTCAAATAATCATTAGAATCGCATTAGAATCGTGGAGAGCGGCTTGAGAATGTTCATAACAATGTTGTGACGCGACCGAGTGACGGAGGTGCGACCCATGAATATGTTTGGCTAGGTAGAGGGAATGAATACGGTTGAATAGGTAGAGGGAAACAAAACAAATTGGCGTGACAATGCCCATTAGGAGTTGACAAGAAACGGGAGCACAAACGGGACTAGGCTACAGGTAATCTCGGACACCCATAAGAAAAGACACTAACGAGACTAGCGAAGTCTCCACCCCTCTAAACGAAAATTCTCATGTCCCTTTCCCTTACGAAATTCAAAAGATGCGAGCACCTGAGAAATCGTGATTTGTCCAAATGATCAGTGACAAAAAATATGTGTACCGGAACAAAGTTCCTAATTTGTTGTCGCATCCAACTGTCACGCCCTGATCTGGTTCACCTGTCCTTGTGCTTGTCTCCACCCCCTCCAGGTGTCGCCCCTCTTCCCAATCATACCCTGTATATTTATACCTGTGTTCTCTGTCTGTTTGTTGCCAGTTCGTCTTGTTCGTTCAAGCTAACCAGCGTTTTCCTGTCAGCTCCTCTCGTTTCCCAGCCTCTCTTTCCTCGTCCTCCTGGTTTATGACCTCTGCCAGTCCCTGACCCTGAGTCTGCCTGTCATCCTGTACCGTTGCTCCACCTCTGGATTACTGAACTCTGCCTGTCCCTGACCCTGAGTCCGCCTGCCGTCCTGTACCTTTGCCTTACCCTGGATCTTCGACCTCTGCCTACCTTGACCTGTCTTTGCCTGCCCCTGTTGCTACAATAAACATTGTTACCTCGACAGTCTGCACCTGGTTCTTTCCTAGATTCCTGATGCCCACAGTCTGTCGACATCGCTATTTATGCTACGTGCGTTGTCCATGAGAGATTAGGCTAGAGGTAGACAATGTCTTCTTTTTATAAGAAACATTAATGTGTTGAAAATCCCAAATTGTTTGCATAGTCAACTTACACACAGCTCTAACACACACACTTATCCCACCAGACATGCCAACAGGGGTCTTTTCATAGTCCCCAAATCCAGAACAAATTCAAGAAAACGTACAGTATTATATAGAGCCCATATTGCATGGAACTTCTTTCCATCTCATATTGCTCAAATAAACAGCAAACCTGGTTTCAAAAAACAGATAAAGCAACACCTCGCGGCACAACGCCTCTCCCCTATTTGACCTAGATAGTTTGTGTGTATTCATTGAAATGTAGGCTATGTGTGCTTTTTTTTTTAAATGTATGTATTTCTGTCCTTGAGCTGTTCTTGTCTAATGATGTTCTGCATTCTGTATTATGTTTCATGTTTTGTGTGGACCCCAGGAAGAGTAGTTGCTGCTTTTGCAACAGCTAATGGGGATCCTAATAAAATACAAAAAACATTTATATATATATAACAGACTACACAGGGAGGTGGTTGGGAAACTAGCTGATGGAATGATACGACCCCACTGTAATCCATACAGCCTTCAAAAAAGCTTGAATATTATCCACAGATTGTGAGCTAAAGATGAAAACCTTTCCTACGAGTATTATTATATTATTTATTGATTGGCTATGGCTTTCCAGATCGCCCAACACTGCTATTTGTAAGGTTAATTTTAAGTGCATGTTGTGATTTTTTAACCATTCCTGAACCTGTGACCAGAAACAAGCTACATAGGGGCAATACCAGAATAAGTGATCTATTGATTCTGTCTCTTCGCAGCAAAATCTACAGAGCAGAGATTGTTGTATGCCCCATATATATAGCATTCTATATCATCATTTAAATAGAAAAACTGTTGAATCAAGTGTACTTTTTTGTACCAGTTCATAAACCATGTGCCATGGAATTGGTACATCGAAAATCTCCTCTCATATATTTTGCAACCTGTATGGCACAGCTGTCAACATTTTTGTCCTCAGATGAAACTGGTATATTTTTCTATTTATGCCAGTTCCTTTCAGCCAATTTGCATCTTTAATGTATGGCAGGCAAACAAGTTCCCTACCTTCTCCCTTTTCCACCTGCCTCCTCCATTTTTTTGGTAGTGCTGCAATCAGTTGGTTGTAAAGTTTGGATTGAGCAGATATTCCCATATATTTTCAATACCTGCATATGTGACATAACTCCTCCAATTCTAGTCATAATATCATTAATAAATATATATATTTTTTTTTTATCCCATAAAGAATTGTTTTTAATTAATCCATATATTTGAGTTTAACCATAACATTTGCTGTAATATTTGTTCTATCTTTCTGGAGGACAAAACTGAAATTGTAACCAGCTTTGTATGGCTTGTTTAAGAAAGGGCGATACTTTAAACAAAATGTCATTTTCAATTAGTCGGAAATGAGAAGTTTTAATCTGTATGAAGGCAAAAAAGCAATTTTTGAACAAAGGATGAGCTTTTCTTAATAATCTACTGGAGAAACATTTTGGGTTTAAGCATAATTTATGTATGAGTGAAGCTTTCAGTGAGAGGTTTAAAGCTTTAATATCTAATAATTTTAGCCTCCCAAACTCATATTCATTATGTAAATAGGCACGATTAATTTTGTCTTGCTTAGCATTCCAAATAAAATGAAATATTTTTTGCTCATATGATTTTAAAAACAAATAATCTGGAGTAGGCAATGCCATTAGTAAGTAAGTAAAATGTGATAGGACCAAAGAGTTAATCAATGTSATTTTTCCATAAATAGACAAGTATTTCCCTCTCCATGGTTGCAAAATCTTATCTATTTTAGTATGATATGTTACATTACATTGCAAACGGAATAGTGGTCGTACAACACCATAGTACCCTCCAAGCTCATCATTAAGCTCTGGGCCCTGGGTCTGAACCCTGCCCTGTGCAGCTGGGTCCTGGACAACCTGATGGGCCGCCCACAAGTGGTGAAGGTAGGAAACAACACCACTTTGCTGATCCTCAACACTGGGCCCCACAATGGTGCGTGATCAGCCCCCTCCTGTACTCCCTGTTCACCCATGACTGCATGGCCACGCACGCCTCCAACTCAATCATCAAGTTTGATGACGACACAACAGTAGTAGGCCTGATTACCAACAATGATGAGACAGCCTACAGGGAGGAGGTGAGGGCCCTGGCAGAGTGGTGCCAGGAAAATAACCTTTCCCTCAACGTCAACAAAACAAAGGAGCTGATCATGGACTTCAGGAAACAGCAGAGGGAGCACTCCTCTATCCACATTGACGGGACCGCAGTGAAGAAGATGGAAAGCTTCAAGTTCCTCAGCGTACACATCACTGATAATCTGAAATGGTCCACCCACACAGACAAGGAGGTGAAGAAGGCGCAACAGAGCCTCTTCAACCTCAGAAGGCTGAAGAAATTCACCCTTAAGAGCCTCACAAACTTTTACAGATGCACAATTGAGAACATCCTGTCAGGTTGTATCACCGCGTGGTACGGCAACTGCACCGCCCCACAACCGCAGGGCTCTCCAGAGTGTGACGCGGTCTGCCCAACGCATCACCGGGGGCACACTGCCTGCCCTCCAGGACACTTACAGCACCCGATGTCACAGGAAGGCCAAAAAGATCATCAAGGTCATCAACCACCCGAGCCACAGCCTGTTCACCCTGCTATCATCCAGAAGGTAGGGTCAGTAGAGGTGCATCAAAGCAGGGACTGAGAGACTGAAAAACAGCTTCTATCTCAAGGCTGTCAGACTATTAAATAGCCATTACTAGCCAGCAACAATCCGCTTATTCAACCCTGCACCTCAGAGTCTGCTGCCCCAAATACAGTCGTGGCCAAAAGTTTTGAGAATGACACAAATATTATTTTTCACAAAGTCTGCTGCCTCAGTTTGTATGATGGCAATTTACATATACTCCAGAATGTTATGAAGAGTGATCAGATGAATTGCAATTAATTGCAAAGTTCCTCTTTGCCATGCAAATGAACTGAATTCCCCAAAAACATTTCCACTGCATTTCAGCCCTGCCACAAAAGGACCAGCTGACATCATGTCAGTGATTCTCTCGTTAATACAGGTGTGAGTGTTGACGAGTACAAGGCTGGAGATCACTCTGTCATGCTGATTGAGTTCGAATAACAGACTGGAAGCTTCAGAAGGAGGGTGGTGCTTGGAATCATTGTTCTTCCTCTGTCAATCATGGTTACCTGCAAGGAAACACGTGCCGTCATCATTGCTTTGCACAAAAAGGGCTTCACAGGCAAGGATATTGCTGTCATTAAGATTGCACCTAAATCAACCATTTATCGGATCATCAAGAACTTCAAGGAGTTCAATTGTTGTGAAGAAGGCTTCAGGGCGCCCAAGAAAGTCCAGCAAGCGCCAGGACCGTCTCCTAAAGTTGATTCAGCTGCGGGATCGGGGCACCACCAGTACAGAGCTTGCTCAGGAATGGCAGCAGGCAGGTGTGAGTGCATCTGCACGCACAGTGAGGCGAAGACTTTTGGAGGATGGCCTGGTGTCAAGAAGTGCAGCAAAGAAGCCACTTCTCTCCAGGAAAAACACCAGGGACAGGCTGATATTCTGCAAAAGGTACGCGGATTGGACTGCTGAGGACTGAGGTAAAGTCATTTTCTCTGATGAATCCCCTTTCCAATTGTTTGGGGCATCCAGAAAAAAGCTTGTGTGGAGAAGACAAGGTGAGCGCTACAATCAGTCCTGTGTCATGACAACAGTAAAGCATCCTGAGACCATTCATGTGTGGGGTTGCTTCTCAGCCAAGGGAGTGGGCTCACTCACATTTTGCCGAAGATCACAGCCATGAATAAAGAATGGTACCAACACATCCTCTGAGAGCAACTTCTCCCAACCATCCAGGAACAGTTTGGTGACGAACAATGCCTTTTCCAGCATGATGGAGCACCTTGCCATAAGGCAAAAGTGATAACAAAGTGGCTCGGGGAACAAAACATCGATATTTTGGGTCCATGGCCAGGAAAGTCCCCAGACAGTAATCCCATTGAGAACTTGTGGTCAATCCTCAAGAGGCGGGTGGACAAACAAACCCCCACAAAATCTGACAAACTCCAAGCATTGAATTATGCAAGAATGGGCTGCCATCAGTCAGGATGTGGCCCGCCCAGAAGTTAATTGACAGCATGCCAGGGCGGATTCCAGAGATCTTGAAAAATAAGGGTCAACACTGCAAATATTGACTATATATTCTTCAAATAGACACCTTTTGCCTTGATGACAGCTCTACACACTCTTGGCATTCTCTCAACCAGCACTCCACCAATTAGGCCTTTATGGTAGAGTGGCCAGACGGAAACAACTCCTCAGTAAAAGGCATATGACAGCCCACTTGGAGTTTGCCAAAAGGCACCTAAAGGACTCGGACCATGAGAAACAATATTCTCTGGTCTGATGAAACCAAGATTGGCCTGAATGTATGGAGGATACCTGGCACCATCCCTACGGTGAAGCATGGTGGTGGCAGCATCATGTTGTGGGGATGTTTTTCAGCGGCAGGGACTGGGAGACTAGTCAGGATCAAGGGAAAGATGAACGGTGCAAAGTTCAGAGAGATCCTTGAGGAACCTGCGCTCAGGTCCTCAGACAGAACCTCAGACTGGGGTGAAGGTTCACCTTCCAACAGGACAACGACCCTTAGCACACAGCCAAGACAACACTGGAGTGGCTTCGGGACAAGTCTCTGAATGTCCTTGAGTAGCCCAGTCAGAGCCCGGACTTGAACCCGATCGAACATCTCTGGAGAGACCTGAAAATAGCTGTGTAGCGACGCTCCCCATCCAACCTGACAGAGCTTGAGAGGACCTGCAGAGAAGAATGGGAGAAACTCCCCAAATACAGGTGTGCCAAGCTTTTAGCGTCATACCCAAAAAGACTAGAGGCTGTAATTGCTGCCAAAGGTGCTTCAACAAAGTACTGAGTAAAGGGTCTGAATACTTGTGTCAATGTGATATTTCCATTTAAAAAACTGTTTTGTTTTGTCATTATGGGGTATTGTGTGTAGATTTATGAGGGGGAAAAACTATTTAATACATTTCAGAATAAGGCTGTAATGTAACAAAATGTTCACATTTTGATTTGATTTGACAACATCATACGAATTGGAGGAGGTATAGTATCATAGGTCTTACCCTGTCATATAATATCATATGAATTGGATGATGTAACTTATCATGCGTCATGGAGGATGTATAGTATATTTTCTGAGACCAGGCTGCTTGTGCGTCATAACGACAAAGGTTAGGAGAATTTACCTTGCTGGTTAGGAGAACTAACTCCAAATGTTAAGAGAATTTAAGTAAAAGGTTAGGATAATTAGGAAAATGGTTAGCTAAATTACTAGACGGTTGTGGTATATGCCACCCATCTTCCCCGACCAACACCCTACTTTAATTTCTGTCTTAAGGAACCAGACCATGATTCCATTTATAACGTAACATAACAAATCATACTAAATGCAGGTAGAACAATTTACGTAAAATAGCAAACGTCTGTTTAATGTGGCCAGGTTGCACACAAAAACACACAACCTGAATTTTCACAGATCTCTAGGAGGGCTGTATAGAATATGTTCAGAATGTGGGATCAGATGAATAATGGTGTACAGCTGGCTATCCTGGGAGTTTCTCTATCCTGACTCAGCAAGAGTTTGTGTGTGTGTGTGTGTGTGTGTGTGTGTGTGTGTGGTGTGTGTGTGTGTGTGTGTGTGTCGTGCTGTGTCTGTAGTCCAGGAATGGCTCCGGTCTTCCTATCAGACACAGCTTGGATCCTCATTGAGGTGGGGGAATACCTCAAGGAGGGACGACACACACCGGACTGACTGGGAGGTTCAGAGGAATGTGCACTCCGATTGTAAATAGTAATAGAAAAAGCACTGGAACAAAACGTCAGCTGTTTACTTGTGGTTGACGTGAGACTCAGAGGATGTCTTTACTATGGTACTATGGGTCTTTGACGATAGATGTACAATACAATATAACATAGACAAACCACACACATAGGGTATACAAGCATTTATGAAGTGAGTGACAGAGCCTAACAGTGAATGTTAAGTGACAAGAGAACCAACCAGCGTCAAGGTCACAATAAAAGTAACAACAACTCCTTGTACTCTTCACTATAGGTGTGTCTCGTTAAAACTTCTTGCAACTATGGGGGTGCTGTTCCGCATTAGCATTTTTTGGTCTCCAAAATTAAACTGCCTCGTGCTCAATTCTTGATCGTACAATATGCATATTATTGTTATTATTGGATAGAAAACACTTTCTAGTTTCTATAGCCGTTGGAATTTTGTCTCTGAGTGGTACAGAACTACTTCTACAGCACTTTTCCTGACAGGGAGTCAGATTTCAGAAATTTTGACCCCTGATCTGGGGTCGGTTTTAAGGTGCCTGTAAATGCTATGGAGAGAACCGACACTGCCTACGTCTTCCTCTGGGTGTCAGTACGTCATGACGTTTTGAATGGATTCGATTGCGCAATCAGAGCCACTATAAAACAACAAAACGTGGAAGTACCGTTCTTTTCCTTCGCGCGTCTTACGCAGAATGGACATCGGACTTGCCTCCTTCCAAATGGTTGTTTAGCAGTAATATTTTCTCCGGTCATGTTTTTACTCGTTATAGTTGTTAAAAACATCATAATGTAGTTAATTTGAACCGTTTTTATAGCAATTTATATCCGTTTAGTGCGATTTTGAGGAATTTCTTTGTCGTGCACTTTGAAGCTTTGGGCACGTTTCGGGGTCTCGGTCGATGTTAGTGGACATTTCGAAGGACAGAGGACATCTATCGACCAAAGAAGATTAGACCCAAGAAAGGATACATTGCCCAAGAATCTGATGGAAAATCACCTCATAGTAAGAAATATTTAATATGATAAATCGTTGTTCTGTCGAAATATTTTAAACGCATAATCCGCCATTTGTTTGTTATCGCTTCACTTGGCGAACCCTGTATTGCACAGTAAGGATAATTTTAGAAATGTAATCAGCGGTTGCATTAAGAACTAATTTGTCTTTCGATTCCTGTCAACCCTGTTTTTTTTAGTCAAGTATATGATTAGCTTTCGATTAAACTAGATCACTCTGAAAGATGACGTCCGACATTTTGAGGCTTGATTTGCTACTATTTTCATTGTATAACCACGGTTTTGTATGGCTAAATATGCACATTTTCGAACAAACTCTATATGTATGTTGTAAAATGATGTTACAGGAGTGTCATCGGAAGAATTCTGAGAAGGTTAGTGAAAAAATTTATATATTTTGGCGATGATTACGTTATAGCTCTCTTTGGCTTGAATCGATGCTCTGGTAACGTTTGCACATGTGGTATGCTAACTTATCGATTTATTGTGTTTTCGCTGTAAAACGCTTAGAAAATCTGAAATATTGTCTGAATTACAAGAACTGTGTCTTTCCATTGCTATGCTTTGTCTATTTTATTAAATGTTTTATGATGAGTAAATTGGTCATACACGTTGCTCTCTGTAGTAATTCTAGTCGAGTTGTGATGGTGGGTGCAATTGTAACTGTGATTTCTACCTGAAATATGCACATTTCTCTAACAAACCCTATCCTATACCAATAAATATGTTATCAGACTGTCATCTGATGAGGTTTTTTCTTGGTTAGTGGCTATCAATATCTTAGTTTAGCCGAATTGGTGATAGCTACTGGTGGAGAGAAAAAATGGTGGACAAAGAAATTGTGTATTTTGCTAACGTGTTTAGCTAATAGATTTACATATTGTGTCTTCCTGTAAAACATTTTTAAAAACAGAAATGATGGGTTTATTCACAAGATCTGTATCTTTCATCTGGTGTCTTGGACTTGTGATTTAATGATATTTAGATGCTACTATCTACTTGTGAAGCTATGCTAGCTATGGCTAATCAGTGTGTGGGGGGGTGGGGGGTGATCCCGGACCCGGGGTAGAGGCTCATGAAAGGTTTTTAACCAAGGCACTTTTCTACAGGTATTCCTTTAAAAAAAGGGACAATATTGTGACAGGTGAGAGTGACGCCCACTGTGAAAGCCCTCCAGAGAAACAACCAGGCACATTCTCAGGAAGGGAATCCAGCCTTACATTCTGTGATAATACAGCCGGCACAGAGTTTAATAGCCGCCGTCGTACATGACAGCCAAGACAATGGCCACTAACACAGGTAAGACACATAAATGGGATGTATTAAGACTTTAAAAATATGTGTGTTCAGCTAAGCCAAAATGTCTGTGTAAGCCATCTCCTGTCGAGTGAAAAATATCTTTGCTACATCTTCTTGTGTGCCAGATCTATAATATTTTGTGCATAGCTTTTTTTCCTCTCTCATATCACAGTCTGCAGGGACCAGCATCACTGTTACTCCCCTGATACAAGTGTGGTATAACACACCACCCACATGGGTCACAAACACAGAGCTGTTATCCCATAATCCC
Source organism: Salvelinus sp. IW2-2015 (assembly GCF_002910315.2). Lineage (NCBI taxonomy): Eukaryota > Metazoa > Chordata > Actinopteri > Salmoniformes > Salmonidae > Salvelinus > Salvelinus sp. IW2-2015. Next base: position 27,230,484 of record NC_036848.1, read on the forward strand.
ACATATGGATACAACATACCTACATTACTCACTGAAAAAAGCACATTGCCTCATCATGCATATACTAGAGCAGGAGACTGACACACACAAACCACAAGTGCGGCGAAATGTGCCATTATGTACAAAGAACACTCTTTCTGTACATGCGCACAAGCAAACAAGCATACGCACGCACGCACACGCGCGACACACACACACACACACACACACACACACACACACACACACACACACACACACACACACACACACACACACACACACACACACACACACCACACACACACACACACACCACACCACACACACACACACACACACACACACACACACACACACACACACACACACACACACACACACACGCACCCTTCCCCTGCACACAGATTCCTTTATCAGTCAGCAACCCACAAAGCCTGAAGTAGAAGAATACAGGCATAGAGGAATTCCTTGTTGCTGCTGCACAGACTTGCAGATGAAGAGAGAGAAGGTCCCTCCAGGCAATGTGGAGGTCCTCTGGGTTTACTTGTACCCGTTATACCACGAGCCCCGCAGACACACACAGTTCTAATGAAGCACAGCAGAACCAGTTAAACAGTAGGGATATTTATGGCACACGGTCTCTGCTGCACTGCTCTGGCTGCCTGCAAGGCCTCTCCCTCATTCCGACCCACATTCCATCCTATCACGCTGAAATATTCATCGTATCACTGCTGATCATGATTCCTTTCTGCCTCCACAATAGCATGGGAAAGCAGTGTGCATTGTTACTGTGGTTGTGTTTGAAATGGTACCCTATTCCCTATATATGGTTCCATAATGTTCTGGTCAAACATAGTGCACTTTATAGGGAATAGGTGCCATTTCGGGACACACACTGTGTCTTTATCGGATCAGATCACAGATCACAGTGAATTCATGGTTATCTCATCATATCCTTGCTTTGTGTGAATGAACTGAGTGAGGAAGGGTCTTGATAACTATAGACTAGCCAAGTGTCACTCTTCCTCCACCATTGTAAAAAATAATACTCCTGCATCTTGTCTTGAGAAAGGTCACCAACGTACCGAAACATCAACAGTAAACACGCAGAGGTAATCGTGTGTGCAGGAGTCATCTTTTACAATGACCCTCTCTTAGAGTCCCTATAGGGGTCCTTTAATATGTGACTTCATAGATTTTGTTCCTTGTCATTCCCTCTTCCAGAGCGCCACAATATGCCATTAACAATCTGGAAAGGTCAGCCAGCTCATCAAAGAAATGACAATGGCTTCATGCCACGATTGATCATTTCCAATTACACCTTGGGATATCATTCAGTCACATAAACACAGAGCCAGTAGAGGGATTGGGTAAAGCCGCAATATATATATATACATATATATTTTTATTTTACCAGGGAAGACATATTGAGACCAAGGTCTATTTTTCAAATGCGTCCTGCACAATACAACACAAATATACACATTATACACAAAATATACATATACACTACCATTCAAAAGTTTGAGGTCACTTAGAAATGAACTTGTTTTTGAAAGAAAAGCACATTTTTTGCCCATTAGAATAACATCAAATTCATCAGAAATACAGTGTAGACATTGTTAATGTTGTAAATGATTATTGTAGCTGGAAACGGCAGATTTGTTATGGAATATCTACATAGGCGTTCAGAGGCCCATTATCAGCAACCATCACTCCTGTGTTCCAATGGCACGTTGTGTTGGCTAATCCAAGTTTATCATTTTAAAAGACTAATTGATCATTAGAAAACCCGTTTGCAATTATGTCAGCACAGCTGAAAACTGTTGTTCTGATTAAAGAAGCAATGAAACTGGTCTTCTTTAGACTAGTTGAGTATTTGGAGCATCAGCATTTGTGGGTTCGATTACAGGCTCAAAATGGCCAGAAACAAAGAACTTTCTTCTGAAACTTGTCAGTCTACTCTTGTTCTGAGAAATGAAGGCTATTCCATGCGAGAAATTGCCAAGAAACTGAAGATCTCGTACAACGCTGTGTACTACTCCCTTCACAGCCTTCTACACCATAGTACCCTCCAAGCTTATCATTAAGCTTGGGGCCCTGGGTCTGAACCCTGCCCTGTGCAACTGGGTCCTGGACGTCCTGACGGGCCACCCCCAGGTGGAAACAACACCTCCACTTCACTGATCCTCAACACAGGGGCCCCACAAAGGTGCGTGATCAGCTCCCTCCTGTACTCCCTGTTCAACCATGACTTCGTGGCCACGCACGCCTCCAACTCAATCATCAAGTTTGATGACAACACAACAGTAGTAGGCCTCATTACCAACAATGACAAGACAGCCTACAGGGAGGAGGTAAGGGCCCTGGAGGAGTGGTGCCTGGAAAATAACCTGACCCTCAACGTCAACAAAATGAAGGAGCTGATCGTGGACTTCAGGAAACCGCAGAGGGAGCACGCGCCTATCCACATCGACGGGACCGCAGTTGAGAAGGTGGAAAGCTTCAAGTTCCTCGGCGTACACATCACTGTCAATCTGAAATGGTCCACCCACACAGACAGTGTGGTGAAGGCTGAAGGAATTTGGCTTGGCCCTTAAGACCCTCACAAACTTTTACAGATGCACAATTGAGAGCATCCTGTCAGGCTGTATCACGGCCTAGCATGGCAACTCCACCACCCGCAACCACAGGGCTCTCCAGAGGGCCCAACGCATCACCAGGGGCACACTGCCTGCCCTCCAGGACACCTACAGCACCCGATGTCACAGGAAGGCCAAAACGATCATCAAGGATATCAACCACCCAAGCCACAGCCTGTTCACCAGGTGCACCAGTAGAGGTGCATCGAAGCTGGGACCGAGAGACTGAAAACAGCTTCTATCTCAAGGCCATCAGACTGTTAAATAGCCATCACTAGACGGGTACCACCCGGTTACTCCACCCTGTTCCTTAGAGGCTGCTGCCCTATATACATAGACATGTAATCACTGGCCACATTAATAATGGAACACTAGTCACTAATAATGTTTACATAGTGCTTTACTTATCTTATATGTATATACTGTATTCTATTCCACTGTATTTTAGTCAATGCCACTCCGACATTGCTCGTCCTAATATTTTTACTTTTAGATTTGTGTATTGTTGTGAAATGGTAGATACTAATACACTGTTGGAGCTAGGAACACAAGCATTCCGCTATACCCGCAATAACATCTGTTAAATATGTGTATGTGACCAATAAAATTTGATTGGGGAAAAAAATTAGGGAGGACAATTTCTTTTTCATGAGCATGACCTTATTTCTAGTATAACATATTAGAAGTAATTCATATTCCATTCACCTAATTCAATGTAACATCGATAGGTTTAGGCTACTATATGATACTCTAATTTTCCCTATACCCATCATGAGGTTGCTACAACCTAGCCTATGTACGAAAGTGTCATGCCCTGACCTTAGAGAGCCGTTTTATTTCTCTATTTGGTTAGGTCAGGGTGTGACTAGGGTGGATACGCTAGTTTATGTATTGTCTAGGAGTTTTGTATTGTCTAGGGGTTTTGTATTGTCTAGGGTTTTTGTATGCCTAGGGTTTTGTAGGTCTAGGTATTTGTATGTTTATGGTGGCCTGATATGGTTCCCAATAAGAGGCAGCTGTTTATCGTTGTCTCTGATTGGGGATCATATTTAGCTAGCCATTTCCCTTTTGTGTTTGTGGGTTCTTATTCTATGTTTAGTTGCCTGTCTGCACTATTCATATAGCTTCACGTTTCGTTCGTTTTGTTGTTTTGTTAGTTTGTTCAGTATTCTTTCTTTAATTAAAAGAAGAATGTACGCATACCAAGCTGCACCTTGGTCTCCTTCATATGACGAACGTGACAGAAAGTTTAAAACGTAGATGCACACAGGTCGAGAGAAAAATTTGAGGTGACAGACAGTGTTACATGGACAGACAGTGACACATTCAATACATTCAATTGCACACTCTTGCCTGCATCTAGCTAATCTAGACTGTAATCATTAGTCCAACCAGTTGCAAACGAGTTTCTATTGGAGAAATTCAGATATGTTTATCCCCGTTTCGTTCTGTTTTGATTCCGTTTAAGAAACGTTTTTCAACAGAATCGGCGGAATGAATACACCCCTGATCACGCGTATACACAGTTCACTTTCATAGCAGCCACGTTGTATTTCATTTGTGGACATCAATGCACAACACATCAGCTGTATGTGATAGGCCAAAAAAACTTTCCAAGCCAAACCATATCATAGATTCTCCCTACATCGTTATCACCATATTAGCTAAAGTAACGTTATAACCTAGTCAACATAGCTAATAGAACTAATGCGTTAGCAAACACGCTACAATCATGCAGTAACGTTACAGTGTATAGTGTATAGTCAGTAAGCAGTTTAGCAGTTACAACGGCGGCCCAGATGGTAATACATTTGTAAAACCAAACGCTTACCTTGACTTGGAAGAGTTCCAGTGTTGAGTTGGATAGTTATAGCCAGCTAGCTAACATAGCATCCCTCTCTTTGAGCAGGATGTTTGAGTAAGCTAAAGGCTGCCTTTGCTAGCTAAGTGAAACTGAAAGTGGAAAAAAAGACAAACTCTTTGTCTCTCTCACTTGCTTCTCCTTCATTGTTGAGGAAATGTATTTGTTAAAAACTGTTCAACTATTGTCTACTCACCACATTTGATGCACTTTAGTCCTAGCTAGTTGTAGCTCATGCTTTCAGTACTAGATTCATTCTCTGATCCTTTGATTGGGTGGACAACATGTCAGTTCATGCTGCAAGAGTTCTGATAGGTTGGAAGACGTCCTCCGGAAGTTGTCATAATTATTGTGTAAAGTCTATGGAAGCGGGTGAGAACCATGAGCCTCCTAGGTTTTGTATTGAAGTCAATGTACCCAGCGGTGGATGGAAGCTAGCTGTCCTCAGGCAACACCATATTATTTGGTGACGTGAATATATTTACAATAGTTTAATCTAAAAAGGATAACTTTTTAATGTTTAACCATTTTTATTTTTATGAAATTCACTGAGGAGGATCTTCCTCCTCTGAGGAGCCTCCAATTATGGGTATAGGGAAAATTTGAGTAGCCTAAACCAATCGATGTTACATTGAGCTGGGTGAATGGAATATGAATGACCGTCATCCAATATGCTGTAATAGAAATAAGCCCATGCTCATAAAAAAATGATTATCCTCCCTCATCTTAAATGGCACCAACTGCCACCACTGCTGCCAGCATAGACAACAGTAAGACGACAACGCTTAGAAAGGATGGGAGGTATTAACTGAGCGGGGCTTGGTCTGTCTCTGAGTCAATATCTTAATGCAGTCTTGAAATATGAAGAGAGAGTCCAGGCTCTTAGGAGTGATTTCGTCAATCTCGGCATCAGACCAAAAGTATTCTACTATCGGTATGCCTCATCTTATCTACTGTTCTGGATGCGTAGCGGGTTTTCAAAATGTCAGCGGTGACTTCATGCGCATACTAAGGCTCTCCGAATGGGCACCAGATGCTTGGGCTGAAAGGCAGCCCTCGGGGCCCACGAGTGAAGCCCAGCAAATCCCTATCCTCTCATCTGTCTTCAAACACGTACACATTCTCTACAGCTCTGAAATGACAGACCAGGAGAGAGATGCTGGGAATACAGGATGTCTCACATGTCTTGGAGATGGCTTAGCAATTCAGCACAAATTGAGCACCGATAGTGAGGATTGTTGTTACAGATGGTAACCAACAGGGGAATGATAACCAACAATAATAACATATAATTTTGTGATGATAAGAAGGTAAGAGAAAGATTGTCTACTTCAAGGAAGGACATTCAAGCACAGGCATGACATTGTAAGCAGCAGGCTTCTCTGTCTCAGTTTTGTAAGCTGCAGTTAGACTGCATGAGACTTCATGTGAGCAAGTATACATGGAGCACAATATACATAAATATGCAAGTAGCTATCACACAGTCACACATATACATACACAGGTTTTTTTCTTTTTTCAAGATAAAAAAGAGGCTTAGGTGGTGGTCGTGGCAGGGGGCGTGACAGGGGATGCAGTTGGCTTGTCTGCACGACTGAATTTGAGAGAACTTTAGATGCTCCATCTTGGTGGTGTAGAGAAATTCCTGAATTTTTAAGCAAATTTCTTGTAATTCCACAAATGGGGCTAAATTTTTCAAGTTTAAAAGCGAATTAGCTGCAATTCTATGCTAATGCTGTGTTCTTTTGCTCAAACATAATAACAAAATCTATACTGCTAAAGTAATTGTTTTTGGAATTTGAAATTTGAAATTTACGCTGACTGTCTAGCTTTTATTTTGGTGAATGTTAGTTTTCAAAGATTATTAAATAATAGTTAGGTCCATTATCTTTTCTACATACTTTATATCTTGTTTAAGATGTTTAAGATACCACTGAAAGCATTTTTCCATCCTGAAAATAGATTAAAAAAAWTTTTTTTTTACACTGCTAAGGCAGCACACCAAAGGATTTAAATGGCAGGAGAATCCCTGCACACACACACGCTTGACATAAACTCAGTGGCCATTTTATTAGGTACACCCATATAGTCCCGGGTTGGACCCCACTTTGCCTCCAGAACAACCTGAATTATTTGGGGCATTGAACCTACAAGGTGTGGCGTTCAAACGTTGCTCAATTGGTATCAAGGGACCTAACGTGTGCCAAGAAAACATTCTCCACACCATTACACCACCGCTACCAGCCTATACCGTTAACACCAGGCAGGATGGGGCCATGGACTCTGCCATCAGCAACAGGAACTGTGATTAGTCGAACCAGGCAATGTTTTTCCACCCCTCAATTGTCCAGTGTTGGTGATCGCGTGCCCACTGGAGCCACTTCTTCTTGCTTTTAGCTGATAGGCGTGGGACCCGGTGTGGTCGTCTGCTGCAATAGCACATTCGTGACAAGGACCGACGAGTTGTGCGTTCTGAGATGCTGTTCTGCACACCACTGTTGTACTGCGCTGTTATTTTCCTGTTTGTGGCCCACCTGTTAGCTTGCACGATTCTTGCCATTTTCCTTCGTCCTCTCTCATCAACGAGCTGTTTTTGCTCACAGGGCAGCCGCTGACTGGATGTTTTTTGTTTGTCGCACCATTCTCAGGAAACCCGAGATACTGTTGTGCGTGAAAATCCCAGGAGGCCGGCCGTTTCTGAGATACTGGAACCGGCACGATTGGTACCGACGATCATACGACGCTCAAAGTTTCTTAGGTCACTCATTTTGCCCATTCTAACATTCAATCGAACATTAACTGAATAACTCTATGCCTTTCTGCCTGCTTTATTTAGCAAGCCACGGCCATTTGTCTGTAGGAGCGTGGTGTACCTAATAAACTGAGACTATATGGATGTGTCAATTATTTACAATATAATTGAAATATATACAGTTGAAGTCGGAAGTTTACATACACTTAGGTTGGAGTCATAAAAACAAATTTTTTAACCACTCCACAAAACAAACTGTAGTTTTGGCAAGTCGGTTAGGACGTCTACTTTGTGCATGACACAAGTACTTTTTACAACAATTGTTTACAGACAGACTATTTCACTTATAATTCACTGTATCACAATTCCAATGGGTCAGAATGTAAAATACACTAAGTTGACTGTGCCTTTAAACAGCTTGGAAAATTCCAGAAAATTATGTCATGGCTTTAGAAGCTTCTGATAGGCTAATTGACATCATTTGAGTAAATTGGAGATGTACATGTGGATGTATTTCAAGGCCTACCTTCAAACTCTGTGCCTCTTTGCTTGACATCATGGGGAAATCAAAAGAAATCAGCCAGAAAATTGTAGACCTCCACAAGTCTGGTTTATCCTTGGAAGCAATTTCCAAACGTCTGAAGGTACCACTTTCATCTGTACAAACAATAGTATGCAAGTATAAACACCATGGGACAACGCAGCCATCATACCGCTCAGGAAGGAGACGCGTTCTGTCTCCTAGAGTAGAACATACTTTGGTGCGCAAAGGGCAAACCAATACCAGAACAACAGCAAAGGACCTTGTGAAGATGCTGGAGGAAGCAGGTACAAAAGCATCTATATCCACAGTAAAACGAGTCCTATATCGACATAACTCCGTAAGGAAGAAGCCACTGCTCCAAAACCGCCATAAAAAAACAGACTACGGTTTGCAACTGCACATGGGGACAAAGATTGTACTGTTTGGAGAAATGTCCTCTGGTCTGATGAAACAAAAATAGAACTGTTCGGCCATAATGACCATCGTTATGTTTGGAAGAAAAAGGGGGAGGCTTGCAAGCTGAAGAACACCATCCCAAACGTGAAGCACAGGGGTAGCAGCATCATGTTGTGGGGGTGCTTTGCTGCAGGAGGGACTGGTGCACTTCACAAAATAGATGGCGTCATGAGAAAGGAAAATTATGTGGATATATTGAAGATATCAGTCAGGAAGTTAAAGCTTGGTCGCAAATGGGTCTTCCAAATGGACAATGACCCCAAGCATACTTCCAAAGTTGTGGCAAAATGGCTTAAGGACAACAAAGATCAAGGTATATGGAAGTGGCCATCACAAAGCCCTGACCTCAATCCTATAGAAAAGTTGTGGACAAAACTGAAAAATGTGTCTGCGACCAAGGTGGCCGACAAACCTGACTCAGTTACACCAGCTCTGTCAGGAGGAATGGGCCAAAATTCACCCAATTTATTGTGGGAAGCTTGTGGAAGGCTACCTGAAATGTTGTCCCAGTTAAACCATTTTAAGGCAATGCTACCAAATCAAATCAAATTTTATTCGTCACATACACATGGTTAGCAGATGTTAATGCGAGTGTAGCGAAATGCTTGTGCTTCTAGTTCCGACAATGCAGTAATAACCAACAAGTAATTCAACCTAACAATTCCACAACTACTACCTTATACACACAAGTGTAAAGGGATAAAGAAATATGTACATAAAGATATATGAATGAGTGATGGTACAGAACGGCATAGGCAAGATGCAGTAGATGGTATAGAGTGCAGTATATACATATGAGATGAGTAATGTAGGGTATGTAAACATAACGTGGCATAGTTTAAAGTGGCTAGTGATACATGTATTACATAAAGATGGCAAGATGCAGTAGATGATATATAGTACAGTATATACTATACATATGGAGATGAGTAATGTAGGTTGTAAACATTATATTAAGTGGCATTGTTAAAGTGGCTAGTGGTACATTTTTACATAATTTCCATCAATTCCCATTATTAAAGTGGCTGGAGTTGAGTCAGTATGTTGGCAGCGGCCACTAAATCTTAGTGGTGGCTGTTTAACAGTCTGATGGCCTTGAGATAGAAGCTGTTTTTCAGTCTCTCGGTCCCTGCTTTGATGCACCTGTACTGACCTCGCCTTCTGGATGATAGCGGGGTGAACAGGCAGTGCCTCGGGTGGTTGTTGTCTTGATGATCTTTTTGGCCTTCCTGTGAACATTGGGTGGTGTAGGTGTCCTGGAGGGCAGGTAGTTTGCCCCCGGTGATGCGTTGTGCAGACCTCACTACCCTCTGGAGAGCCTTACGGTTGTGGGCGGAGCAGTTGCCGTACCAGGCGGTGATACAGCCCGACAGGATGCTCTCGATTGTGCATCTGTAGAAGTTTGTGAGTGCTTTTGGTGACAAGCCGAATTTCTTCAGCCTCCTGAGGTTGAAGAGGCGCTGCTGCGCCTTCTTCACAACGCTGTCTGTGTGGGTGGACCAATTCAGTTTGTCCGTGATGTGTACACCGAGGAACTTAAAACTTTCCACCTTCTCCACTACTGTCCCGTCGATGTGGATAGGGGGTGCTCCCTCTGCTGTTTCCTGAAGCCATAAAATCATCTCCTTTGTTTTGTTGACGTTGAGTGTGAGGTTATTTTCCTGACACCACACTCCGAGGGCCCTCACCTCCTCCCTGTAGGCCGTCTCGTTCGTTGTTGGTAATCAAGCCTACCACTGTAGTGTCGTCGCAAACTTGATGATTAGTTGGAGGCGTGCATGGCCACGCAGTCGTGGTGAACAGGGAGTACAGGAGAGGGCTCAGAACGCACCCTTGTGGGCCCCGGTGTTGAGGATCACGCGGGTGGAGATGTTGTTACCTACCCTCACCACCTGGGGGCGGCCCGTCAGGAAGTCCAGGACCCAGTTGCACAGGGCGGGGTCTCGAGCTTGATGACGAGTTTGGAGGGTACTATGGTGTTAAATGCTGAGCTGTAGTCGATGAACAGCATTCTCACATAGGTATTCCTTGTCCAGATGGGTTAGGCAGTGTGCAGTGTGGTTGCGATTGCGTCGTCTGTGGACCTATTGGGGTCGGTAAGCAAATTGGAGTGGGTCTAGGTTGTCAGGTAGGGTGGAGGTGATATGGTCCTTGACTAGTCTCTCAAAGCACTTCATGATGACGGAAGTGAGCGCTACGGGGCGGTAGTCGTTTAGCTCAGTTACCTTAGCTTTCTTGGGAACAGGAACAATGGTGGCCCTCTTGAAGCATGTGGGAACAGCAGACTGGATTAAGGATTGATTGAAATATGTCCTTAAACACACCAGCCAGCTGGTCTGCGCATGCTCTGAGGACGCGGCTGGGAATGCTGTCTGGCCTGCAGCCTTGCGAGGGTTAACACGTTTAAATGTTTTACTCACCTCGGCTGCAGTGAAGGAGAGCCCGCAGGTTTTGGTAGCGGGCCGTGTCAGTGGCACTGACACATTGTCCTCAAAGCGAGCAAAAAGGTTATTTAGCCTGTCTGGGAGCAAGACATCCTGGTCCGCGACGGGGCTGGTTTTCTTTTGTAATCCGTGATTTACTGTAGACCCTGCACATACCTCTTGTGTCTGAGCTGTTGAATTGCGACTCTACTGTGTCTCTATACTGGGACTTAGCTTGTTTGATTGCCTTGCGGAGAGAATAGCTACACGTGTTGTATTCGGTCATGTTTCCGGCACCTTGTCCTGTTACAAAAGCAGTGGTTCGCGCTTTCAGTTTCACGCGAATGCTGCCATCAATCCACGGTTTCTGGTTTGGGAATGTTTTAATCGTTGCTGTGGGTACGACATCGTCAAAGCACTTTCTAATGAACTCGCTCACCGAATCAGCGTATTCGTCAATATTTTTGCTGGACGCAATGCGGAACATATCCCAATCCACGTGATCGAAGCAGTCTTGACGCGTGGAATCAGATTGGTCGGACCAGCGTTGAACAGACCTGATACCAAATACTAATTGAGTGTATGTAAACTTCTGACCCACTGGGAATGTGATGAAAGAAATAAAAGCTGATATAAATCCTTCTCTCTACTATTATTCTGACATTTTACATTCTTAAAATAAAGTGGTGATCCTAACTGACCTAAGACAGGGAATTTGTATGTCAGGAATTGTGAAAAACTGAGTTTAAATGTATTCGGCTAAGGTGTATGTAAACTTCCGACTTCAACTGTAGGTCTATGTAGCCTATACTGTATTAATCTTTTAAGACAATCATCTTTATATCCTTCGCTTGTTTGTAACAATTGCAAAGGCATTGTATTTGTAGTCAGATTCGTTATGAAGTTATCTGTCGTACAGAAAGACAGAAACATCTCGAGTTTGTGTTTAGCGGAGATCTTCTGTATATAAAGTGACATGGTAGTGCAAAAAAGCATCTCACGATGCACTTAGCTGTTCTATGAGTGGTCTGAGGCTGTCGTTAAATAACAAGCCTTTTTAAGTGCAACTTTAGTAATGATGGTTTTGGGAAAGAGGTTGGAGGTTTGACGATGCTCTTATGAAGGTTATAACGATGACCTTGGGAAACTGGGCCCAGGTTTCTTCAGTGGGACTAGAATGTCTGCATCACAAACCAAGGAAAGGCCTATCCTTAAATACCCTTAAATATTGTACCTATAACAGATTGAGACACACCACACAGGATACCTGTTGACAAACACTGGTATCCTCAATACTGACGACGGATCAGTTCCTATGAGATATTATCACCTATTGCTAAAAATATTGAGGCGGCTTATTCTAACACTTACCCTATAATAATGCACTAAATCAATATTTGGCACATTATGCACACATGTAGGCTACATAAATACTGTATATTGAGGCAGAAATATACACCACACGGCATACCTGTTGACAAACACTGGGACATCTATTACAGTGTCATGTACAGTACCACTCAAAAGTTTGGACACACCTACTCAGTCAAGGCTTTTTCTTAATTGTTACTATTTTCTACATTGTAGAATAATAGTGAAGACATCAAAACAATGAAATAACACATATGGAGTCATGTAGTAACCAAAAAAGTGTTAAACAAATCAGAAAATAGGAGAGTTGCACTGTGATTGGCTCAGTGTTCTGTCACTCATGGGGAAACTACGTCACCAGTCCCTAGTAAGGGTTGACATCGAAAATTCTAGCCCTCTGGGTCCTGCCATATAGTTACATTAGTAGTGCCCTTCCACGAAGGCTCAAGGTCATTAGCCACAGATAAAATGACGTCAAATCACGTTATATTTACAGTAGCTTTGATTGGACTGATCATGTCAACATCTTACTTTCAAAATCTTAGCTAGCAGTCATCATCATGAATCACGTTGACAATCTACTGGCAAATCCTTTTTGATCCTTGTCATATGAAGAAAAATAATGAAGATTAATTATAGATAAAATGTATCGGTGCTCATCGGCCATTGGACATAAACATTACACAACAAGTTGGAAATCGCAAATTCAACAATGAGTGGTTTGGAAGGAATCGCTAACTGCAAGCATTGCAACTGGGAAGTCGGGAATAAACAAGCTCAGACTGGGAATATAAATTGTTCTCTTTCTTTGATGACATAATTTGCCCACGAAGGACCGCCGCGCCACCTTCCTGTTCAAGTGAGCACATTACAACAAGGTGAGTCCAAGAATGTATTATATGCTGCTGCATAAATTATGTAATATGCCAAGGAGATATGTATACTGTAGCTAAGAAAGTAATACTAAGTGTATGTTGTGTTAGTTAGCTGTTAGTAGCCCATGTGCCTTCCTTTGTCAGCCATATCAGCTATGTTTTTTAAAAAGGCAGTAAATTAGGCTGAATGAATTGTTTCGCTGCCAGACAAGGCTCCGCTGATAACCAGGTGTACCTGGTTATCAGGTACTGATAACCAGGTCACTCCATAGTGCTGAAAAGAAAGCTCTGCTGTTGGGACAGCTTTATGTAGGCCCTAACAGTTTGTGGGCACCGCTTGTCGGCGTTATAGTGCAATTAATGTATTGTTTAGTGTTGTGTTGTGTAGTGGCTTTGCTGGCATGCATCTAAACATTTTGGGGGGAGTTTGCCCCACCAAAATTTCCATGCTAAAATCGCCACTCTGTGACAAAGATATTCACTGCTATAAAACCAGTGTGGACACAGGGGAAATGGCCTGTATCAATTTCCAACCAGCTAGCTATCCAGAGATCAATGAACCAGGGATTTAGCTGGCAGAGATCATCACTGCAATCAGTTATTCACACATGCACACGCACGTCATTCACTCGAGCCACTCTATATTATGTCTCATTTGACGCTTTGTTGTTGGTATGTTCCTGTTTGTTCACCTAGGGTGCAAAGACATCCTTTAACCCGTGACCCTGTCTATCACATAGAGCGGTAAACAGGTAGCTCTGTTAGTGCAAGAGTTTGATCTCCCCTTCAACCTCCATCTACCTCTATCTGATCTGAAAATGTTCGCAGTGGGAGGCAACAAAGACCCAAACTCCTTGTAAAAAGCTGTTGAGCGGGGTAGAAGACGGCTTTTAGAGCTTGAAAGAAGCCAGAATCTGGGCTAACATTGCTCCTGTTGTGCGCTGGCTCATTATAGAGACATATCATGTCATATCACTCCATGAGCAACATCTTTATGTTTCATCAAAGACTTTAATCTCTGAGTTGCAGGGATGATTGGTGCTGTGCGATGCTTGCAGACAAACTTTTGGAGAGAGAGAAAGAGGGCAACTGAAGTCCATGAGCTAAAATAAGCTCCACTGCCTTGCTGCCTTGTCGGTGCAGGGAACATCAACAATTCACAAACACAGAGGGTGCCTGTGAGGGTTAGCCAAGTCATATCGCTCTCTCTCTGGTTACCTGTAAGAGCACACCCGTTTACTTGTGATACTGTAAGAGGATGTGGGTGTCGTCACTTGTCACGGGTGTGTAGGTGTGTGTGTGCCACGCCCATTCCTGAACTGTCTGTCTGGCTGTCAGTGTCACCCACTGCATTTTTCCTCCAACACAATACAAGAGGTGGCAGTTTCTTATACAGGAAAGTCATTAACATGGTGCACACAGTGTCACAGACAATACGTAACTTAGTTCTTTAGCCTTTTACTGCAGCCGGCTAAATCAGGGTCACACAAAGTGTTTCTTGGTAGTCTTAAACAAATCTACTTTGAAACAAAAGTATACACCTCACACACATGGTTATGGGTTTTTAAAAACGAAGATACCTGTATCATGTCAGATATAGTGTTGAATTGTATCAAATTTTGAGTTTGCATCTGCAATATTGCACTTTATATACATCACAAAAGACTGAAATATAACAAAACTGTTTGACATAGAAACATCAGATTTTTAATGTTGATTAATTATGAAATTATGAAAAATACTAATAACATTCCACCCATGAGGCCACTAGAGGGCGCATTGGTCATAAGACTGAAGCAAATGGCCTAAAGTATTGCTATAATATGAACAATTAATCATCCTGTCTTGTTGCAGGATTTAGTGTGGAGTTAGCCACCATGTTGATTTAAAGACACTAATTGGAAGTTCACTTTGTGTGGGGCAATATACAATCCTGATGAGGATGTATAAAAAAAGGACAAAACAAGAGCAGTTATTTTAGTATTCGACCCAGTCTTATTAAAAAGTGGAGGGAAGAGAAAGAAAAGAAAAGCTGAGACAGTGGAGTCTGACAGGGTGCCGGTGGCCTAGTTTACAGTGTCTCCGCGTCCAATCTAATAGCATTACAATCCAAAAAAGAAAAGAGTCGATTAGCATTTATTTTTTAAAGGGCACTTAGCTCTGCTCGCGCAGCGCTGTCCAATTATGTTAGTTTATTATGAAGAAGTACTTTGTGTTGCAGAACTGAGCTCAGTTAGCGCATTAGCTATGATGCTGTTCTTTACAAGGTGTGTGAGGCCCCTGTCGGGAAGGGAAGTCTCTGGTTAATTTCAGGAAGAGCTAGCTCGTAACAATGTTTTCTATCTCTGCACAGCAAGACACAGCTAGCACAGTCACTCGCAGGCCTGGAAAGACACAGTCCAGTCCTGCACATTGCTCCCCTCAACGCAATTCCAGCATTATTTAAATCAAATTCTGCATTGATTTAAATTATTAAATTATGGAATATAAAATAGAGGTATTCCAAGGTCCATAACAGCCTATTTCACACTACTTTGTTGTTCAAATGACATCCTACATTAAAGAACATAATCTGTTGTGGTAGGAAAGATGATAAAAAAAATCAGAAGTATGCTCATAGATGATGATTTCCCCCAGCTGATACTGTCGATAATGTTGTTCAAATAGGCGAAATATCGCATGAATGCAACATTTTTACATCACTACTGAGGCCTCCTATGCGAATTAATCAACTGTTGCCATGGAATTCCTGTCCGGAAATGAGAGCGTGTGGTCTGGGGCCTATTAAAGTGATATTCGACAGCAAAACCTAGCGACTCATTGAAGGGGTTAATTAATGCTGCACTGAGGGGAGACATACGCTCCGGAGAGGGAGGCAGGAAATGAAGGGGAGGATTTCTTTCAGCCAACTGCTGTTTCCCTTCAGGCATCCTCAGACGATCCCTCTCTCTCTCTCTATTTCCCATCCATCTCTATCTCGCTCTCCTCTATTGCCCATCCCTAGTGTCGTCATTGTAAATACGAATTTGTTCTTAACTGACATGCCTAGTTAAATAAAGGTTAAATAAAATAAATAAAAATAAAAGTGTTGTGATACTGTAACTCCCACCAGAGAGCCAAGGCTTCATACCCCTTAGCCAGCCTTTTGTAGTGGACTCCCCTTCCCAGAATGCCACTTTTCACACTGATATCTTTACTCTCCCTCTCGCTCTCCCTCCCACTTTCTCTGCCTCTCTATCTCGCTCTCTCTCTCCCTCTCTCTCTACAGGCCACTATCAAGACAGTCATTCCAGCCGCAAGGGAACAGTTCAGTAGCCCTTACCTTTGAGGCACTCTACAGTGGGTCACTGACTGGCAGCAATTTAACACTCAAGAGTGATGCTGGTCTGAGATAGCCATAAGTAAAAGGCCTAAAGGAAGCCACTTCCAAAATACTGCAACTACAAGGCAGTGTTTATACCTACCTCAGGGTTCTCAGAGATAAAGCAGCAGTGTTGAATATAGAATGTCAACAAAATAGAGACAGGTTGACATATCATGGTTTTGTAATAGCAATCTACTGTCTCTGCATAATTGCTATATTTAAGTAAAGTAATTTTGATTCTGCCGCACATCCCTGGGTCACACTACAGTTCAGCTCCTCAAAGGCTGTGCCAGTTCTAGGCCTATGCCAGTCCTGTGCCTGCTCCAGTCCTCCTCTCCTCTCCTCCATAGACCTACCCAGTACCCCACAGCTCACCCCTGGCCCCTGTCTCACCCAGCGGCTGGCATGGGTGACACCTGAGCCACTGAGGTTTGACTTGCCATTAAAGTTTAACAGGCAGGTATAGTAGTGTAGGTTACATGGTCGCTGTGGCCACACCCTCTGACAGCTGGGTGAGGAGAGGAGGTTTGGCATCCTGATCCCATATGGATCAAGTGACCTGGGGGGGTTATAAAGCAAACTCCAGTCAAAGGTAGGAAGAATAGTGTTAGAGGTTATTTAGACATCTATAATACACACACACACCCACAATCATACAATACGTACTAAATCTAGACACACGTAGACATACAGTTAGACATGTGCACACGCCTGCACCTCAATTAGGCAGATTTTTTATTTAACCTTTATTTAACTAGGCAAGTCAGTTAAAGAACAAATTCTTATTTACAATGACGGCCTAGGAACAGTGGGTTAACTGCCTTGTTCGGGGGCAGAACGACAGATTTTTACCTTGTCTGCTCGGAGATTCGATGTAGCAACCTTTCGGTTACTGGCCCAACGCTCTAACCACCTGCCGCCCCTGATAGAAATCCTCATTATTTAGTTTAATGATTTTCAATTTGAGTGTCATTATTTCTATTTAGGCTACACTTTCTTGTTCTGAAACATGAGTGGGACGGGGGTGGCTTCGTGACAATGACCACAAAAGTATCCACTCACCGATTTGACAGCTCTAATGCAGTTACACCTCCGACACAGCCAAAAAACTGTATCGGCTATCGCGGGTTAATGCTCGGACTGATTCAATGTAGGCCTTACTTTATCCTTTATACAGGTGACCCAATTGTACAATAGATATCGGTGACTCCCCAGAAATGTCTGTAACCCCCACGTATGTAATAGTCTCAAAACAATCAGTCACAGTCACATTCAGTCACAGTCACAATGGTCACAATCAGTCACAGTCACAATCAGTCACAATGGTCACAATCAGTCACAGTCACAATGGTCACAATCAGTCACAGTCACAATGGTCCCCATTTTCAAAAGCGGAGTGGCTGCGGATCCGACTTCCTAGGACATCTCTTCCCAACAGCTAGAGGTCCGAAACTTCTGCGCATATGCGGGATTCTCTGCTCTACTCATTTGGCTGCCCAGAGAACTAGCTACGCTGGAGAATGGTCCTCGTTTAATAAAGTTAAATCAAAGCTGAATCAATGTCAGGGGCGGTTACCTCCGGATCCGTAGCCTCAGTCTTCAAAAAAAGCCCTGTAAAAGGAAAAATAAACCAATGACTATCTACCCAGGCAGCCAACTCCACTGGCCAATTTCCCTGTTTCCGAGAAGATTAGGCTCAGTGAATGTCACTCCACGGGGGGTATAGTGTGTCGGGCAAAGGCCACAATTACAGCGAATGAAAAAACGACCTTGGAGGATGGATATGAGGAGGGAAAGGGGCATGAAAGAAGAGGAATCTTGCCCATTAGAACGCGGGGAATGATTTGAGCGCTCCCTGAGAGGAGCATAAAGCTAATGTGAATATAATGAGGAGGGCCTCTCTCTCCTACATCAGCCTAATTTATAATTCCATCCATTATTCCTCACTGTTACACTGCTGGATTGGAGAGGGCGGGAGAAGGAGATTTTTTTGACCATGCAAGCACAATTGCTTTATGAGAATGTTTATGAACTGCAATGAGATAAGAACAGAGGGAGTAGACACTGTTGATTACTCATAAAACCTCATCAATGTAATTGCTTTGTTATTGCATTGTATTGAGTGTCATTTTTTTTTGTTATAACACAAAGTTGAATAAAGACCCCTCCTTCTATATTCTGTAGCAATGTAATATTACCATAGTAATAACAATGCTTCTGCATTACATTAAGAACATAATGTAAAGCGTTACCTTCGACTAATCTAATAACAGAAGAGAGTGAAAACACTACTAGGAACCAGAGATCCCATTAATGCATTTGAAATGTTTATGTTCCCATTTGAATGAGGTGATAACGACAGGAGGACCATGATGTGATGTATTTTCTTTTTGACTTTGTCTGACAGCTTTGGCAGCAGTCGAAACTCCAGTATAGCGTATGTGAAAACTCTGAGTTAGATGTCAACGTACTGGAAAGAGCATGTGGTCACAGAGTGGGATTCATATTTACTCCCAATCCCAACAGGCAACAATTAGCCTAGCGTCTATTTTTACAACAGGTAATTTCCATGAAAAAGGACCCATGAGCACCAACATGTGAAGTTTATAGGAGCATATAAAATGTGGTGTCAAACGAAAGCTAAGAGTCTATATTTTGTGGAAATGAAGGCATAGATACGTTTTCCTACCATTTTCCATCCTGGAATAAGCAAAGGCTTTGATTTCTGGTCACACAGATGGAAAGGGGGTCTTAAAAACATCTACTAGAAAAAGTATTAAAAGGTAAAGGCCCCTGCCAACTAATATCAACATTTATATTTAGTTTTGCATAAATTACTTGCCTTCTGTAGGTTTAAAAGTCAACTGCCCCTCAGAACCAACTTCTCTGGTTTAAAACGGCCTACAGGTAAGTGACATCGATATGAGTCAGAAACATTAATTTGAGTGTCAAAATTGACTACAAAGTGTAAATAGGATAACTTTGGTTATAGAATCAGTCTCGTCCAAAACTGAGTTTTGTTAGTGAGTTCGTATGGATTACTTACATGCCCATGTTTGCCAATGATGCCAAATTGACCAGAGACTACACGCCCCCAGCTGCCATGTGGACATTTGTTGCCAAGTCTGCATATGGGTGCAACGCACACACATTTCGCTCAGCAAATAGGAGTGAGAATGGGCATCCATAAAGTTGGTGAAAACTTCCAATGCATTTCAACAATATTGCCAGATGGCCAGGAATGGATTACATCCAACACGTACAACATTATTTGATCATGCTAGCGAGGCTAGCTATGATACCACTGATGAGGTGGAAAGTTAAGTTCCTTGGCGTACACATCACTGACAAACTGAAATGGTCCACCCACACAGACAGGGTGGTGAAGAAGGCGCAACAACGCCTCTACAACCTCAGGAGGCTGAAGAAATGTGGCTTGTCACCTAAAACCCTCACAAACGTTTACAGATGAACAATTGAGAGCATCCTGTCAGGCTGTATCACCGCCTTGTACGGCAACTGCACCGCCCCACAACCTGCTGGGCTCTCCAGAGGGTGGTGCGGTCTACACGACGCATCACAGGGGGCAAACTACCTGCCCTCCAGGACACCTACAGCACCCGATGTCACAGGAAGGCCAAAAAGATCCTCAAGAACAACAACCACCCGAGCCACTGCCTGTTCACACAGCTATCATCCAGCAGGCGAGGTCAGTACAGGTGCATCAAAGCTGGGACCGAGAGACTGAAAAACAGCTTCTATCTCAAGGCCATCAGACTGTTAAACAGCCATCACTAGCACAGAGAGGCTGCTGCCTACATACAGACTTGAAATCATTGATTGGCCACTTTAATAAATGGAACACTAGTCACTTTAATAATGGCACTTGAATAATGTTTACATATCTTGCATTACTCATCTCATGTGTATATACTGTATTCTATACTATCTATTGCATCTTAGTCTATGACGCTCTGTCATTGCTCATCCATATATTTATATTTATTCCATTCCATATTCCATTAGGTATTTGTTGTGGAATTGTTAGATATTACCTGTTAGATATTGCTGCACTGTCAGAACTAGAAGCACAAACATTTCGCTACACTTGCAATAACATCTACTAACCATGTGTATATTACCAATACAATTTGATTTGATTTGATTAAAGGGGAATGATACTGGAGCAAGTGAAATACATCTAGCTAACGTGTAATGTGATGTAGCATGTCAGAGAAAGATGTGCATATCGCACTTTAGCTAGCTAGCTACCAATAGGCTAACTGCAACCTATGGCATTTATGTTCAATACAGAGCTGGCACTTAATTGGATACTAGCTTGCTAGATAATCATAGGATGTAGCCAGCTTGGAGATGCATTATTTTAGTATGAATAATCATTATTTTAATATGTTGGTAACCTGCTGTATATAATAATATAATGCCCTTGAAACCGGTGTTTGGATGATATTGGTACTTCGTCTTGGGCCTAACAATGCCCATGCCAATATATCCTCCAAACACCGGCTTCGAGCGTATTATCACTTAATTATATTTTATTTCATTCACAGGCTATGTACAGAATCTGGTGGATTTGTTGTTCAGTAGCGTTGTGGGAACCCCATATCAGGAGCTGTTACAGAAGGCTGAGGCAGGGGCTTGACTCCAGTCTCGCTTCAGATTAATGGAGGACACTTGAATCAGGTTGGCCACATTTGATCTGGTCAATGGTAAAAATACTATCTGTCCTGGAATTCAACAAACCACTACTGATAATGTAATCAGTGCTGTGTGTACAGTGCCTTCGGAAAGTATTCAGACCCTTTGACTATTTCCACATTTTGTTAGGTTACAGCCTTATTCTAAAATTGATTCAATTGTTTTTACCCTCATCAGTCTACACACAATACCCTATAATGACAAAGCAAACACTGTTTTTAGAATTTTTTGCTAATTTATGAGAAACAAAAACTGAAATACCACATTTACATAAGCATTCAGACCCTTTACTCAGTACTTTGTTGAAGCACCTTTGGCAGCGATTATCGCCTCAAGTCTTCCTGGGTATGACGCTAAAAGCTTGGCACACCTGTCTTTAGGGAGTTTCTCCCATTCCCCTCTGCAGATCATCTCAAGCTCTGTCAGGTTGGATGGGGAGCGTTGCTGCACAGCTATTTTCAGGTCTCTCCAAAGATTTTCGATCAGGTTCAAGTCTGGGCTCTTGCTGGGCCACTCAAGTACATTCAGAGACTTCTCCCGAAGCCACTCCTGCATTGTCTTGGATGTGTGCTTAGGGTCGTTGTCCAGTTGGAAGGTGAACCTTCGCCCCCAGTCTGAGGTCCTGAGAGCACTGGAGCAGGTTTTCATCAAGCATCTCTCTGTACTTTGCTCCATTCATCTTTGCCTCGATCCTGACTAGTCTCCCAGTCCCTGCCGCTGAAAAACATCCCCTCATCATGATTCTGCAAACACCATGCTTCACCGTAGGGATGGTGCCAGGTTTCCTACAGATGTGACTGTCACGTTCTGACCATAGTTCTTTTGTATTTTCTTTGTTTTAGTGTGGTCAGGGCGTGAGTTGGGTGGGTAATCTATGTTTTCTATTTCTGTGTTGGTTTTCTGTGTTTGGCCTGATATGGTTCTCAATCAGAGGCAGCTGTCAATCGTTGTCCCTGATTGGGAACCATATTTAGGTAGCCTGTTTTGTAGTGTGTTTTGTGGGTGATTGTTCCTGTTCGTGTGTTCCTGGTTTTTCTGTGTTCACTAGTTCGGGACTGTAGCTTCGTTGGTTTTCGTCAGTTTATTGTTTTTGTTCATTCTTGAAAAGTATTCTAATAAATATGGATACGTACCACACTGCGCATTGGTCTTCCGATCCTTCCTACTACTCCTCGTCAGAGGAGGAAGACGAAAGCCGTTACAGTGACGCAGGGCATTCATAACAAAGAGTTCAATCTTGGTTTCATCAGACCAGAGAATCTTGTTTCTCATGGTCTGAGAGTCTTTAAGTGTCTTTTGGCAAACTCCAAGTGGGCTGTCATGTGCCTTTTACTGAGGAGTGGCTTCCGTCTGGCCACTTTACCATAAAGGCCTGATTGGTGGAGTGCTGCAGAGATGGTTGTCCTTCTGGAAGGTTCTCCCATCTCCACAGAGGAACTCTAGAGCTCTGTCAGAGTGACCATCGAGTTCTTGGTCACCTCCCTGACCAGGGCCCTTCTCCCCCGACTGCTCAGTTTGGCCGCGTGGCCAGCTCTAGGAAGAGTCTTGGTGGTTCCAATGTCACGTTCCTGACCTTGTTTTCCTTTTGTATTGTTGTGTTTAGTGGGTCAGGACGTGAGATGGGTGGGCAGTCTGTGTTTGTTCTATGTTAAGTGTCAGGTTTAATTGACCTTGTATGGCTCTCAATCAGAGGCAGGTGTTTTCGTTTTCCTCTGATTGAGAGACATACATAGGGAGGTTGTTTCACATTGTTTGTCGTGGGTGGTTGTCGCTGTGTCTGTGTTTATTGCACCACACGGTACTGTCTCGTCTCTCGTTCGTTCTTTCCTGTTCATGAGTGCATTGTTTTTTTATGTTCACCAGTTCAGGTCTGTTTAACGTCGTTTGTTGTTTTGTAGTTTATGCAAGTATAAGTTTTTGTGTTCGTCTTCGTCAGCAAATAAATCTATATCTATTCACAACCCGCTGCACCTTGGTTTAATCCCTGCTCCTCCTCTTCGGATGAAGAGGAGGAGGAGAGCCTTTACATCCAAACTTCTTCCATTTAAGAATGATGGAGGCCATTGTGTTCTTGTGGACCTTCAATGCTGCAGAAATGTTTTATTATCCTTCCACAGATCTGTGCCTCGACACAATCCTGTCTCGGAGCTCTACGGACAATTCCTTCGACCTCATGGCTTGGTTTTTGTGCTGACATGCACTGTTAACTGTGGGACCTTAAATAGACAGGTGTGTGCCTTTCCAAATCATGTCCAACCAATCAAGTTGAAGAAACATCTCAAGGATGATCCATGGAAACAGGATGCACCGGAGCTCAATTTCGAGTCTCATAGCAAAGGGTCTTAATACGCATCTAAATAAGTTATTTCTGTTTTGAATCTTTATAAATGTGCAAACATTTCTAAAAACCTGTTTTCGCTTAGTCATTATGGGGTATTGTGTGTAGATTGCTGAGGATTTCTTTAAAAAAAAAAAACATTTTAGAATAAGGCTGTAAAAGTCAAGGGGTCTGGATACCTTCCAAAGGCACTGTATATGTGTGTCTTGTATGTGGTAAGGAGGTGCACCCTTCCTTCCACTGTGCCATTAGACTACTGCTGGGGCCGAGTGAGTAATGCCAACCAGTCAGTGCCATGCTGGCATGTGTCCCTTGTGAATTAGCTGCGAATCAGGTTCTCTGATTATGTTATGTTCAACCGTGTATTTACTATTGGCTTCCATGACTGTATGGTGACAGTCTTTCTCTCTCTCCCTCCCTCTGTGATATAGGAGCTGGGTCGGATATAGGAGTATTCTTTATATAAGCAGAACACTGCTTCTACAGTATTATGTGAAGTATGGTTTATTCTGTTACACTTTAAAGTTATCAAAACACTTTGTTATTTACATAAGCTCAGCAATTGGTGCATCACTGTTATCGTCACTCTTTTCATATTACTCTGTAGGCTAGTGACCGATGCAAAGCTACTTCCTGGAGGAAGCTTTGAATTGGTCAGTAGACTACAGAGTGGTGTGAGAAGAGTGCCATCCTCCTGCATCTCACATCTGCCTGTAGTTATTGAACTCTGCCTGCTGGACGATCTGACAGCGGACATAAGGAGAGAGGAGACAAGGCAAAACTAGCCAGTTATAGAATATTGTGTTGTAGGACAGCGGAGCCGACTCAAGACCAGGCATTCAACTTGGAGTTGATACTGTTTCCACGGTAACATGTATTTACAGGGCGTGATGAAACGTTGAAACTAAGTTGCAAGCTGCTTTCGTAGCAAGGTGTTTAAAACGAGTGTCTTATGAAACATATATATATATATAGGAATATATATATTCCAGACACTGGCTCTTGCAATCTTGCCATAACTGATTTTAGAGAGAAATATCAGCTAGATCGGATGGCCAGCTTCAGCTATCACCAAGCTATGCTTGCTAGCTGCAGTCAGCTTGGTTAAGGTCAGCGCAGGCTTTAGCCTACACATAGAACTGAATTAGCTGACCATCTTGAGATGGCGAATCAGTTAGGAGGGGAGAAGTCCTCAACTTCAAAACTTTGTTCTCTCCATAGCAAAGCCAACTTAGCTTACCTCGCTGTACTCACTACTGGCCTTGTTAGTTTTGATTGAATGGCAAAGACACATCCACGAAACACCCACATCAAACCACACCCTCAAGACAACCCTTGTTTGCCATCAGTCATGGCCGCTAGCATTTTTTTTAAAGCACAGCATCTTGTCATTCTGTTACCAAAAACCCACATATCTTTAAGACATTTTCTAATTTCTCTCCCTCACGAGGGAGGGTTATGAAAGTTCACAAAAGTAACAAGTAAAGGTAGACCTACACTAGTTATAGTGTTTCTACTGATAGCAATTTTATTTACAGTACCAGTCAAAAGTTTGATTCCATATTCATTATTTCATAGTTTTGAGGTCTTCACTATTATTCTACAATGTAGACAAACCCTGGAATGAGTAGGTGTGTCCAAACTTTTGACTGGCACTGTATGAATTATTAAGTGATTAAAACATGTCACTCCGTTACCAAATCGGTAACAGAGGAACCAAAAAATCTTTAACAAAATGACTGCAATTGAATTGCCCACAATGGGAAAGCATAGTAGTCAAAAACCACAGTACAGTACAGTACAGTACAGTACAGTAAAGCACAATAGAGTAGGTTACCGTAAAGAAAAGTAGAGTTTAATACAGCACATACGATTAGAGTACAGTACAACGTAATATACTCTACTCTACTGAACTATACTCTACTCTGTGTTTCTTTACTGTATTGTACTCTACTGTGCCCTACTGTACTGTACTGAACTACACTCTTATCTACTTTACTTTACTTTACTGAACTATACTTTACTATTTTTTACTTTACTGTACTGTGCTCCGTACTGTAATGTGCTGTACTGTACTCTACTGTGCTGTACTGTGATGTCCAAACTTGTGAAACACAGATGTCTATGATTGGTATAGATTTGGTCCGGTCTGTTTGGGGTGGAGCTCATTAGAATGTGTGTAAATTAATACCCAAATATGCAAAGGAGGACACTGATATTTTTGTACCTTTGTGTACCTGTTCAGGATACAAGAGAATGACATTCATAACTATGCATTACTTTATAGTAAAGATCAAGGACCCATGATGTCATTCTGTTATCATCATTCTGATACTGTCGAGCCACTTCACTTACTGTAGGTCAACAACCAAAATAGATTGTTTCTACACCTGCATTGCTTGCTGTTTGGGGTTTTAGGCTGGGTTTCTGTACAGCACGAGATATCAGCTGATGTACGAAGGGCTATATAAATAAATTTGATTTGATTGTGTATATGTTGTAAGGAGGATTCCACTGTGCCAATAGACTACTCCTGGGACCGAGTGAGTAATGCCAACCTGTCAGTGCCATGTTCAACCGTGTATTTACTATTGGCTTCCATAACTGTATGGTGACACCCCATTTTTTCTGCAGACATCTTTGAGTCATAATTAGGAGTAGATATTTAACAGATTTTTTGGGAAATCGTGGTCACATAAAAAACTGAGGGAGATTTTACTGTCATCTGTTACCAAACTTTTCATCTTCGCTGTTCCTAAATGTGTTTCAGTAAAAATGTATGGTGGCAATTGTTCAAAGTAGACTTCTGCATATAGGTGTATGGTTTGTTAAACTTTGTAATCAATGGTTTTTGCTTGGCATACAGTGAAAAGGTTACTGTCAGCATCACCAGTACATCACTGGGGCCAAGCTTCCTGCAATCCAGACCTATATAATAGGCAGTGTCAGAGGGAAGCCCATAAAGTTGTCAGAGATTCCAGTCACCCAAGTCATAGACTGTTTTCTCTGCTACCGCACGGCAAGTGGTACAGGAGCACCAAGTCTAGTACAAAAAGGCTCCTTAACAGCTTCTACCCCCAAGCCATATGACTACTGAACAATTCATCAAATGGCCACCGCATTTGATTTGTACACTGCTGCTACTTGCTGTTGATTATCTATGCATAGTCACTACACCCCTACCTACATGTACAAATGACCTCTAACCTGTACCCCCGCACACTGACTCAGTACCGGTACCCCCTGTATATAGCCTCGTCATTGTTATGTTATTTTGTTACTTTTTATAATTTTTTTATTTAGTAAATATTTTCTTAACTCTTCTTGAACTGCACTGTTGGTTAAGGGCTCGTAAGTAAGCATTTCACGGTAAGATCTACACTTGTTGTTGGTACGTTTCCTGACCTATTGTTCCTTTTCTGTATTTATTTAGTTGGTCAGGGCGTGAGTTGGGGTGGGTTGTCTTTGTGTGTTTTTGTTTAGTCTAGGGGTGTTGTATGTGTATGGGGTAGAGAAGAGTGGGTTGTCTAGTTATGTCTATGGCTGCCTAGATTGGGTCTCAATCAGAGACAGCTGTCTCCATTGTCTCTGATGGGACCATATTTAAGGCAGCGCATAGCAGTAGGCTTTTGGTGGGTAGTTGTCTATGTTGAACGTTTGTTGCTTGTCTGTGCACTTACGTTATTTAGCTTCACGGTCGTTTGTTGTTTGTTAGTTTGTATATAGTGTTCGTTTTGTGTTTTCTCTCTCTTCTCAATAAAAGAAGATGTATTTTGCACACGCTGCGCCTTGGTCCAATCTCTGTCAAGAAGACGATCGTGACAGAAACTACCCACCAACCATGGATCAAGCAGCGTGAGCGGAACCAACAACAGCGGCAAAGTAACCAGGACTTCGTGGACATGGGAGGATGTATTGGACGGCAAGGGTGCTACACATGGGAGGAGATTCCGAGCTGGAAGAGATCGCCTTCCATGGGAACAGCTGGAGGCGAATTAGGAGAGCAGAGGCAACCGAGAGAGGAACCGAAGTTATGAGGGTACGCGACTAGCAGGAAGCCTGTGAGTAAACCCCAAAAATAGTGGGCCGAGGGCAGGTAGGGAGCCTGCGCCCACTCCAGGCTAACCGTGGAGACGGGAGTACGGGCAGACACCGTGTTACGCAGTAGAGCGCACGGTGTCTCCTGTACGTGTGCATAGCCCGGTGCGGGTCCACCTCCCCGCACTGGCAGGGCTAGATTGAGTATTGAGCCGGATGTCATAAGCCGGTCCTACATATCTGGCCACCAGTGCGTCTCCTCGGGCCGGTTTACATGGCACCAGCCTTACGCATGGTGTCCCGGTTCGCCTACATAGCCCGGTGCGGGTATTCCACCTCCCCGCACTGGTCGGGCGACGGGAGCATTCAACCAGGTAAGGTTGGGCAGGCTCAATGCTCAACGGAACCTAGTACGCCTGCACGGTCCGGTATTTCCGGCGCTACCTCCCCGCTCCAGGCCAGTACGACCAGTGCCTACACCACGCACCAGGCTTCCAGTGCGTCTCCAGAGCCCGTTCCTCCTCCACGCACTCTCCCTGTGGTGCGTGTCTCCAGCCCAGTGCCTCCAGTCCCGGCACCACGCACCAAGCCTCCTGTGCGTCTCCAGAGCCCTGTACGCACTGATCCTTCTCCCCGCACTCGTCCTGAGGTGCGTGCCCTCAGCCCGGTACCACAGTCCGGTACCACGCACCAGTCCTATAGTGCGCTTGAGAACTCAGTGTGCCCTGTCCCTGCTCCCCGCCACTAGCCTTGAGGTGCGTGTCTCCAGTCCGGTACCACCAGTTCCGTACCACGCACCAAGCCTCATGTGCGTCTCGAGCCCTGTACGCACTGTTCCTTCTCCCCGTACTCGCCCTGTTGTGCGTGTCCTCAGCCCGGTACCACCATGCCGGTACCACACATCAGGCCTATAGGACGCCTTGAGGAGTTCAGTGTGCCCTGTTGTTGTCCCCACACTAGCCTGAAGGTGCGTGTCCTTAGCCCGGTACCTCCAGTTCCGGCACCACGCACCAGGCCTACAGTGCGTCTCAGCCGGCCAGAGTCTGCCGTCTGCCCAACGGCGTCTGAACTGCCCGTCTGCCAAGCGGCGCCTGAACTGCCCGTCTGCCAAGCGGCGTCTGAACTGCCCGTCTGCCAAGCGGCGCCTGAACTGCCCGTCTGTATTGAGCCTTCAAACCGCCCCTCTGCCATGAGCCTGCAAAGCCGCCCGTCTGCCATGAGCCTACAGAGCGTCCGCCAGACAGGAGCCGCTAGAGCCGTCCGCCAGACAGGAGCCGCTAGAGCCTTCCGCCAGACAGGGGCCGCTAGAGCCTTCCGCCAGACCGGATCAGCCAGAGCTTCCGCAGACCGGATCAGCCAGAGCCTTCCGCCAGACCGGATCAGCAGAGCCTTCCGCGAGCCATGACCAGCCAGAGCCGTCAGTGAACTATGACCAGCCAGAGCCGTCAGCGAGCCATGACCAGCCAGAGCCGTCAGCGAGCCATGACCAGCCAGAGCCGTCAGCGAGCCATGACCAGCCAGAGCCGTCAGCGAGCCATGACCAGCCAGAGCCGTCAGCGAGCCATGACCAGCCAGAGCCGTCAGCGAGCCAGACCAGCCAGAGCCGTCAGCGAGCCATGACCAGCCAGAGCCTACACTCAGCCAGGATCCGCCAGAGCCGTCATCCAGCCAGGATCCGCCAGAGCCGTCATCCAGCCAGGATCCGCCAGAGCCGTCATCCAGCCAGAATCCGCCAAAGCCGTCATCCAGCCAGGATCCGCCAGCCAGCCAGGATCCGCCAGCCAGCCAGGATCGCCAGCCAGCCAGGATCCGCCAGCCAGCCAGGATCCGCCAGCCAGTCCGGAGCTGCCCCTTATCCTGGTGCTGCCCCTTATCCTGCGTGCTGCCCCTTAGTCTGGTGCTGCCCCTTAGTCTGGTGCTGCCCCTTAGTCTGGTGCTGCCCCTTAGTCTGGTGCTGCGCCCTTAGTCGGTGCGCCCCTTAGTCCGGTGCTGCCCCTTAGTCCGGTGCTGCCCCTTAGTCCGGTGCCTCCCCTTAGTCCGGTGCTGCCCCTTAGTCCGGTGGGGTTAATTTGGAGGGTGGCCATTTGGAGGAGGCTACGAAAGCGGATAGTGACTACTGTGGGGTGGGGACCACGACCAGCGCCAGAGCCGCCACCGTGGACAGACGCCCACCCAGACCCTCCCCTAGACTTTATGCTGGTGCGCTCGGAGTTCGCACCTTAAGGGGGGGTTATGTCACGTTCCTACCTATTGTTCCTTTTCTGTTATTTATTTAGTTGGTCAGGGCGTGAGTTGGGGTGGGTTGTCTTTGTGTGTTTTTGTTTAGTCTAGGGGTGTTGTATGTGTATGGGGTAGAGAAAGAGTGAGGTTGTCTAGTTATGTCTATGGCTGCCTAGATTGGGTCTCAATCAGAGACAGCTGTCATTCATTGTCTCTGATTGGGAGCCATATTTAAGGCAGCCATAGGCAGTAGGCTTTGGTGGTAGTTGTCTATGTTGAACGTTTGTTGCTTGTCTGTGCACTTACGTTATTTAGCTTCACGGTTGTTTGTTGTTTTGTTAGTTTGTATATAGTGTTCGTTTTGTGTTTTCTCTCTCTTCTCAATAAAAGAAGATGTATTTTGCACACGCTGCGCCTTGGTCCAATCTCTGTCAAGAAGACGATCGTGACAGTTGTATTCGGCGCTGTAACGGCAGATTTCCTCCTCTTTTGTAGCAGGGATCGGACCAAAACGCAGCGTGGTAAGTGTCCATGTTTTAATAGAAACAACTGAACATGACACAATACAAAATAACAAAGAGAATCTAACCGAAAACAGTCCCGTGTGGCACAAAACTGACACAGGAAACAAACACCCACAAACCAACAGTGAAACAGGCTACCTAAATATGGTTCCCAATCAGAGACAATGAATGACAGCTGCCTCTGATTTTTTTTATTTTTATTTTATTTTACCGTTATTTTACCAGGTAAGTTGACTGAGAACACGTTCTCATTTGCAGCAACGACCTGGGGAATAGTTACAGGGGAGAGGAGGGGGATGAATGAGCCAATTGTAAACTGGGGATTATTAGGTGACCGTGATGGTTGAGGGCCAGATTGGGAATTTAGCCAGGACACCGGGGTTAACACCCCTACTCTTACGATAAGTGCCATGGGATCTTTGAGAACCATATCAGGCCAAACTAGAAAACCCCACATAGAAACAGACAACATAGATAATACCCACCCAACTCACGCCCTGACCAACAAAATAAAGACAAAACAAAGTAAATAAGGTCAGAAACTTGATTTGATTTGATTTACTAACTATACATCCTGGCAACCCATCATTACGCACACCTAGCAATCATCATTACGCATACCTGCGCCCCATTATTAGACACACCTAGACTTCATCACAACCCTGATTATTCCCCCTTTATTTAGCCCTCAGTTGTCATCAGTCCTTAGGTGTTATTGTTTTTCTCTCATGTTCAGTACGCTTCCCATGTTTTTTCTTTTGTACCTGTTCCATATTAAACTCACCTTCTGCACCTGCTTTCTGACTCCCGGCGTATACGTTACAACGTCTTCTCGTACATGTTGACGAAATACTAATGTTTCAGAGTCAGGTTTTTTTTACAGTGGATTCAGAAAGTATTCAGACACTGTCACTTTTTTCCACATTTTGTTATATTACAGCCTTAAAATGGATTAAATAGATATTTTTCCTCATCAATCAACACACAATACCCCATAATGACATAGGGAAATACCTTATTTACATAAGTATTCAGACTCAAAATTGAGTTTCGGTGCTTGATTGGAGTCCACCTGTGGTAAACTTAATTGATTGGACATGATTTGAAAAGGCACACACCTGTCTATATAAGGTCCCACAGTTGACAATGCATGTCAGAGCAAAAACCAAGCCATGAGGTCGAAGGAATTGTCCGTAGAGCTCCGAGACAGGATCTGGGGAATAGTACTAAAACATTTCTGCTGCATTGAAGGCCCCCAACAACGTATTAGCCTCCATCATTCTTAAATGGAAGAAGTTTGGAACCACCAAGACTGTTCCTAGAGCTGGCCGCCCGGCCAAACTGAGAAATCAAGGGAGAAGGGTCTTGGTCAGGGAGGTGACCAAGAACTCGATGGTCACTCTGACAGAGCTCCAGAGTTCCTCTGTGGAGATGGACAACCATCTCTGCAGCACTCCACCAATCAGGCCTTTATGGTAGAGTGGCCAGACGGAAGCCACACCTCAGTAATAGGCACATCACAGTCCGCTTGGAGTTCTCTAGTCTGATGAAACCAAGATGGAACTCTTTGGCCTGAATGCCGAGCGTCACGTCTGGAGGAAACCAGGCACCACTCCATCTCCTGGCCAATACCATCCCTACGGTGAAGCATGGTGGTGGCAGCTTCATGCTGTGGGATGTTTTTCAGAGGCAGGGACTGGGGGACTAGTCCGGATCAAGGAAAAGATGAACGGAGCAAAGTACAGAGAGATTCTTGATGAAAACCTGCTCCAGAGCGCTCGGGACCTCAGACTGGGGCGAAGGTTCACCTTCCAACAGCACAATGACCCAAAGCACACATCCAAGACAATACAGGAGTAGCTTCGGGACAAGTCTCTGAATGTCCTTAAGTGGCCCAGCCAGAGCCCGGACTTAAACCTGATCGAACATCTCTGGAGAGACCTGAAAATAGCTGTGCAGTGTTGCTCCCCATCCAACCTGACAGAGCTTGAGAGGATCTGCAGAGAAGAATGGGAGAAAGTCGCTAAATACAGGTGTGCCAAGCTTGTAGCGTCATACCCAAGAAGATTTGAGTCTGTAATCGCTGCCAAAGGTGCTTCAACAAAGTACTGAGTAAAGGGTCTAAATACTTATGTAAATGTGATATTTCCGTTTATTGTTTTTATAAATGTGCACAAATTTCTAAAAATCTGTTTTTGCTTTGTCATTATGGGGTATTGTGTGTAGATTGATCAGGAAAAAATCGATTTAATACATTTTAGAATAAGGCTGTAACATAACAAAATGTGTAAAAAGTCAAGGGGTCTGAATACTTTCCGAATGCACTGTAAAACCCTCTGACTCTGAAACATTAGTATTTCGTCAGCTTGAACGAAAAGACGTTGTGTGTAGAGTAAGTTTTATGTTTATTTAAGAGTGTGTCCAGAGAGAAAGTCATGCAAGTTGGGATTTCAATCAGTTTTTGCAGGGCTCTATGCTGAGCAAGTGTGCGCCTAAGTTGAAAAATGTAGGCCCGTACAAAGAAATTTAAGAGCACAATTCAAAATATTTGAGATATTAAAGCTATAATCCTTACTTTTCTAGGCACACTGCGGGTAAAATTGTCGAGTCCTGTTTTGTAATGTTGAAATCCCAGAGTTTGGCAGGGGAGAGAGGCGGGCATGCAGGAAAGGTGTTGGAGGGTTGTGAGGCCACTCACTGGCACTGCCAGAGTAAGGAATCCCTGGCCCAGCTTCACTCAATCACCCAGGTTGCCCTGGTAATGGAAGGATGTCATAGAATTTACCATGCTACAATGCCCATTGGCCACCTCTCTGACTTACTCCACATCATTGGTTCCTTTCCCTCCCTGCCCCCACCCTCTTCCAGCTCCTATGACAGATCACTCTTTGAGGATTTGCTGCATCATTATGACAAGCTCTATCTGTCTTTGGTCTTTCACGGAGAAAGACATGGCATCTAATCAAAGTATGAGCCAAAATGACCAAAAAGGCAGCCATTTTGAGGCTATCATTTCTGTCTGTCATCGTTGATAAACACAGGCCAAACAGCTAGGAGAAACACACTGTTCCAGATCATTGGCTTCCTCCAGTCCACCTCCCATCCTCTGATTTAGAAGATGCTGTCATCGGGAAGAGCAAAGAATGGTCGGGTGTGGCGTCTGCATGGTCCTAAGGGGCTCCGACTCATATCCCTCAGCAGCGCCTGCATGTCTCCCAGCATCCCACTACAGTGGTTGCAGCAACGCTCAGCTGCAGACAGCAACGTCTCTGACCGAGAGCCTCCACAGGTTAGAGAGAACAGGGCTGATGACGTCCCACAAAAACACACTCAGAAGCCCTTACAATCGAACTGTCTCAGATGACTTTTGACTGAGACTACCGTCTAAAATTGCCCTATGCCATTTCAGTAGTATAGGTACTGGTAAGGCCCTGAGTTTTCCCTGACCACGTGACCTGACCAAGAACAACTCATGGCGCTAACCCTAACTACAGGATCTCATTATGGACCACTTGTAAGTTGCAAGTCCTGTTTGATCATGATCAGCACAGAAAACAAGATCATTTCATCTCTCTGAGAGGCACATTTCTGAACCATATCTCGAGAGGCAATACCATCCCCCTATCTTCTCTTCCTTAATTTCTGTCACTTTCCCGGCATGCATATAACAGCTCTAAAAGGCTGTGGCTTGTTTTCTGTGAAGCAATCAGGATCCACAAAAAGGGTCGACTGCAGGGGAAATGGAGTGATGTCAGAGTGATATGTAAAAATGGAGAGAGAGGCACTTCTATGGTAACAGAATGACGCTGAGACTTAAAAAAATGTATCATCTTCAAATGTATGCCAAACAAAAACGATTGATTGCAAAGTTAACAAACTCTATACACAAGGACAACTTTCAACAATTTCCACAGAAAATTGTACAAAAACACATTTACACTGAAAAAAATATAAAGGCGACATGCACCTTTCATTTTCTCATAATTACAGTGGAGCCCAGAGATGGGGCCCGTCTCTAATTGCTTGTAGGAATCTATTACTGCCCTATCACCATGATTAACGAGGATGTACCCATACACACTCATCGTGTGTGAAGAAGGTGATGATGGCAGCACCTTTCAACACCCCGGTGAGGTGCAACAAAGGTAACGTCACCTCTGTCAGCTCCCATTAACTGGTCCACTACTGAACCCCCTGTAGCAATATACCACTCACTGCATCTTGTTTGACCTCAGAACTCACATTAGCAACCCCCTGCTAATGCCTAGGCTTTAGCTCAGAGTGTTAACACAATAGTGTGCAAACAACCCCGGTTTTAAACCCAGTCTGTCATACATAAATGATTGAATTTGGGCATGCACAACAACATATGGTCATTGCAAGAGGCATCTGAGACACTACAGAATACTGATTACGTTCCAAGTAAAGGGCTATCAATTCATAAGCCCTGAAAATGACCATACATTCACTGCACTGTAGAATTAAGTCGAGTATTCGTACAATGTTTGACAAATGGGGTTCATTAACTTTTAACTGAATGGTCCAGCAGTCAGGGAGGAGGAAAAACAGATTAACGTAATTCATGTTCACCCCCTTATGGAGTAATTTGTCCTAACCCGAAAACATGTAGAAAGACACTCTCATTAAGACCCAGCAGTTGGGTGGCGGTGGTCTTCAAACCAAGACCAAGACCAAGTTAATGGTATTGAGGGTTGACAGGGTCAAGAAAACAATGCCTCTCATATGTATACAAGGACACAGTAGTGCTTGCCACATGGGGACATCCATGCAGTGGTAAAAAAAAGTCCGGGATTGACAGCGAATTCCAGAGTGGATTTAGAATCCCTGGTGAATTCTATACCCTGACAGACACAGACAAGTGCCACATGCCTGCCCTTGTATCAGCATTGATGAAACGCTGAAACAAAGCTAAGAAAACACTCAAACTCCGAGATGAACCACAATCATTGCCCCTGGTGAGACATTAACTGGTTAGATAGCACATGCACAGAGCATTGTCACAGACACATAGGCTTACTGCAGCGGTCACCAACCTTTTCAAGTCAAAGATCACATCCCAAGTCCAAATGTAAACCAAGATCTACCACTTGCAAATAATGATGACAAAACAAGGCCACAATGTAGTTTCACTTTGACATTCTTTTATTTTGTTACCTGTCAGTCACAAGCAAAGTTTTCATTTAATTACACAAATAGTATAATCGGAAGTAAGTGCAACTATGATTCAACATTTTATAACAGTCATATTACATTTTTCAATATTTCCACAGGCCTACTACTCATTAACCATTCATATATAACCTCAATAATCAGTCCATTACAAGCCTAAGCCAATCATGTACAGTTTCACTTTCCCTTTTTAAACATCATATTTCAAGACACTTCAAAATGACAATACTCAAGTAAGTGCAACTAGCACTCAAAATATTATGACAACACTCATTCAATTGTTCAAAAATATTTTCACACAAATCACAGTCCCTACTACCATTCATTACCTCAATAATCAGTCAATTACAGGCCTAAGACAATCATGTACAGTACTGTCTCACTTTCCCTTTTTGAACAACACACAACACAGATCACATCCTTTTGTAAACAATACAGCCGACAACAGATTTCAAACAGGCAATACTCACTCACTCTGAATGCTGTGGATGAGATCACAGTCCCCACACACACACATTCAATGTGACGGCTGTGATTGCACACTATCAGCAAGTGCTCTGTAGTCTGGCTCATAGTTCGACACAGCAAGTCTAACACTGTCTGTAAGATGTCTACTAGTTAGACAAGACCTGTTCTTTGACTTGATTATTTTCATCTGTGAAAAGGCCATCTCACAGAGATATGCTGATACAAAGTAGGCCTTCATCTTAAGTGCGCAGGATGAGCTGTCGGTTTGGTAAAAAAGCGACTGCCGTGGTTTCAATACAGACTTGAGCTAGTCAACAGACTTGAGCTAGTCAACGTTCTTTGAACGAAGCGTGCTCTTTAGCGGGTAGGTTTCTTTGAACTTGGGGTGAATGGTGTTGTGGTGCCGCTCCACGTTACCCCTTTTTGCGAGCGCTACAGCCTGGTGACAAATCAGGCAAATCATTTTGTCCTTAACTACGGTGAACAGAAAATCGCGTTTCCATCCTTACATGAAAATGTCATCGTTTCGTTAGATTGCGTATCGTTAGCTTGATAGCTCGTGAGCGTTACAACAAGTGCCTGAGCTAGTTAAGGCAGGAGTCAGGGACATAATTTGTCAGATATTAAACCTAGAAACTGTATTTGATTGGCCAGATTTACCCCTCCCCCGCCCCTCCACCCCCATCACTACACACAGGGCTCACACATGGCGCATTTCATTTGAAATTACATTTATAAATAATAATAAATAAATTAAAACATTTAGACGATTATGATTTTTTTTCTATGATTTTGAAAACTCCTCGCGATCGACTTTGAATGCTTCCAAGATTGACTTGTCGACCGCGATCAACGGGTTGGTGACTCCTGGCTTACTGTAAGTACAGCAGCTCGAGAGAGAAACTCTGGATCTGTCTTCAATGGGACTTCAGGGATCCTGGGGATTCCACATGCAATGTTTGGCAGCCATGTCCCATCATTCTCTTGCCTGTCTTGTGGGACACTGCATACCCTGAGGTAGCAGGCAGTGCCAATGTCACCTATCCTCACACAAGGCCTTGAACAGGGTTTACCATCCCCAGTATGGCACTCAAACCTCCACAGCCAAGGTCCAAAGAAAAGCCATACACGCTGCCCTAAGTTACAAGTATAGTTTGTTGTTTGTCATTGAACAAACCCGTTCATCATTCAAATAATGGTTCCAGGCACGGTTATACATCATTCCAACTTTGTTTTGACATGGAAAACAGTAAAAGCACAAGATGGATACCCCAAAATAATGAAGACATTAGTGGCGTGCCTGCTTTTTTCCTTGAGAATAACATGCAATTTACGCCAACGTCTTCAATCATCAGCCATAACAGGGCAGAATGACAGTCAGTCAGTAATGGTAAGGCCAGAAATGCAATGTATGAAGGCAAATAATGCCCCTTGGGTCTGATAGTCGAAACAAATCCTAAAGTGAAAAAAAATAAAATTTCTCACTGTTGCTGAGGATTAGGAACCCATTTTCTGACATCCTCATTTCCTGGAAAACAGGGAATGGGGATAACATAACAGTTTCCCCCCATTTCCTTTTGCTCTTTTATCAGTGCCCACATTCTTTCACTTCCGCTGCTGACCCAGCAGCATGGCCGAAAGTTCCAAAACGCAAATCTCTTTTTCACGTTTTTGAAATGAAAACATCCTTTCTTAAAGAGATCCCGCCACTTCCCGCTAACATAACAGTTTAACCCAATCAAGACCTGACCACTCACAGAAAGTCCAATCAACACAAAAACTGTGAATGAGAAGATAAAAAAAAAAAATGCCAGAGGAATTAAAGCAGTTGTCTTTGTGACTTGCCTGTTGCCTTCCTCACCACAGCCCAGACAGTCACACATTTTCACACAGACACATTTTTATACAACACCATTACATAGGACCACACTAAAATAGTGCAACATATAATTGAAAAAGCCTTCTTCCCCATAGCTTACTGAGTGAGCCAGGCAGCTGCCAAGGTCACAGAGACATCCCCATTTACATGGATGCCCAGCAGTCAGGAGCCCTGCTGGTGCCTCCACCCTCTAAATATGACTAATTGCCCCTACAGTTCTGCTTCTTAGGGTACAGGTTATAACTCATTACCGGGGTGTTGCGCCTCAGTGGGCTAGTGCTCCATGCATCAGCTTCAGCTTTCAAAGTAGACAGGTACACACGCACACTTGTGCATGCATGGAGACACACACACAGCTGGATATGACAACATGTTGATGCGGTCACTAGAGTGTGGTGATATAAACACACCACACCTGGCCGCACCCACAGGGCAGAGGAACATGCACGCGTTGACTCTCTTACAAAGATACTAAATGAGATCGCAACAGGTGTGCCTTGTTAAAAGTTAATTTGTGGAATTTCTTTCCTTCTTAATGCATTTGAGCGAATCAGTTGTGTTGTGACAAGGTAGGGGTGGTATACAGAAGATAGCCCTATTTGGTAAAAGACCATGTCCGTATTATGGCAAGAACAGCTCAAATAAGCAAAGAGAAATGACAGTCCATCATTACTTTAAGACATGAAGGTCAGTCAATCTGGAAAATTTCCATAACTTTTAAAGTTTCTTCAAGTGCAGTTGCAAAAACCATCAAGAGCTATGATGAAACTGGCTCTCATGAGGACCGCCACAGGAAAGGAAGACCCAGAGTTACCTCTGCTGCAGAAATTGCAGCCCAAATAAATGCTTCAGAGTTCAAGTAACAGACACATCTCAACATCAACTGTTCTGAGGAGACAGCGTGAATTAGGCCTTCATGGTCGAATTGCTGCAAATAAACCACTACTAAAGGACACAAATAATAAGAAGAGACTTGCTTGGTACATGAAACACGAGCAATGAAAATTAGGCCGGTGGAAATCTGTCCTTTGGTCTGGAGTCCAAATTTGAGATTTTTGGTTCCAACCGCCGTGTCTTTGTGAGACGCAGAGTAGATGAACGGATGATCTCTGCATGTGTAGTTCCCACCACAAAGCATGGAGGAGGTGTGATGGTGCTTTGCTGGTGACACTGTCTGTGATTTATTTAGAATTCAAGGCCACTTAACCAGCATGGCTACCACAACACTCTGCTGCGATACGCCATCCCATCTGGTTTGTGCTTAGTGGCACTAACATTTGTTTTTCAACAGGACAATGTCCAAAAACACACCTCCAGGCTTGTGTAAGGGCTACTTGGCCAAGAAGGAGAGTGATGGAGTGCTGCATCAG
Organism: Salvelinus sp. IW2-2015; assembly: GCF_002910315.2. Taxonomy (NCBI): domain Eukaryota; kingdom Metazoa; phylum Chordata; class Actinopteri; order Salmoniformes; family Salmonidae; genus Salvelinus; species Salvelinus sp. IW2-2015. Next base: position 27,269,500 of record NC_036848.1, read on the forward strand.
ATGACCTGGCCTCCACAATCATCCGACCTCAACCCAATTGAGATGGTTTGGGATGAGTTGGACCGCAAAGTGAAGGAAACACAGCCAACAAGTGCTCAGCATATGTGGAAACTCCTTCAAGACTGTTGGAAAAGCATTCCAGGTGAAGCTGGTTGAGAGAATGCCAAGAGCGTGCAAAGCTGTTATCAAGGCAAAGGGTGGCTACTTTGAAGGATCTAAAATATAATATATTCGTTGGTTACTACATGATTCCATATGTGTTATTTAATCGTTTTGATGTCTTCACTATTATTCTACAATGTAGAAAATAGTCAAAATAAAGAAAAACCCTTGAATGAGTAGGTGTGTCCAAACTTTTGACTGGTACTGTAGCTCCAGATTGCATTCAATGGTCACAAAGGAATCCTCCCAAGGCTTTTTTAATTGTGACTCATCCTTTCTAAATGCCCAGATGATAGTGGTTGGAGAATATGGTCTTAAGACTCCTCCTTAGTTCCAGTACTGACTTACAACCAGGTAGTCTAGCAGTTAAGCACGTTGGACCAGTAACCAAAACGTTGCAGGTTCAAATCCTATAGCCGGCAAGGTGGAAAACTCTGCTGTTCTGCCCTTGAGCAAGACAGTTAACCCCCAACAACTATCACGTTTTACGGTATGACCCAAGTGCAGACAGTGTTGAATAAACAAATGTTTATTCATTAAGCAGGGGCAGGCAAACGATAGGTCAAGGCAGGCAGGGGTCAATAATCCAGAGGGGGTGAAAGGCACCAGAACAGCAGGTGGGCTCAGGGTCGGGTCAGGCAGAGGTCGGTAATCCAGAGTAGAGGCAAAGGTACAGGACAGCAGGCAGGCTCAGAGTCAGGGCAGGCAGGAAAGGTCAGAACCGGGAAACTAGAAAACAGGGACTATATCAAAGACAGGAACAAGGTAAACCGTTGGTAGGTTTGAATGAACAAAACTAACTCGCACAGACAGACAGAAAACACAGGTATAAGTACCTAGGGGATAATGGGGAAGATGGGCGACACCTGGAGGGGGGTAGAGACAAGCACAAGGACAGGTGAAACAGATCAGGGCGTGACAACAACAACTGCTCCCCGGGTACCGATGATGTTGATCAAGCCAGCCCCCCGCACAGAAGATGCATTTCGGTTGAATGCATTCAGTTGTGCAACTGACTAGGTATCCCTTTTCCCTTAAACTGCTTCCATCACAGTTTCTTATTACCTCTGCCTGCCAAGTCCACTCTGTTGAGAGGTTATACCTTTTGCATTGATCAGCGTCTGTATCAGTGTCTGACTAACTGACTCAGCGAAGCCTTAAAGAGCAAGTCAGCAGGCAATGCTATAAGGATGTTATGACATAGAATATCCTGTAGGTGTGCCAGCGTCATCCGTTAACATTATCTCAGACTCAGGCAAGAAAAACAAAGTGGTTGTAACATACTTTTACCACCGCAGGGCTGTGTTAGAGTCAACACTGACAATACGGAAGTCATTAACCTGAGAACGAAAACGAGTTCATCTGGTTGTGGTGCATACATCATTGTCTTTGTGTTTGATCTGACTAGCAGGTCCTGTTTGGCAATTTTGATTACCTGAAGAATAATGAGAAACAAACACAACATTGATTGTGCATTGGGTTATGCATCAGTGACAGAGAAAAGCTCTTCAGTCATGCGACAAAGACACAATGTTGACATAACTTTGACTGTTATACTAAACAAAAACATAAAACACAACATGCAACAATTTCAAAGATTTTACTGAGTTACAGTTCATATAATGAAATCCGTCAATTGAAATAAGTTCATTAGGCCCTAATCTATGGATTTCACATGACTGGATGGATTTCACATCTGTTGATCACAGATACCTTAAAAAAAGTAGGTAGGGGCATGGATCAGAAAACCAGCCAGTATCTGGTGCGACCACCATCTGCCTCATGCAGAGTGACACATCTCCTTCTCATAGAGTTGACCAGGCTGTTGATTTTGGCCTGTGGATTGTTGTCCCACTTCTCTTCAATGGCTGTGCGAAGTTGCTGGAAATTGTCGGGAACTGGAACACGCTGTAATACACGTCAATCTAGAGCATCCCAAACATGCTCAATGGGTGACATTTCTGGTGAGTATGCAAACCATGGAAGAACTGGGACATTTTCAGCTTCCAGGAATTGTGTACAGATCCTTGCAACATGGGACCGTGCATTATCATGCTGAAACATGAGGTAATGGCGGCGGATGAATGGCACGGCAATGGGCCTCAGGATCTCGTCTCTGTATTTCTGTGCATTCTAATTGCCATCGATAAAATGCAATTGTGTTCATTGACGGTAGCTTATGCCTGCCAATACCCTAATCCCACCGCCAACATGGGGCACTCCGTTCACAAAATTGACATCAGCAAACCACTAGTCCACACAACGCTATACACATGGTTTGCGGTTGTGAGGCCGGTTGGACGTACTGCCAAATTCTCTAAAACAACGTTGGAGGCGGCTTATGGTATAGAAATTACCATTAAATTATCTGATAATAGCTTTGGTGGACATTCCTGCAGTCAGCATGCAAATTGCACGCTCCCTCAAAACTTGAAACATCTGTGGCATTGTGTTGTGTGACAAAACTGCACATTTTAGAGTGGCCTTTTATTGGCCCTGGCACAAGGTGCACCTGTGTAATTATTATGCTGTTTAATCAGCTTCTTGATATGCCACACTTGTCAGGTGGATGATTTATCTTGGCAAAGGAGAAATGTTCACTAACAGGGATGTAAACAAATTTGTGCACACAATATTAGAGAAATAAGCTTTTTGTGTGCATGTACAATTTCTGGCATCTTTTATTTCAGATCATGAAACATGGGACCTACACCTTACATGTTGTGTTTATATTTTTGGTTAGTCTATTTACCGTATAAGGTATGGGTGGGTCCCATTCTCTCTTACTGTATCCCTGTCTTTCACAACCCAATTTGGCCTCACTAATACCACTACCCAAGAGACATAAAAACCACTAGTGCTCTTGGCTCTGCTGTTACCGTAGTAACAGAGACACACAGATCTTGGATTTCATTTCACTGAATAGGGGGTACATTCTTGCCCCCATAAATATTCAAATTAGGAGAAAACACCAGTTCAGACTATCTGATATTGCAGGCCTTCTGTCAAGACATAGTAGACAGAACAGACAAATGGCATGCAACCTGTGTCTACATTCTACAGTGAGCCGTATGTTTTCAAATGCTATGCAATTTCGACATGTATTTTCTATTGTTGGATAGCACTCTTGAACGTAATGAATAAATGCGGTTAACACCCAGGAATTTTGGTACAACATAGTTTCAACATCAACGACTCTTCCTTTGATTAGCGATTAGGCTATATGAGATTTTGTTTGGACTTTACCTTTAAATTACATACGCTATGCATTATGCTATTCCATTACAGTAAAGCATTGAATAATTTGCTTTTGCGATGTCCAGGTGTCCAACATCAGTTTGGCATAGTACCCAAGCAGAGAATGCCTCGCACTCGCGTCGTGTCACATTCGCACACTCCCCGATTGTGCGCGCGAACCATGGTCAACCGCGCGACCACTGTTACATCAATTAAGGCCTTATAAAGAAAACTTCTAAAACCAGCAGTGGTGCATACAGATGTCATCTGCAACATCAAAATACAAACTTCACGTAAGATTCAATCATTTTCGACCGAGAAGTCGGATGGAGCATATAAAGGCAGCCTTTTCTGCCTCATCGAAGTACGTCCAAGATTGCACAACTAAATGGGTCTCTTAATATATGTGCCCTTACCTGCCCACTGTTTGGTTGGCGAGCTGTCGCATTCTATTGAATTGCTTCTTCATCTTCTATTTTTCTGCGTTAACACCGATGGATAGAGCGACTCCACATATCTCATTGACAAACAGTCCGGTTCTCCAACGAGAATTACAAGACAGCCCACCTTTTAACAATCCGTTTTTATCATAGCCATAAGGAACGCATCGCAAATAAAGAGTAATAGGGGAGACAATTTCAACGCATTTTATGGTCCCTGTCACGCAGTCCACAGCTCAGAGATGCTGAACCAATTTCTCCGGGCAGAGTGACAGCTCACGACACGACACTGCGCACTAGCGCAGTATGGGGAATGTAGTTCCACCGACCAAACGTTGAGCCTACAAAGAGACCATCATGAATTCTACATGATACAGTGTTTAAAACAAGGTGTATACACTTTTTTTCCCAACCTGACAAAAGATCTAGCTAACACTCTTGTTAAGTTTAAAAGTAATTCCATTGCTCTATAGGTAGGTTACATTGAAAAACAAGAATTGAGTGGCATTCACTGTTCGTATGGGCCAAGGTCTACTTGCAGACCCCAAGTACCAAAATGTACTTTTTAGCATTTCAGTATATACAATTTAATCTACTTACAATATTAGATGAAATATACATCTAATACAACATGTTAGATCATGTCTGAGGAACCTGGTTTGATACCTGGTCGGTCACACACAGACCCTGGCACATGTCCCTAAAATGTCCTTTTGTTGAACAATTTGGTTTGTTGATAGTACAATAAAGCAGTCAGATAGTATAACTAGTTTAGGTAGGCCTAGTCTGCAGAAAAAAAATATTCTGTGGTTTACTAAGGAAAACAGCATCATCTTGTGGCTATTAAAGCAGAATACCACACAGATTCTTTACTCATTTAATTGGCATAATTAGTGCTTAGCATTGGCTGCAAAAGTCTGTGATAGCTTTTTACAGCAACACATACACTTTCTGTTCTCAAGGAAAAATATCCAAAGGAATATGCTGTCATCGAAGAGAGAAATGACTTTGGGTGCTATGCAGTTATTTATTATTAGGCTACCATATCTGGGAACTTCCCAAGTATATGCATTGTAATGCAAAACATTACTACACTGAGAACATGCGTTTAAAGTGATAATACTGTGACTTGTCAAACAACACAGCATTTATTTATTAAATTAATGAGAGTATCATACCTATACAAGGCATGTTGGGTTTTCTTACCCTAGATATCTTGATGTTGGTTTTGATTTAATCTGATCTGATGGGTGCATGCGTGCTTAGTCCCCTCCAGTACTCCCTGTTCACCCACGACTGCGTGGCCACGATGAGACAGCCTATAGGAAGGAGGTCAGAGACCTGGCAGTGTGGTGTCAGGACAACAACCTCTCCCTCAACGTGAGCAAGACAAAGGAGCTGTTCGTGGACTACAGGAAAAGGAGGGCCAAGCACACCTCCATTTACATCAACGAGACTGTAGTCGAGCGGGTCAAGAGTTTCAGATCTAATTGATTTATAAAGCCCTTTTTACATCAGTAGATGTCACAAAGTGCTTATACAGAAACTCAGACTAAAACCCCAAAGAGAAAGCAGATGTAGAAGCATGGTGGCTAGGAAAAACTACCTAGAAAGGCAGGAACCTAGGAAGAAACCTAGAGAGGAACCAGGCTCTGAGGGGTGGCCAGTCCTCTTCTGGCTGTGCCGGGGGGGAGATTAAAAGAGTACATGGCCATTTAGACCAGATTGTTCTTCAAGTTCCTTGGTGTCCACATCACTAGGGACCTATCATGGTCCAAACACACCAACACAGTCGTAAAGAGGGCATGACAACAACGCCTATTCCCCCTCAGGAGGCTGAAAAGATTTAGCATAGGACCTCAGATCCTCAAAATGTTCTACAGCTACACCATCGAGAGCATCCTGACTGGTTGCATCACCACTTGGTATGGCAACTGCTCGTCATCCGACTGCAAGGCGCTACAGAGGGTAGTGCGTACGGCCCAGTACAGAGCTTACTACAATCCAGGACTTCTATACGAGGCAGCGTCAGAGGAACGCCCTAAAAATTCTCAAAGACTCCAGCCACCCAAGTCATAGACTGTTCTACATTTACATTTACATTTAAGTCATTTAGCAGACGCTCTTATCCAGAGCGACTTACTCTGCTACCGCACGCCACGGCAAGCACTAACGGAGCGCCAAGTCTGGGACCAAAAGGCTCCTTAACAGCTTCTACCCCCAAGCCATAAGACTGTTGAACAGTTAATGAAATGGCTACCAAGACTATTTGCATTGACCCCCTTATTTATTTTTGTATTTATCTCTTGCACAAGCTCAATGTACATTCACTGGATTCTAACCACACACACATACATACTACACACACACACATGCATATTGACCCCCCCCACCCCCCACACACACATTCCTTAACACTCTTCACATATGCTGCTGCTACTCTCTGTTTACTATCTATGCATAGTCACTTTAGCCAAATACATTTCAACTCAGTTTTTCACAATTCCTGACATTTAATCCTTGTAAAAATTCCCTGTCTTAGGTCAGTTAGGATCACCACTTTATTTTAAGAATGTGAAATGTCAGAATAATAGTATGATTTATTTCAGCTTTTGTTTCTTTCATCACATTCCCAGTGTGTCAGAAGTTTACATACACTCAATTAGTATTTGGTAGCATTGCCTTTCAATTGCTTAACTTGGTTCAAACGTTTCAGGTATTTTCCCCAAGTTTCCCACAATAAGTTGGGTGAATTTTGGCCCATTCCTCCTGACGTAACTGAGTCAGGTTTGTAGGCCTCCTTGCTCACACACACGCATTTTCAGTTCTGCCCACAAATGTTCTATAGGGTTGAGATCAGGGCTTTGTGATGGCCACTCCAATACTTTGACTTTGTTGTCCTTAAGCCATTTTGCCACAACTTTGGAAGTATGCTTGGGGTCATTATCCATTTGGAAGACCCATTTGCAACCAAGCTTTAACTTCCTGACTGATGTCTTGAGATGTTGCTTCCATTTATCCACATAATTTCCATTTATCCACATAATTTCGTGAAGTGCACCAGTCCCTCCTGCAGCAAAGCACCCCCACAACATGATGCTGCCACCCCCGTGCTTCACGGTTGGGATGGTGTTCTTCGGCTTGCAAGCCTCCCCCTTTTTCCTCCAAACATAACGATGGTCATTATGGCCAAACAGTTCTATTTTTGTTACATCAGACCAGAGGACATTTCTCCAAAAAGCACGATCTTTGTCCCCATGTGCAGTTGCAAACCGTAGTCTGGCTTTTTTATGGCAGTTTTGGAGCAGTGGCTTCTTCCTTGCTGAGCAGCCTTTCAGGTTATGTCGATATAGGACTCGTTTTACTGTGAATATAGATACTTTTGTACCGGTTTCCTCCAGCATCTTCACAAGGTCCTTTGCTGTTGTTCTGGGATTGATTTGCACTTTTCGCACCAAAGTATGTTCATCTCTAGGAAACAGAACGCGTCTCCTTCCTGAGCGGTATGACGGCTGCGTGGTCCCATGGTGTTTATACTTGCATGCTATTGTTTGTACAGATCAACGTGGTACCTTCAGGCGTTTGGAAATTGCTCTCAAGGATTAACCAGAATTGTGGAGGTCTTTTTGGCTGATTTCTTTAGATTTTCCCATGATGTCAAGCAAAGAGGCACGGAGTTTGAAGGTAGGCCTTGAAATACATCCACAGGTACCCCTCCAATTGACTCAAATTATGTAAATTAGCCTATCAGAAGCTTCTAAAGCCATGACATCATTTTCTGGAATTTTCCAAGCTGTTTAAAGTCACAGTCAACTTAGTGTATGTAAACTTCTGACCCACTGGAATTGTGATACAGTGAATTAGAAGTAAAATAATCTGTCTGTAAACACTTGTTGGAAAAATTACTTGTGTCATGCACAAAGTAGATGTCCTAACCGACTTGCCAAAACTATAGTTTGTTAACAAGAAATTTGTGGAGTGGTTAAAAAACTAGTTTTAATGACTCCAACCTAAGTGTATGTAAACTTCCGACTTCAACTGTATATAGCCTCCGTATTGTTATTTTATTGTGCTGCTATTTTACCTTTAGTTTATTTAGCTTACTTTTTTTACACATTAAGGTTGTGTTCAGCACATGTGACAAATGACATTTGATTTGACGTGGATGATCAGTGTCTTGTATCTATCCTTGCATTGAAAAATGATTGGGTTGTTTTCCCTTCTGCTAGGCTCAAGAGCTTTTATAGAGCAGAGCGTACAACTTCCGATCCTCTCCGTTTGTGGATCTGGAGGCCTCTTCATAGATTTACCAGGCTCAAATAAATACAGTTTAACACAAGGCATTTCACTTGCTGTAAAGTCCGGAATGTGTTCCAAAGGACAGATTCCAGGTGAGGCCATTTTGAAAGATTGAAGTATCTGAAATTGATTTTGGGCTGCATGTTAGTCATGTTACAAACAGTAGGTAATGGACTTTCAGATTTTGTTGTGAGGTACAACAATTAACCCATTTAATCCCGAATTTTAGTAAGCCTTTGAAATAATCAAATCAATATTTTTTTTAACATTTTCATGGAAAAGTAGGTGAAAAAGTGTGTTTTATGGTCGGTCACAATTGTGACAAGTGGGATAATGTGATGTATACTGAATTAACATATTTCTCCTATGCAGTCATGAAAATTCTTATATATCCCAGCCCAGTTATTAACACATTTAAAACTCTTTCACTGGCAGTCCCCAGCATTGCTACTAGAATGCCCCATCACATTCTAGTGTGACTATTTTACATATCAAAAACCCTTATACAACACCGATATGAATACTGAGAGCAAAGACAAAAAAATAACAACCATCAACGTATTTCAACATTGTTACTTTATTGTATCATTGTTACTTTAGTGCAACATGTATTGAAACATCAATATTGTAACTTTATTGTAACATTTGAACTTGTACTTTAGTGCAATATTCATTGTAACATTGTCATTGTGACATTTTAGTGCAACATTCAATAACAACTGTATAGCAGTCGTGTCATTCATTCAGATTGAACATAAAGGTAACATTTAGGATAGAGGTAGCCTGTGGAACATGCATTCAAGTAGAAGCCTACAAAAAAAGATATATATATTATACACATACATACATACATTATAGAGGTAGGCTTCAGAACCAAGTGCACGATTAGTTTGTGCATCACTATTTTGAACTGCGATCAGTCAGACCTACTGTCATACAGTATGTCTTGAATCAATTGATCCTCTTTTCCAAAAACATTTCAGTCATTTTGATTGTCTTCTTCCATTTTTGTTGACTTTTCTTTTCTTCCTAGAGTCCGTTGTACTGCTTCTCCTCACCCTTTATTGACTTTTCAATTAGTCTTTTATTGGCTTTTTCAGACCTTTTTCATTCGCTCTTATCTCCTTTTCTACTGTCTGTGGTATATCTTGAAGCACTCAATGTGCAGTGGCGCTTTGCATTTCTGACATGCATAGGTAGTGCATTTGTCACAATGACAACATCTATGGAACCGGTGCATCGTGATGATTGGCCAGTGAGAAGCTTTGTCATATCTTGCCTGATCTTCAACAGTAGCAGCAGTAGAGATCTCCTTCCGTGGCTCAGTGGTTTCATGCCAAACTTTTGCATAAGAGACTGTGCCACTATCCATGAGAAGGTGAGCAGGTTGATGGTCCCTCCCATAACATCTCTGTAAAATAAATGGCTGTTTACAAGTGCACTGTTGAGAGACCATGAAAAGATGGGCCACCACCACTTCTTAGACCTTATGGAGATATGGTATCTTGAAACCTGTAGGTTGTGAAGTTCAACACCACCCATTTGCTCATTTTATCGGTTGATGCATTTTGGTTGTGGGACTTTGTCAAAAGGCACATTGCTCCTTGTTCATCTCTTGACAGAGGTCTCACTGTATTTCTCCTCCATGTTTGTTGCCACTGTGACAATGTTATTGTCTTTCTAACGGACAAGCAACCTGTCTCCTTGGGTCAGAACCTCAGAGGTTTCCCGGAGTAACTTCATGAAGTCCTTCTGTGGCTTGAATTGAACATCAAACAGACGATTTTGCCTCATCATTCCAGAGCTCCCATATCCTCTTTTTGTCATTTCATCGAGGAGTGCAAGCGAAGTGAAGAGGTTGTCATGAAGGAACTTGCAACCTTGAAGCACCTGAGATTGCTCTGCAACACCAAGAACGACACTGGGTCCATGACCCAACCCAGTCTCAGGAAGGAGAATGTAGGGTGGTGAGGGGTAGGTCATAATCACTGATAACGTTGTTCCTGTCATGATCAGGTTGCATAGGTTCAGCATATACATTCAACAGCCTGGCTGGCAAATTACCTGTCTCCCCCTCATAGTCCATATCTGACCCATCGCTATCACAATCTCTGAGGGATAACTGCAATGTTGCACGCCTTGTCTGAGCAACATATCCAGAACTTGACTCAAAGTGAAAAACAGAGTAGAAAGAACAGAGTAGACAGTTAGGTAGAACAAGAACTATGTATGTGTATAAGTATGTGTATACCTAGATGCACTGTGTTATCCTGCCTGTCACTATTGTTGCCTTAACATGTTTACTCATTCTATGACCACACTGAACAAAGTTGAGTAATTGCAAATGCATATATAAATACTAGACACCTTAAAGATGATGTGTACCAAAAATCTTTGTCCTATCATTATGTTAACATACTTTACTAACCTTTTTTGGGGGAGCTTTGATGCAGCCATCATCGTCTCATGGTGCAACCAGGAAGTAAACAGCTCTGGTCATGTGAAAATTGACAAAATTGACAAACATGTGGCACTACACATATTTCATTGAGACCCTTTATTATTTCAATATTTGCATTGATATATCATTCAGTAAAAATTTTAGAGGCTTATAACTGGTAACGTTTTTTACGGTCACTATTGTGACTGATGGGATTAAATAGGTTAAAATTAAGCGCAACTGAATTATAAATATGATCATGTTTACAGCAGAGGGCAACATTACGCAGTGGCTTGTTTGAAAGTTTAAAAAATCCACGCATGCGCCGTCAATTACCTATATTAAACTACAGTACGATAGGTGGCGTGTGTTCTTATGTGGACTGTTTTTCTCTGAAATACTAGCTGAAGAGAAAGTAGCAGGAAATATGTTTTATATCTGTGGTAGCAGTTTACTTGTTGAATGACAAACTTTTTTGTGTTTTATTGCTCATTTGATTAAACAAATATTTACCTTGATATAGGATATCGTAATAATATCTTCGTTAATACATTGCATTTGGACTGAGAGGAAATGCGGGACCGAACTAAGGAACTTGGAAATGTAAGTGTAAAAAGAAAAACAGACTAGCTAACTTATACTAACCAATATCAATGAATATAGACGTGTATGCATGGTCAAATGCAGAATTTGAATATAGACGTTTATGCATGGTCAAATGCAGAATTTGTAGCTATTTCATTGGGTATCCAATGTATTCTTTATCTTTTAGCTATTAGTGCTAGCTACATTGATTTAAATTGGCGAACCTGGCTAGTTTTTTTGTAAACCTCGGATATCTAGCTAAGTTAGCATAGTTAAGATGGTCTAGAACCAAGGATGGGCCAGTGGCTAAAAGTGTATTGAAAGTTCAACGTCGCACTCAATATGGGTTGCATGTTGGATTTACCTGTTAATGACGTGATGATTGTGTCCATTCTTTCCCTATTCTCTCTTCCTCACACACCAGACCGCAGAGGCGTCAGACGAGGAGGAAGAGGGCAGGGCCCTTATGGTCAAACCGGGGATTTCTACAGTGAAGGAAGAGAAGAATGATGCTTTTTTCAAGAAGGTGAAATCATGCAAATGAATTCAAGAGTTGAGACATCTGTTTGCATTTTTATGGTGACTTGATGTCAGTTTCAATGTTATGCTACTCTGCAGTACTTTTATCTTGGCTTGTGGATGCCAAACACAGGAACAGTTTGTTGTGCCAACATAAACTATCATTCTAATGTGATCTGCCTGAAATAATGTCAAGTCAAAATCAGTAGCTTTTCTGTATGCCCAATGTACATGTTATGCGAATACAGTCAGCTCGTCAGTGACACACAGGGTGATGCGGAATTTGTCTCCTGGTCTTTTCTTTAGTGCCACTAAAAAAACTAGTTCACAGTTTAGCTTCTATTACATTTACCAGCCTGTTTATCCCTTCTCATCAGGTCCAAGAGATTCGAGGGGTAATGGAGATGCTTAAAAAGGTGGTCTCTGACCTTGAGAACAAACAGAAGACAGTGTTGGGTGTGGCACTGCCAGAGGACGGTCAGTAGAGCAACACTAACACACTAACATTAGTGCTAATATGCTGTATGTAAATGTATGGCATGGTGGTAATGTATGTAGGAGTTATTATATGATATGCATAGAATATTGCATTTCCACGGTTACAGAATGACACTGAGACACTGAGATTTTTTTACTTTAAATGTATACCAAACAAAAAACATTGTTTGCAAAGTTAAACAAACCATACAACTCAATGCACAAGGACTACTTTGAACAATTTCCACTGGGAATTTAACAAAAACATATTTACTTGTTTGGTAACAGGTAGATCTGTGATGGAAACAGGAAGTTTTGGTGCAATTCTATAAATGGCAACAGGTTATTTGTCCGTTCGACAAATAGATATTTTTGTGTTGATAAAATTAATTATGTGAGAAATGGCAGAAACTCCTTTTTATGTGCAAATATTGATATAATAACCATCCTATTGGAATCACGTGATATGATGCATGGTTCACCCACTATGACTTGGGAAAGCATGCAATTTATTAGGCTACAGGTGAAATAAATGATGATGAAATTCACAGAGTGGTGAAAGTGCACTGTGATTAGCTTGATGCTCTTTTTTCCAATAAATATTGAGGGTCTTATTCTGGTGACATGGTGATTTGATGCTTGACTGCCGTTTCGACAAAAATAATCTCATGTAGACTAACCTACCCGCACTGTATCTGCGAGCTGGCTAGAGCGCACGCGGCAAGACCGGAGTAGGCATATTTGCTTTTTGTGACACAACTATCGGTAGAATTGAAAATGTAATGGAAACACATTGAACTTTAGATTTTTATTCTGTACATGAAAACTTAAGTGAAAATGTACAATTTGTGTGCGCTATGTCATCACATACAGATTTTTATCCGCAACAAGTCAGTTTGCTGGAAACGCACCATTGGTGGGGAAATGCGCATATTTTATTTATGCTGATTTTAGAATATTCGCATGACAATCTGTCGCCAATTGGATAGAAACCTAGCTACTTTTAGAAAAACGTTTGGTCCAAATCAGATGTTAGGTACTATTATATTTATTTAATATTATATGAATCCTATAAATTAAAATAGCCAATTTGGGTGCAATCAATTAGCTTAATTTAGCTTAAGTTCAAATTATATTTCAATAAAATATTGTTGCAGGAATGCTAATCTTATCTGTTTTCTAACTACAGAAATGATATCAGAACAATCTGAGATGGTGGGTGTCATGGCTTGCTGAAATGACATGGAACAACCCTACCGAATGGCGCAGCGATCTAAGGCACTGCATCTCAGCGCTAGAAACGTCACTATAGACCCTGGTTCGATCTCGGGCTGTATCACAACCGGACGTAATTGGGAGTCCCATAGGGTGGCGCACAATTGGCCCAGCGTCGTCCAGGTTAGGGGATGGTTTGGCCGGGGTAGGCCGTCATTGTAAAATAAGAATTTGTTCGTAACTGACTTGCCTAGTTAAATAAAATTAAGTACTATGAATTCTCATTGTAGCTAATTCAGTTGCAGTCATAGTTACAGATTTTTTTGGTCGATTTGGTAACAGAATGACACGTTTTTAATAACTTAATAAATCATAAACCAAATTCTTATCAGTTAAAACATTTTATGCAACGGGTGGTTTGAAATTCCCATTGTTAGTCTATCCTGCCCATGATATACTAAACAATATACACATGGCCACATTCATAAAAAGTGCCATCATTTGTCATTACCTAGCAACACACTACTATTACTTTTACAGATCCACTGTCTCATTTGCTCAGTCATGCAATTTAGAAACTTGATCTCCACTGTAAAAAGCATCAAGACATTATCTCTGACATTTGCCAGTCTACAGTAATCCCTCGTTTATCGCGGGGGTTACGTTCCGAAAATGACCCGCGATAAGTGAAATCCGCGAAATAGAAAACCTTTTTTTTTTTTACAATTAGCAACTATTACATGTATACAAATACAGTGACTCACGTGTAGGCCGTTTCGTCGACATTATGGGTTTAGGAGATGTTCGAAATTACAAGATAATTTGGCCAACTTAATGTAAATTTGCCAAGCTGTTTTATGTACGTACACATAACTGCACGAGACGACAAAATGATAGCACAATTCGTAGCATGTTTTGATACAAGAAGCGGGAGTGAGTTTTTAGCGAATCAGAATGCAGAGCACAATGCACCAAAAAAAAAAAAAAAAATGCATTATGAAAATCCGCGAAATAGCGAATCCGCGATAAGTGAACCGCGAAGTGGCGAGGGATCACTGTATATCATGATTCAGCATCATTTGTATGGATACACAAAGAAATGTAAATAAATGAACAAGTAAAACGAAACGCAACTAGTTTGCAGTCTTTCCAGCCGACATGCTGACCAGACCGGACACGAGCGTTGCAAAATAAATTTAGAAATCTATATTATTCAATTATTGCACCCACACTGCTCCAACGAGCGTTTGCGTTGCCACGGGCTGAAATAGAACTCCTTTCTATTTCTGATGCAGATCACACTGAAAGTCCTGCATCTCCCATCTCCTCATTGGTTTATAGAAGCAGGTACCCACGTGCCATCTCCTCATTGGTTATACCCACGTGGGTGATTGAAAGACTAAATGCTTTGCCGGTTGTCGTGGTAAAAGTATAGATGCCAATCACCATATAAATTAAAATATGAAAAAGCCTGGAAGGAGGAGAGATGACTAGAAACTATTCGGTTGGCCGTTTTATGTGTGGATTAATTGTCGGAGTAGAAGACCTTGTGCATTTCAGGTAAAATAACAACTTAATGTTTATATCCCAGGACAAATTAGCTAGCAAGTGCAAGCTAACTAGCTAAATTGCCATACATGTTTAATGCTTTTCGACCTGTCCCCAAATTAATGTCATTGGTTCAGAGTTTGTTTTGATATTTTAACCTGCGTGTCGTGATCGCGTTTGGTGTAGGGGGACAAAATACATTTATGCACGATGGCGCACGCGTGCAGCCGGTTTGGGTTCCGCAGTCTGAAGTGATTGTGTTAGCTGTGTTGGCTAGCTAGCAACGGTAAGAGCCTCCATAGCAACCATTTCTGTTTGCCATAGCAACCTCAAGTTCTGGAACTATCAACCAGCACTTGGGTAGATTTGCGTTACATGGCAGTCAATACGAATCGAACTAACGACCAGAGAATGCCGCTAATTGCACTTTACAAGCAGTGTTAGTGAATGTAACCTCACGTTTTGTTGCAAAATGTATGGTTTGGGAAAGAATCTTGTTTGTTCATGCTGGTAAACTGTTGTATAACAGCAGACATACACTTGAGTAGCTTTGCCTCCCGATAAAAAATTTCATAAAACATGGCCTCATGTATTACTGCTTATAACTAATTGGTAGGTGTACCTTTTTACTTCTGTGAACTTTAATTTAATTAGAAAATATATCAAAGATCGATGGGTTTTTTGGTAACGGTAAGACAAGACACTAGGCAATATTTCTTAAACCTACAGAAGGCAGATCAATTTGCAAAACTAAATATAAATGTTGATATTAGTTGGTAGGGTACTTCAACATTATTGTGCTTCTAATACCTTCTAAGACTTTCTCTGCTAGACGTAAGACCCCTTTTCCATCTGTTTGACCAGAAATCAAAGCCTTTGCTTATTCAGCATTTTTAGGATGGGAAAATGGTTGAAATATGTAGAAATGCATTAACTCAGAAATTTCTCAGAAATATAGAATCTTACCTTTCATTTTACACCAAATTTGATCTGCCACTATGAGCTTCAAATGCAATTGAACACTGGACCTCCATGTCTTGTCAGAAGGGACACATTGTACTAAAAAGTGTCTCTGTTTGAAGGGCATTTTTCCTTTTTGGTGATAAAGTAGTTGTTGTTAAGCGTACTATTAGGTACCATTATTCCCTACAGGCTGAGGGATTAGTTACTCTGCCTGTTGACAGTAAATAAAAGGTGAGGTCGTAACGTTTCTTTGTCGTTCAGGTATGAAAAGGGAACTCCAAACCCTTCGGGAAGAAATCAAAACAATGGCAATGCAGATCCAGAAGAAACTGAACAGTGAGTATTCTAAACTGAAATTATATGGTGAGCTATTGACTAATGATCACAGGTGATTCGGTGCCCCCAGTGGATATACCTGAATACAAAAATATCCAACCGATTGTTATTTATTTTTACAGCCATTGAACCCAAAAAAGGAGATGATGATGGGAAATACGTTCCCATAAACCTAAGGATGCAGAGAGCACAAGTGAGGCTTCTATATAATGAATAAAATCGTGATTGTAATCCCATATACAGTAGGCTGACATTAATTTAACACTTTCATCTCTCTGCCTCCTCTCTTTCTCTAGCATGGTGTCTTGTCTCGAGAGTTTGTGGAGTTGATGGGCCACTGTAACATCATCCAGGCTTCCTACAGAGATCGCAACGTGGAGAGGATACAGAGGCAGCTCAGAATCAGTAAGTCTGAATGTCATCTGTTACTGTTATCATACTGCTGATCAGAAAGTGATTTCAACACCATGGATTTTTATCTTCTGAATTCAAGACTACAATGTAGAAGTTCATCTACAATGGTGATTTCATGTGAAAAGGAAATATACCCAAAAGCAGTAATTGTTGTTATATCCCTCCAGCGGGCACCAATGTTACAGATGAGGAGTTGGACGGTATGCTTGAAAGTGGACAGACTGATGTTTTTACACAGAATGTGAGTATGACTGACTGACTTAAACTAACCACAATTCATGATTCATGATGAAACCACCTGCTGGCAATCTCACAACATTATTCTCTTTTTTTTGTTGGGTGATTTTCTGTTAACTATGACTTTTCAGGCTCTGTGTTTTTCTGATATAGCAGAATGACAAAAAAACATCGAAATTGCATTGTCTAGTTAAGCTCTTTCGTGTTAGGTTTGGGACAAAGACAAATGCATATACAGTGCCTTCAGAAAGTATTCAACCCCCTTTGTGTTTTTCCACATGTTACAGCTTGAATTTAAAATGGATTAAATTGAGATTTTGTATCACTGATATACACACAATTCCTCATAATGCCAGTGGAATTTTATTATTAGAAATGTTTACAAATGAATCATTTTTTAAAACTGAAACGTCTTAAGTCAATAAGTATTCAGCCCCTTTGTTATGGCAAGCTTAGATAATTTCAAGTTGAAAATGTGCTTAACAAGTCACATAATAAGTTGCATGGACTTTTGAATGACTTGCCCATCTCTGTACCCTACACATACAATTATCTGTAAGTTCACTTAGACACTGAATAATAACCCTTTGAGAATGGGGAAGTTATTAATTACGCTTTGGATAGTGATGAGAAGTTTGGCTGTTTTTACTGACTCAGATATTTTCAACTCGTTCAGTCAAAAGAACCAATCTTTAGACTGGTTATGTTCATTTGAGTCAGTATTGCCCAGAGCATGCAGAACCCCCTACTGGCAAACAATGGAACTGAAAACGTGAGTCTACAACCCTCTCGTTCACCATGGGGAGCTTATTGGAGCTGTCATTTGTGACAGACTTGTAAACGTGTGCTTTAAACAATGTAGCCTACATTTGTTTGATTGCTAGGCATACAAATAAGATGCATTGATACGTTTGTAACGAGGTCTAGTTGTGGCTGTAACCGGACGAGATTGTGAACGACTCTTGGCAGAATGCATTGCTTGACCTCCGTCCGTGAAGGTGATGAGCACAATGTCGTTCGCAAACTGCAGCCCTCCCCAAATTATTTATTCTAGAGGTTGAGTTTGTTGAGCAAAGGCTATGTATGTTTTGGTTCTACAAAGCTGTGTCCGTCGTAATATTCAATAATCAATTAATTGCGATCATTCTTGCACCATGTGATCAGTTATCAGTTCTAAACATGTATTTTTCTTCTCTATGCTCATGATCTATTCTGCTATACCAAGTGTCAGGTCCTGACAAACTAACGAACAACTAGTCAAAGCCCAAACCAAGTTTATTCATCCACCGAGTCAAACAGCTGAAAAGACAAAGACATGTTTACACAAGCACATACAGTACCAGTCAAACGTTTGGACACACCTACTCATTCAAGGGTTTTTATTTTTACTATTTTCTACGTTGTATAATTATAGGGAAGACATCAAAACTATAAAATAACACATGGAATCATGTAGTAACCAAAAAAGTGTTAAATGAATCAAAATATATTTTATATTCTTCAGTATCCACCCTTTGCCTTGATGACAGCTTTGCACACACTTTTCGGCTGCTTTTCCTTCACTCTGCAGTCCAACTCATCCCAAACATTGTCAATTGGGTTAAGGTCGGGTGATTGTGGAGGCCAGGTAATCTGATGCAGCACTCTCTCACTCTTTGGTCAAATAGCCCTTACACAGCCTGGAGGTGTGTTTTGGGTCATTGCCCTGTTGAAAAACAAATGATAGTCCCATGTGCAAACTGGATGGGATGGTGTATTGCTGCAGAATGCTGTGATAGCCATGCTGGTTAAGTGTGCCTTTAATTCTAAATAAATCACAGATCGTGTCACCAGCAAAGCACCATCACACCTCCTCCTTCATGGTGAGAACCACACATGCAGAGATCATCTGTTCACCTACTCTGCGTCTCACAAAGACACGGCAGTTGGAACCAAAAATCTCAGAAGGACAGATTTCCACTGGTCTGATGTCCATTGCTCGTGTTTCTTGGCCCAAGCAAGTCTTTTCTTCTTATTGGTGTCCTTTTTGTAGTGGTTTCTTTGCAGCAATTCAACCATGAAAGCCTGATTTCACACAGTGTCCTCTGAAAAGTTGACATGTGTCTGTTACTTGAACTCTGTGAAGCATTTATTTGGGCTGCAATTTCTGAGGCTGGTAACTCTAATGAACTTATCCTCTGCAGCAGATGTAACTCTGGGTCTTCCTTTCCTGTGGCGGTCCTCATGAGAACCAGTTTCATCATAGCGCTTGATGGTTTTTGCGACTGCACTTGAAGAAACTTTCAAAGTTCTTGACATTTTCCGGATTGATTGACCTTCAGGTCTTAAAGTACTGATGGACTGTAATTTCTCCTTGCTTATTTGAGCTGTTCTTGCCATAATATGGACTGGGTCTTTTACCAAATAGGGCTATCTTCTGTATACCACCCCTACCTTATCACAACACAACTGATGAGCTCAAAGGCATTAAGAAGGAAAGAAATTCCACAAATGAACTTTTTAACAAGACACAGCTGTTAATTGAAATGCATTCCAGGTGACTACCTCATGAAGCTGGTTGAGAGGATGACAGCTTTGCATACTCTTGGCATTAAGGCAAAGGGTGGCTAAGAATCTCAAATATAAAATATATATTTTCATTTAACACTTTTTTTGGTTACTACATGATTCCATATGTGTTATTTAATAGTTTTGATGTCTTCACTAGTATTCTACAATGTAGAAAATAGTAAAAATAAAGAAAAACCCTTGAATGAGTAGCTGTGTCCAAACTTTTGACTGGTACTGTATATTTATACCCTCCTTCTAGGCTGAGTCTCTTCCTTGCACATTTAGACAGTCAATACATTTTTGTTGCTCGGCAGGAACTCAAGTGACGACTGTTCGTTCTCACTTCATCTGACCTGACCTCGTCCAGAATTCCTCCCTAACTCACGGCTGTCCTACTTTATCTGTGACTGAAACCAAACCGTTGCCCTTCTCTCTATAGGATACATGAGATTAATAATAACATGTTCTGACAGAATGTAATCTTTCTGCACTACCCTTTCTCACTCAGTAGATTTCCATACACTCAGTTATAATATGGTAACATGAATAAGGATATTTCAAGTTAGAAGTTAGAATCCAACACAAGTAAAAGAGCAGTAATGGCTCATAGAGTGGAACTCAGAAAAATGGCTTTATAGTTTAATTGTCCAGCCAAATGAGTTGTAGTCAGACCACTAGAGATGTGGTTATCTGTTGTCTTAACATGAGGACATTTTTATTCATATTGACCTTGACCTCTGACCCTAGATGGAAGTTACTGCCTTCTTGCTTGGTATACCCACTGGAATACACTGGTTTCCATAGTTTATTTTTATTTTATTGCACACGACTGTCTGTTTCATATAGTTTGATACTTGTATCAGTAAAAAACAATCAATAATACCAAGGTAAACCATAAAAGCTGCAGCCCAAAGCTCAGTGAGCTTTTTCCAGTTACTGCTTTTTGTCCCTGGTTTCACTGCCACTTTTTCCAGTTACTGCAGAAATGAGCCCCATTTTCTTACCACAGTGGAGGCAGGATATTTGTCCACCTGATAAAGCATGTATTTAATGTATCAAAAATGTCTAATTTTTGACCAAATGTGTAGTTACTGCTCTTTTGCTTGGTAGGGAAGTATTTCCCTGCGTGCTTATGACAGACAGTTGGTGGTCGGCGCATGTCTCTGGAGCTGCTGAGCCGGAGGAGCGTGTATTAATCCTGCTGTTGGACTCGTTGCGGCCAGCAATAGTAAGTTAGGTCAAACATCCAACTAAAATGAACAAATCACTCAGAAAAACGAATCATGACTCGAGTCAGTGAAGAGTCGTTCAAAAAGAACGAATCGTTAGCGAACTGCACATCACTAATAGTGTATCAATACACCCAGACTCTACAAATATACAGGCATACTTCCTAACTTAGTTGCTAGAGAGGAAGGAAACTGCTTAGGGATTTCACCATGAGGCCAACAGTGATTCATTTTTTTTTTTAGGAGTAAACTGAGGATGGATCAACAACATTGTAGTTACTCTACAATATTAACCTAAATGACAGTGAAAAGAAGGAATCCTGTACAGAATACAAATATTCAAAAACATTCATTCTGTTTGCAATAAAGAACTTAAGTAATATTGCAAAAAATGTGTCAAAGAAACAAAACAAAGCTTTTGTCTTTTATACATTTGCTAGGGGCAAATCCAACACAACACGGTCTACCAATCTTCATATTTTCATGCATGGTAATGGCTGCATGATGTTAGAGGTATAATTATCATCGATAAGGACTGTAGTTTTTCAGGATAAAAATAAAATGAATAGAGCTAAGCACAGGCAAAATCCTAGTGGACAACCTGATTGTCTACTTTCCAACAGAGACTGGGAGACAAATTCACCTTTCAGCAGGACAATAACCTAAAACAGAAGGACAACTATACATACACTGGACTCGAGTGCTTGCCAAGACTGCATTGAATGTTTCTGAGTGGCCTAGTTAAAGTTTTGACTTCAATTGGCTTGAAAATATATGGCAAGACTTGAAAATGGCTGTCTATCAATGATCAACAACCAACTTGACAGAGCGTAAAAAATGTTTTTTTTAAAGGCTAATATTGTACGGTCCAGGTGTGCAAAGCTTTGAGACTAACCCAAAAAGACTCACAGCTGTATTTGCTGCCAAAGGTGATTCTAACATGTATTGACTCAGGGGTTGAATACTCATCTAATCAAGATATATTATTGTTTTCTTCCACTGAACAGAGTTTTGTGTAAATCTTTGACAAAAAAAAATGACCGATCAATCCGACTTCGTAACAACACAATGTGGAAAAAGTCAAGGGGGTTGAATACTTTCTGAAGGCACTACATGCTCCTGGAGTAAAATTATGACAATTGTTTTAAGACACTCTTGTTTGCTTGCATTGGACTACAGGTTTGGATTTGGTAAGCCCTCATTGCAATGCCTGTGTCTGGGGACATTCTTAGAAATCTGTATAGTCACCATAGTTGTGAAAGAGAACCCCATAGATTGAACCCTTTGGCCACCCCTGCTTTAGTGTGACTACAGCTGTTTCAGTTCAAGCGTAGGTGATGTTCTCTTGACTAGATGTGTTACGTTTTATGAGCAGTTAACTAGACACTTGTCATATCATTTCTCAGACATTTTGTCAGACTCTAAAGAACCTGATTGTAACATTTACTCTCCCTCCTGTAGATCCTGATCGACGCTAAAGCCACTAAGCAGGCGCTGAATGAGATTGAGTCCCGGCATGACGAGATCCTTAAACTGGAAAGGAGCATTAGGGACCTGCATGACATGTTCCAATACCTGGCCATGGAGGTGGAGGCTCAGGTAAGACTGTCACACCCCAGGAGGACAAACTGGAGCCCTATTACCTTTCTTACCCAAGTGTGCACTTGTTAACTCCCTGTCAAAGGTTTAAAAGCTTTGGATTGGTGCAAGCATGGGTAGAATCCATTTTTCAAATTCTATTTCCCACACCAGTACAAGTGCACACACTTTGGGGAGAAAGGTGAAATGGGCTTTGGAGACTTGTTCCTGAGAAAGTTGGTTGGCAAAATACCTTTTAGTGAAGTGTTTGCTGAATTGACAAACTGTTGTTCTGTTATGCAGGGGGAGATGGTCAACCGCATTGAAGCCAACATCATCAATTCAACTAACTATGTGGAAAAGGCAGTGGCAGACACTGCGAAAGCTGTCACCTACCAAAACAAAGCACGCAAGGTAGGAGTTAATTTTAAGGTTGTTGTGCCAATTATTGGACAGGTTAGCTAATGAACATTGATACTACCTTTTTCTATCGCTATCTTCCTCTACAGAAGAAGATATGGATTGCGTTATGCTGTGCCATTCTCCTCCTCATTTTAGCCATCTCATTGGCTATCAGCTTCTCCTGAGATCCTGATGTGAGTACTCTTGTAGTTAGCCAAAATGGCCATATTTCAACATTAATTTACTGCAAATACAAAACTATGAACTATTTATTGATTAGGTCAATGTATTCAATCAACTTATTTTGTACTTTTTAGAAATTCTTCCTTGCAGTGTCATCTTCCTCTAACCCACTTTTGCCCTGGGACCTTGAAAAGAAGAGAAGTCCTGTCTTATTGATATCACTGACTTCTTAACTATCGATACCCTGGCACAGACCGGGAGGCACACATACACAAACAGCCATTGTCTCTCATGCTCATACGTTAACTGCCCCACTTTCAGCAAAAAGCAATGCTGAAGTTGTTTTTGGCTCTCTCTGTGGTGCCCTTTTCTTCAATGGCACCCTCAATGAAAATGTGTGGACAACTTGTTACTTACTCAACTTGTTGGACCCCTACGTGTCCCCAAGGAAGAATGCAGTATTTGAACCGACACTGACAAGATTTGCTCAGGAAAACTAAAGTGCTAAAGTGATTCTTATTGTATTAGTCTTGTATTAGTACAAAGCGAAAGAAAACATTTTAAGCGCTTAGGGCTTCTTGTTTTTAAATGCAGATCTAGAATAATATAATTGTATATCGCCAATTTATTATTTGGTGAGTAATTAAGACGTGCAGTTATCAAATTTGAAAGGTGTCTGAAATGGGTTCCATGTGACCCTTGTATATAGAGATCTTTTATAAAGAATTGGCACTTGAGATTTCTCTCCCATTAGAATGTTGTCTAAGCACTGCCTCAAATGGCCCACTGCCTCCATGTTGTCCTATCCACTTCAGTATTTATTTATACTTTTAATATTATGGAAGCTGCTATGTTTAGTCTTGCCACAGTAATAGGAACCCTTATAGTTATGGTGCCTTTTTTCCTAATTAACATTTTCTTGTGTTTGCGGACATCTAAGGGCTCTGTCTGAGATCATGGAGTAGCTCACTACCTTATTTTAAAGAAGGGATGGAATCTGTGCTCTAATTATTCAATGCTCTTCTGCTTCAAGAACTCATTAACCATTTTATATCAAAAAAAAATTCAAACCGTAAAGAGATCAGCCATGGTACTTTACCCTAGCCTTAATTCTCTGTGCTGACTAGCTCCTCCCTATGAAGTGACTAGAGGAGCTAAATACTTGTACAGTATTTGGCGAAACACATTATGTGGCTGTTGAATTTTGTATCAAATGTTCAGCAATTTAAACAAATTAAATGGGTTTAACTGTTGCCCAGATTAAAGTTTGCAGAGTATGGTTTGTCTCTGTGCCTTTTTCTTCTGCTACTGCTGCATATTCCCTGAGGGAAACAGTCCTCAGAAATATCACAGGAGGGACATCTTGCGCATTTAAAATGTAACACTTTCTAGTACTGTATATGTTCTCAATAGCCATCAGATTGATGTACTGTAGACATGGTGGCTACATAAGCAAATCCCTGACAGGGAAAGATTTGTTACACTGAACAAAAATATTACATTTACATTTAAGTCATTTAGCTGACGCTCTTATCCAGAGCGACTTACAAATTGGAAAGTTCATACATATTCATCCTGGTCCCCCCGGACTATGTTCACTATGTTGAAATATAAACTCAACATAGTGTTGGTCCCATTACTGAAATAAAAAAATCCCAGAAATTTTCCATAACCACAAAAGCTTCTTAAATTGTGCACAATTTGTTTATACATCCCTCCTTTGCCAAGATAATTCATCCACCTGACAGGTGTGCATTTCAAGAAGCTAATTAAACAGCATGTTCAATTTAAGGTGCACCTTGTGCCGGGGCCAATTAAAGGCCACTCTAAAATGTACAGTTTTGTCACAACACGATGTCTCAAGTTGAGGGAGCGTGCAATTGGCATGCTGACTGCAGGAATGTCCACCAGATAATTCAAAGTTAATTTCCCTACGCTAAACTGCTTCCGTTGTTTTAGATAATTTGGCAGTACGTCCAACTGGCCTCACATCCGGCTTCTTCACCTGCAGGATCGTGTGTGGGTACTTCTGTCTGTAATAAAGCCCTTGTGGGGGAAAAACTCATTGATTGGCTGGGCCTGGCTCCCCAGTGGGTGGGCCTGGCTGCCAAGTGAGCACGCCTTTGCCCTCCGAGGCCCACCCATGGCTGCAACCCTGCACAGTCATGTGAAATCCATAAATTAGGGCCTAATGAATTTATTTCAATTGACTGATTTCCTTATGAACTGTAACTCAGAAAAATATTTGCAGGTTGCAATTACATTTTTGTTCAATACACATTTGCCCCATATGCCTACATTCCAACCAGCAATATTAATCTTACAACAAATCCTGCATGACACCTAATGAGATGTGTATAATACAAGCACCGTGCACAAACACATTTCCACTTTAGTCATTTAGCAGATGCTGTTTTCCATAAATTAGTCAGTTGATTCAACTAAGGTAGGTAAGACATCCAAACACCCAATACATTTTTGGTCTTTTTATTCAACTCATTGTCTTTTAATCTTTCAAGTAAAACGATGTGGAATTGCAAGGGAACAGAGGAATGTAACAAATGAAAGACATCAAGATAACAAAATAAGACCATTACCATATTCCACCCATTCACTCAAAACAGCACCCTGCCCAAAAATAGCTCAAAGTCCTCAAAGTAAATTGACAATATATAGAGCCACCTGGAACTGTACCAGTTTTTTATTCACATGTTTTGTCCAAGTACTTACATGAAAGAGGAGCAATGAAGAAATGACAATAGTAAAAAATAATTATATAGAATTTGATAGCACTGATGCATAGGGTGATTTACAGGTGTTTTTGTTGTTGTTTTTTTTGTACTAATGACAACACCCCAACGTCAGGTACTTGACAAGGCAAACTGGGATTCTCCGTCCACCTGCTCGGCCTAATAGGCACTCATTTTATTCACTAGGATTCAATACCCTTTTAGATCAACTTCATGACGTTGACCATAATGTCTGACTGACTTTGGAAAGGTGAGGAGAATTAAATCAAAGTTCTGCTCCTGTTTCTGCATTGCCAGTAAGCAAAATAAGTACTATCTTCAAGAAAGACAGACATATTTAGAGCTTGAGAGATGCATTGTGTGAGGTAACAGGAACATAGTAGTATTTTGATTGAAATGTATGTATATATAAAAATAAAAAAAATACTACACAACGATGCACTCAAATTATGCTGAGGACAACATGTCTGATGTGCAAATAAAAAATGCAGGCTGGATTTAAAAAGATGGGCAGAAAATCACAAGATAGGGAGGCCCAAGCAAAGACCAACTCCAGCATAGTGCAGCAAAGATCACATTTACAGATCTGCTCTCTTCCCATTTCCATGGAAGAAACCATAAAATATCCATCACTTATCAACTGACTGGAAACAGAACAGTTGACAATATGTCCAGAACCCAACTGTCTAAAATCTTCATCTTACGATACAACTGTCACTCACAAGCTTATTTTGAATCAATAACCCTGGCAGCGAATAAACTCTGTATATAGGGCACAATTTAAACCTCTCTCGGACACATACATCTCTTAGTATTCCAGTCTTTTTAAATGTTTTACAGTACATAGTGTGAACTAACAATTTACTCACTCGCAACAAAGTCCCCGCAGTCAAGCCACTGTCTGTATGAAGTGACACCTTCAGGACTACCAACACCTCACCTCTGGAATGGCACTACCATGGTGCCACCTTTCTCTTTGCAGACAGTCTGGCATCCCTGAGCCTTTCCCCCAGTTGATGATGGCTGAACTGGAGAGGAGACCAGCTTTAATGTGGGTTGGGGGGGAGGAAAGGGGCCCAAGAGGGAGAGAGGTCACTGACCTGCACAACACTCATTGTTCTGCTCTGGTCTGTCAGTGTAGACAAAGCAGCAACTTTAGAGGTCATTTCCCCTCTGTTACAACCTACCCCTCTATTTTTCCAGTCAGAATCCCTCACTCCTCATCTCTAGTCCTCCCATCATGTCTTGCTGTGTTGGGCAGAGGAGGAGCGGGTGTTAGCGGCTGGTGTGCGGGCCTGAGCCGCTGCCATAGCCGCCACGCTGCGCAGCACCCTGTCCGGGGTGCCCTCTCCCGAGCCGGCGTTCCCTTCCTGGGAAAGCCTCTCCCGCTTCTGGGCGTGCCTCTCCTTTCTTTCCTTCCGGGTCTCCCTCCCCCGGCCCTCTCCTTCCTTCCTGTGGCTGCGCCTCCTGCCCCTCTCGGTGCTGCGTTCACGTTCACTGCCGGAGGAGGGTGCTCGTGAGTAGTTGCGCCTGGGCCCGGTGCTCTGGGAGCTGAGGCTACTGCTGCTGCTCTGGCTCCTGCTGCTGCCGCCACCATCGCTACTCATGCTGCTGCATGCACTGTGGCCCCTGGACGAGCGCGCCTCCCGCTCACTCTCCTCCTTTCCCTCGGAGGGCTTCTTCTTTTCCTTCTCCTTCTCCTCCTTTTTGCTCCCCCTCTTGCTGTTCGTCTCCAAGGCCGGGACGAGGGGACCAGGGCACTGGCGGGTGGAGCGTGCGGCGGTGCGGCTTGACTGGGTTGGGGTTGTTGTCTTGCTGCTTCCTACTTTGTTGTTGCAGTTGGTTTGCGGAGTGGCTGGTGCACTTTTAGATTTGGACTTCTGGTTCTTATCAGAGGAAGCAGGAGAAGTGGCATTCTGCCCACTGGTCTTAGCCGCAGGGTCTTTCCTGCTGCCAGGGGTGTCGATTCTGCCTCGCATGGCAAGGAGTTTGGCTGCAGCGTTCAGGGCTGAACACCTCTTCCCTAGGACCTCTGGCTGGCTAGGGCTAGAGGGCACACTGTTGGACTGGGGTTTTCTCTCTGGGGTGGGCTGAGGAACAGAGGATTTCCGGGTGACTCTCACAGAGGATGTCTGGCTGCCAGACTCATCAGTACCGGTGTTGTTGGACACAGTCCTGCCCACACGTTCAGAGCTCCTGGCGGGTCTTCCAATCCGCCCGTTGCTCTCTCCATCCCCCTCGGTCTCCTGTCGGCTCTGGGCTGAGCGGGTGAGGAGGCGCTCCTTCCTGGTTTCAGAGGTGTCAGAGTCTGAAGAGGAGGACCTGGACTGCCTCCTCTGAGTAGCATTGGTGAAATCTTTCTCTGTCTTTCCCTCTCCCTTCTCTGGGTCAGAGCAAACCTCCCCTCGCATCCTCTTGGCAGGTGCCCTCTTCTCTGCACCCTTCTTGTGTTGGGCTGACCGTGTGGGAGTGGATGTGGAACACACTGAGGAGGGAGAGGAGGAGCGCACAGACTCCTGACTGCTCTGGCGACTGAGAGGCCTCTTCTTGCTGGTGGCTCTGTCGTCGCCGACGCTCTCCTCTACCTTCTGTTTATCAGTTGCTTCTGGCCGAGGAGCCACTGGGGCCTCTGGGACAGTGTCTTTGGCTTCAAGAGAATTCTCCACTTTCCTCTTTTTCCGTTGAGAGTCACTAATCTCCTCTTCTCCATCCTCTTCTACCTCCATGTCTGTTATCTTCTCTGTGTCTCTGTTATGGGCAGTCTCCACTGGAGCAGGCTCCAAAGCCTGGTTCTCGGTGGCAGCCACAGCAGTGGAGATGCTGGATGTAACAGGAATTTGGGCTAGGGGGGGTACTTGTGTTGAACTTGGAGTGGATATCTGGGTGTGGATTTTGGTGGTGGGTACTTGGGAAGGGGTGGGGTTTGGTGTTGTGGTAGTGGCTGCAGTAACAGCGGTGACAGTTCTGGTTGTGGCTGCTGCGGGGATGGTGTTGGGAATTGGAACAGAGGTTGTGGTGTACGCGGTAGGGACCGGTCTGTGGGTTGGTTTGACGGTTGTGGTAGGATCTGGTGTAGCAGTTGATGTGATGGTTGGTGTGGAGGTGATTTTGGTAGAAGTTGTTATGGAGGTTGTGGCAGGAGCTGCTGTAACGGTGGTGACAATTCTGGTTGGGGCTGCTGCGGGGATGGTGTTGGGAATTGGAACAGAGGCTGTGGTGATCGCGGTAGGGACCGGTGTGTGGGTTGGTTTGACATTTGTGACAGTTGTGGTAGGGTCTGGTGTAGCAGTTGACGTGATGGTTGGCGTAGGGCCTGGTGTGGTGATTTTGGTAGAAGATGGTATGGAGGTTGTGGCAGGAGCTGCTGTGGCGGCTGTGGTTGGGGCTGGTGTAACGGTGGTGACAATTCTGGGTGGGGCTGGTGTGGAAATTGTGGTTAGATTTGCGATTGAGGTTGTGGTGGGTTTACTAAGTGTTGGTAGATTGGTTGTGACAACTGCGGTAGGGACCGGAGTAAGGGTTGGTTTGACATGTGTGAATGTTGGTGTGGGGGTGCAGGTTGGAGTAGAGGCCGATGTGGCAATTTTGGGGATTTGGGCTAGAGCTGGAGTAGGGATAGTGATTTGGGCGAGGGGAGGAGTGGAAATCTTGTTGGGGGTAGGGGTGAAGATTTGTGTGGTAGTTGTTGTGGAGATTGATGGAGAAGTGGAGACTGGCGGTGAAGTGGTGACTCTAGGTCTTGAAGTGAGGAATTGGGCCAGTGTTGAGGTGAGGACTGCGGTTGGAATTCGGATGGGACCAGAGGTTGACCTTGAGGCATGACCAAAGGTCATCCTCGATGAGGATATTGTGTGTGAGCTTGGGGTGGAAACTGTGGGTGAGCTGGAGGCAGGAACAGAGGTTGAGTTTAAGGCGGGGACTGTGGGTGAGCTTGTGGAGGGGACTGCAACTGGAACAGAGGTGGAAATGGAAGATGAGCTTGAGGCAGGGACATCGGTTGAGTTTGAGGTGGAGACAGAGATTGGAATTGAGGTGGGAACTTGAGTTCGGCTTGGCGCAGGAATAGCAGTTGTGGTAAGGACTTGAGCTGGGCTTGACGCAAGGATAGCAGTTGGGGTTGTGGTAGGGAACTCAGTCTTAGTGTCTGCTTTTAATGTTGCGGTGGAGTCCTCAGCTTTGGTAGACGGAGAGGCTTGGCTGGTGCAGACAGCAGAGGTGGCCACAGTTTGAGGCTTAGTGGGGGCAGACGGGGCTAGTGGCTCTGTGTCCGCAGCAGCAGTGTCAGACAGGGTACCAGCTTGGCTGGTGGTGCTGGCAGTGGGGGCGTTTGAGTTCTTTCCTGCACCCACTGCATTCGTTACAGTAGTCAAGTTCTTACGGGGACGACCTCTCTTGCGTTTTGGGGAGAAGGGGGGGCTCCCCTCCTCACTTGGTAACTTAGGGTGGGGAGGGGATAGATGCTCTGGCTGGGGTTCCACCACCCTGAGGGGAGTCTTGGGTGGTCGGCCCCTCTTTCGTTTCAACGGCGGGGTCGAGTTAGCAACATTAGTGCCCGAGGACGCGTTGCCTTCTTTTCCTGGCTGAGTGTCCATTTTCCTGTGGTAGTTCCCTCCCCTCCCTCGGCCCAGTGTGTGTCTCCTCAGATTCCATGTGTCCGAGTGGACCACCAGTCATACTCTGCCCAGACCGGGATTATGACAGCAGGGACCAAGAGTCCCTGTCTCCCCCTTGTGTGTGCTCTCTCTCCCGGTCGCCACGCAAGCGCCAGTCAGCCGACGGGGAGGTCCTTGCTAGGCTCCCGAAACATTCCCCGTCGGCCAAGGTCCTGCGGAAGCTCCCTGTCGCCTGGTGACAGTGGTGGAGGACTAAGGCAAGCCCAGGAAGAGGAGGAGAAGGCAGCGGAACGGGAGAGGCCACAGAGAGACGGACAGGCAGAGTCGGCCGAGGCTCAGACGTGCCAAGCAAGAGACGCTACATCCAGGCCCCGACAAACCAACCAGTCCCCCAAAAGAGATAAAGAGAAAGGGACTGCACTCAAAAATACTCCTCAAAGATCACCAACCCCAGAGGACCCTTTAAGACACACACCATCCGCCAGAACACCCATTCCTTTACTCCCCACCCCCCACTCCCTACAATGCGTGCTGCAGGAACTGCCGGTGGCGGCGGCGGCTTGAGAGTGAGTCTCGCGTGGCGGCCCAGTTGGAAACAGGGTC
>NC_036848.1:27300480-27370082 GCF_002910315.2 Salvelinus sp. IW2-2015
CAGCAACCCCGACGTCACTCTCAGGTTGCCCAGTTGAACCCTCCACTGAAAGTCTCCAGAAAACCGCATGAGCTGTCTGCGGACCCCGGAAGGTATGACAAATGTGTTGAACGTCTGGCTGTGAGCTATTCTCCCCCCCACCCCCTTCCAGGTGCCTCAGTGAGCGCACGGTGAGGGAGACATCTGAAGAAGGCCAACCAGAAGAGGATGCTGGAGACATGGCATATCGAAGGAGGCAACTTCACCACTGCTTTCTTCAGACAGGTACGTCTCCACTGACATCACTCTTTGACTACGTGCCATTCGCTCTGACTTTGGAGGGGCAGTTCAAAAGAAATGAACTACGCTGCCTCTCTCTCTCTTCCTCAGCTAAACCATCAGGGGAACTATTGAGTGTGACCGGAGGGAGAGAAGAAGGAGATGATCGTGGAGCTCTCTGTGCCCCAGCCTGAGGAAGAGGAGATGTCAACAAACAGAGCACCACCATCCTGGAGCAGGTCAGTCACAACCAACAACACTGGCATAACGCGATGTATAGGAGATTTACTGGTGTTTGTTCATGTGCATGTGTCTCTCGAGACCATAGACGCCGTTTTATACCACAACATACAGCAGCAGGAGTCTGAAGGACCAGAGGACTAGCACCTGAAAGTGTTTGGATCAGCTTGACTCATCCATACAAAACAAGCTTTAAAAAATATAAAGTAATAAACTTGTATTATAGAGGTCAAATTGATTGTGTTATTAAGTCAGCAAACATCAATCTCTACTCAGGTGGCACTGTTCCATAAACAACAATTTTCTCTCTTGCCACAGGCTCGTGTCGTGCCGAGCGCATGAGGAAGCGACTACAGATGGCGGCAACTCCCAAGCCAAAGCAGAGCAGTAGCTGAACATGGCAAGTTCAACGAGGCCATTCCCATTTGACGAGGCTGCTGTGAAGGAGAGGACCCAGAAGAAGAGAGCTCTCCAATAGCCAGCAGGAGATAGCAGCCTTAGTGCGAGCAGGTGATTGTGCCTCAATATCCCTGTTTTTGCCCTATCTATTCTGCTTATTTTGACAGAGTTGGAGCAAGAATTCGACCCGCCTGTACTTTTCCCCCCATGCTTCAGAGCTAGATGCCTATAAACGCTGCTATAACTTCTTCTAGAGTGATTTCACTAGGAGGTGTGGTGCAAGGGAATTAAAGCAGAAGCCGAGGTAAATGATTGCTATGTCTCAGTGCATTTAAGAGAGCTATGACACTCGTGTCTCATTTAATTAGTCCCCTATATACGATCCTGAAGTTAAAACTAAACCTACCTAAAAAAAAATAAAAAAAAAAAAAAAACAAAGAATAAAAAGAAAAAAAAAAGAAAAGAAATGAAAAAATAAAAAGCCTACGGCAACGGCCTTCTCTAACGTCTGTGTTACAGGAGCAGGTGGGAGGCTGCCAAGGAAGGGCTTACCAGGCAAAGGAGGAGGGCCTGGACGCTTGCAAAGCAGGCTCTTCAGCCAACGACGACCAAGCGACTTCTCACACAGCGCAGAGGAAGCCCTCGCACCAAGTACCGGGTCGGGCCGCCGCCCACGGGCAGAAAGCAGCAAAAAAGCGCGCCCTGCTCCACCAGGACCAGCCGACAGGCTACGACGGGACCACGGCCTCCCACGACCCACTTCGCCAGAGCGCCGACCACCCAACCACCACCCCAAAGAAGACTGTCTGAAAGACTCCTCTCGCTCGATGAGGACGAGGGGACACAAAGACACCACACCCGGCTCGCCAGAGCACCCAAGGCCACACCACCTCTCAGCTCAGGAATCTCTCTCTATTCGCGGGTCTGTCCGATGCGGTGGCAGCGGTCCTGGGCCTGGGCGTCCATGGTGGGGTTCCAGTCACTGTCGTAGAACACCACCGTGTCGGCGCCCGTGAGGTTCACCCCCACGCCACCGCTACGCGTGGACAGGATGAAGCAGAAGATGCGGCGGTCYGCGTTGAAGCGATCCATCAGGGACTGAGAGGGAGAGAAAGATGTATGATGGACACAGGAGAAAACAAATGTTTTTGGTTTTCAACCGACAGTCAGCATCCTTTAGCAGTTTCAGCACAGTGTTGAACTCCGGGTCAATTCCATTCAACTCAAGAAACCAAATAGCCGGAAAATTCCTTTGAAATGGAATCGACGCCAACTGACTGAGTTGCTGAAGACCAACACAACAACAGAATCCCATAGAGCTCAGGAGTCACAGCGCCACTCACCTGTCTCTGCTCGACACGGGTGCTGCCGTCCAGGCGAAGGTAGATGTGCCCATGATAGCCAAGGAACTGCTCCAGCACGTCCAGCATGCGGGTCATCTGGGTGAAGATGAGCACGCGGTGTTGGCCCTCCTTCAGCCGTCGCAGCAGAGTGTGGAGCGTCTGCAGCTTACCTGCACACACACACCACAGTGTTATTGCTCAAAGGCTGTATTGAGTTAAAAGCACTTTTTTTCCTCAGACAAATGCCACAATGTCTTCAACTGAAAGACACGCTGCTCTGGGGAACTGAACCCAGAGACACAGAACCTGAGCCTGACCCAGTGAACCCAGAGAGACTGTGTCCCGTTCCGCATTCGAAGTAACAACACTTCTAGTTAACAGTGGCTTTTCGTGTCATGGTGTGTGCAAACACACAGCCAAACTGATGGGAGGTGTCAGAGTTCAAATTCCTCAACGAATGCCAAGTTAAAACAAGACAAGTTTCCTAAAAGACTCTGCATGGTCAATCCAATGTCTGCAATGGCCGGACCGCATTTGCTGCAATGCGGCCCCCGCAGAAGTCAGAGCATTCATATATCTTGCGATTCAGCGAGCTTTCATACGCATCCAATAAATTGGTCTGCACCGCACCACTCGTAGTTACTCAGTGCTAGTTACTCAACAACTTCTAAATGTTACGCAGCGACTAGTCCAACATACTGAACAAAAATATTTAAAGCAACAATTTCTAAGATTTTAACTGAGTTAAAGGAAAATCAGTCATTAGGCCCTAATCTATGGATTTTACATGACTGGGCAGGGGTGCAGCCATGGGTGGGCCTGGGAGGGCATAGGCCATAGGCCCCCCTCAGACAATCCCACAGGTGAAAGAGACAGGTGTGGAGGTCCTGGGCTGGCGTGGTTACAGCTCTGGTGGATATTCCTGCAGTCAGCGTGCCAATTGCACGCTCCGCAAAAACTTTAAACATCTGTGGCAATGTGTTGTGTGACAAAACTGCACATTTTAAAGTGGCCTTTTATTGCCCCGGCACAAGGTGCATCTGTGTAATGATCATGCTGTTTAATTAGCTTCTTGATATGCCATACCTGTCAGGTGGATGGATTATCTTGGCAAAGGAGAAATGCTCACTCACAGGGATATAAACAAATTTGTGCACAAAATTTGAAAGAAAAAAGCTTTTGTGCGTGTGGAAAATTTCAGGGATTTTTACATTTATTTCAGCTCATGAAACATGGGACCAATACTTCACAGTTATAATGTTTTCCAGTGTATATCCAAATCGGATTTTAGTAACCACATTGTGGGCTTGTTACTATACATCAAATCAGCATGACAGACTTAAGAAATATCCACTTTGTTTGATCAGATTTGTTGAACGTGCACCAATCCAGCGTCTTTCTACCCCACGGTCTGCATTCCATCGACCTTTTTACCACATCTATCCCCATTATCTCCCAATCTCTTTCCAGGAGTTCAAACTCATTTTCCTGTCTTGGAGATCCCAACACGAGGTATCATAAAGACATTTTTATTTATGAACTTGTTCTGATAGCCTTTCGTCAAAGTTCTCCATGTTTGTTGTCAAGAAAGTGAGTTCGTGTTTACACAGGATGTACCGGTCCCAACTATTGTTCTAAGCTGACCTATGGAATTGTTTTAAGATGAATCATTTAGCCATTTGATTTAGAATTTTAAGACCCCTTTAGGTATCCACAAAAAAATTGAAAACAATTATTTAATAAAATATTGAATTTGCCCTTTACTACTATAACCCATAGAAAAACACATTCATAAATGGCAAAAAAAAGACAGTAAAAAAAAATGTCATAAGGAATAAGGTTTTGAAGTGTATGTCCGATATCTAGTAGATATGAGAAAGCTCAGGAAATATATAAATAATATTTTGTAACACATTTTGAACCCCTTTAGGGTAGGCACAAAACGACCTCCACACTTCCAAACATTTTTTAAGCCGGTAACAGTTACCTTTAGACAATTCCCGTGACAATTGTGGGGGGGGTCATAGAGCATAACGGAAAACACCATCGAGTTCCACAGTGGGATCACATTAGTTTGTAAACCAAACGGTTCGGATGCGTCAAAACACACGTTGGCACATCAACGGTACCGACTTCAGACGAGTCCCCTTGCACTTGAGACCACCATCGTGTTCGTGAGAGTCTCCCCTTTCCATAGAGTGGTCATTTTTTAACTCTTATATTTTTTAGATTGACGCACTGGTGTGTCAATCGAGTCTAGGGTGTTAAGTCCTATAGAACAAACAAGTGTGATGTCTGAGGAGTGGGGACTCACCGCAGTCGTACTGGATCAGCCTCAGGTCAGGGAAGTGGGTCCTCATGTTGCACTGGATGCGGTGCAGACTGCGTGTGAGCGGGGCCACCTGGGAGGAGAGCAGCGAGGTGAACACGGCCTGCTTGTGGCTCAGAGATGGAGGGGGGTGGCAGCTGTGCATGGTGATGGTCGGAGCCTCCACCGGTGGGATCACAAACGTAAACCTGGAGGAGTAGAAAAATCAGGTAGGCATCACAAGAAAGATAAACAGAAAGTGTTTGAAAACAGACACACCGGATTTAACTAATGAAGGGCTTGGTGATTAGTAAAAAATAAAAAATAAATGGTGTTAGTGAAGGGCTAGAACAAAAATCTAGACTGTCTCGTGGTTCCAGACAGTGGAAAGCAGCAGCCAGTTTTGTTACCTTTCTATCACATCTTTGAGCAGCTGCAGCCTGTCCTCAGTGGTGTGGATGGCCTCCCTCAGGGCGCGGCTTTGGTCCCAGTAGTCCACGGTGCTGTGGGACTGGGCGAATAAGCAGGCGGTGTGGCCCGACCGGGCCCACTGACCCAGGGCCCTGGGGGCCGGAGCAGGGCAGGAGCCCGGGAGGAAGGTGAGGAAGTCCAGCACCTCATGGCCGTACACAGGCTTGGCGCTGCAGTGCAGGTCATTGATCCGGATGATTTGGGCCAGGCGGCTGTCTCGCTGCTTCTTGCGGCTGTCTGCCAGCCATGACTGACGGGGAGGAAAGGGACAGTTTGTCAGTTGATAAGACAGCAACAATTAATAGGCGCTCCAGAGGACTGAAAACAAACTTGTTCATTTTTTTTTACCGCCTGTTTTGGACTCAACGTGTCAATGTACGGATCATGCATGAATAATATACCATCTGCAGTCCTCTCCCAGCGGCAAAAGGCACAGAATCGTTATATTTTCACTTGGCATGCATGAGAGACACGCTCGTTCATGTCATGTAGTGAGTGCGTGCGCTGAAATGAGTGGGATTGCCTTGTTACATGCACTTAACATTAGTTATTTTGATCACAGCAAAAACACATTGATCAAATCCATGCAACATAATAATAAAACATTTAAAATTAGATCTATTAGGCCTCGGTAGTAGTTTAATTTCTCTTTCAATAGGCTACATTTATCTGGAAACCAAGCAGAAAATGATGTGCGCTATTGATGGTAATGTAGCCATACAAATACATTAGAAGGCAATTGTCAAACTAATCAGAAACACTATGCATCTCCTAAATGCTGTCGCTGGTGTATTTTGTTTGAATTTTGGAATATATTACGGGAATCACAGGCACGAATACAACTCTCGAGAAATGTATACTGCAAATTTCACCTGCTTTAAAAATAAATAAAGTGCCTTTCTGTTTTATCAACCATCCATCCAAATCAAATAATTCCATGCCATCTGTCCTTATAAACATGCAGACAGGTATTCCATGATATGTAACAATCCAACACTGCAGTTGATTTCCAGCGATCATAATTTATCACGTACGCAAATGCAATATATAAATTATTACATGACTTTCAAGGAGTAGGACATTTGATGCAAACATAAGTAGGCTATAACTTTTTCCATAGTATACAATTACATCCTCACAATTGCTTTCTTGCCATACTAGTCTGTACAACAAGGAATTAGCAGGTTGCAAGGTTAACGTGGGATCAGATCGGCACAGCATTGTCAAAAAATATACAAAAAAGTTATGAAGTCTCTTTAAAGGAACATGACAGGAGTCAGTTTAAGAGTTATGCTGTGGACTGATGACTGACATAACTCAAAAAGGTACTACTGTGGGATATGCTAGAATATGACAACCTCATTACTTCCTACATGGTGATTTAAACAAGTAGCAAGGGGGAAAAAAGAGATATGTAAAACAAATAAAAGCAGATGTAGTGGAAGGTACCATGTAGAAGGGGGAGCGAGGATGTGGGCGAGGTTGTGCCCGAGGTCGAGGGGGGACAAATCCACCAACATGGGACCCTGATTTAGGAACGGCTGATTTAGTGTCGCTGCTCTCCTCGCGCGTTGACAAAGAATTCAGACGAGCTAGAGAGGAGAAGTGACTTGTTCAATACAGGGATTGTAAATACAGAAACAGTTTTCAAATGATTTGCATTCATCAACTCACCTTTCTGTTCTGTGCTGGTTTCGGCTGGCCCTTTTACTACCTTCAGCACTGGGCGAGGGGGCTCAGACTGACTGGGGGCTGGGGTAGGGTTTTGAAGTGGGGCAGGAGTAGGGGTTCGAGGAGGGGCTGGGATAGGGGTTCGAGGAGGGGCTGGGGTAGGGATACGAGGAGGGGCTGGGGTAGAGGTTCTAATTGTGACCGACGTAGGGGTTCTAGGTGGGGCCAGGGTGTATTGAGCAGTGACGGGTCCGGGGTGGCAATGTGCAAGGGGGGATCTCAGAGCAATGTTGGTATTGGCATGGTGGTGTATGGAGGGTGACGCCTGGGGGGCTACGCGGGGAGAAGGGGGCACTGCCAGGGTGGGTACACCCCCTCCTTCCTTGCTTGACTGGCGTACCACGATCTTCACAATCCCAGAGCTGGTCACCATGGAGGAGGGCACTGGAGAGGAAAGACGAGTAAGAACATGACCATCCATGAACCGCTTAAACAACGAGTCCAGGGTGAAAGACAGCTAACCAGAGAAGATCAGATCAGGGACCGTAGTCTTGAAGGGGGACGCTGCTGTACCTTGAGAAGCGTTGAGAGGAAGCTGGATTTCCGAGGGTGCGGGAGAGGGGGTGGCAGCATGGGTGTTGGCTGAACTGAACACTGCTACCTGGGCTGGCTGGCTGATGAGGTGGTGCTGCCCTCCGCTGGTCACCAGATGCATGAAGTTACCTGCGGAGCCCACAGTAAGAACCCATTTAGACACTCCTGTCAGCGCAGTATAGGATAGATACTGTACCACTACATTTAATAGAACACCAATATGGCTGCCTATATCAACACATTCTAGAGTTATGACACGGGCCACTCATATATATATATATATATACTGCTCTATGATACTTTAGTTACTGTTAGGATCTGAGTGGACCTTGTACTGGGCGTGGAGGGGCCACAGGGACCTGGTGGAGCTGGGTTCCAGACAGGGTGAGCTTGTTGCCCTGCAGCTGGAAGGTAACAGGCTTACTGCCCTGGCACGACGACACAGGACGCCCAGCCAACGAGGCCAGGTGGGCGATACTCACTACCTCCCCAGCTGAGATGGAGAAAGAGAGTCATTAAATAAATGTTGACATGACATTTCACCAGTAGGAATAAAAATTTAAAAAAAAGGTAATTCAGTGCATTTTCAGTTTGTTCTTATGCACTCTTCACGCACATTGGTTGCCCGATAAGAGTGTTTGAGAGAATGGCAGGTACTCACAGGGAAGTCGGGCCTGCATGTCTGGGCTGAGCAGAACCCGTTGGGTCATGACGTTGCTGGAAGGAGGGGTGGAATGGGTGGCGGGGTTGCAGGAGGCGGTGGGCGAGCGCACAGCCAGGACTGGCATTGGGGAGCCAGACCTCACGACAGTTCCCACTGCACAGGGGCTGCTGGGGTGCACAGGCGGGCGTGAAGGGGCAGTGGGTGCCACTGAATACACCGCTGAGGGTTCATGGAAACAAGGGAAGAGAAGACAGGATGACTTTAGATCTGGCTTGTGTAGAATACAATAGTTTATCTGGCTGTGTAGAAGTTTCCACAAGAAACGTTGAACGGAATGCATGTTAAAATCGGACCGTAAGAAAAAAGAAAAAAACACTTGGATCATGTTGATCTTTTCAATGTCAAATCAGCAACTATTCATGTATTATTTACTTCTAAATCCATGCTATTTAGTACTAACCTTGTTGGACTAGAGGTGAAGGGGTGAGGGTTGGGGTCACATCCTGGATGAGACGGGGCCTTGGGGCCTGAGCAGCAGGGGTGACCGGGCAGGTGAGCCGAGGGTTGTTCACCATCAGCACCGTGCAACCATCAGCCTTAGGTAAGGGCTGGAACATCCTGTTGACCTTCATACGGACAGGTTTGGGGCGGGGAGGAGGGTCGGGGGACTCCATGACCTCCTGGATCAGCTGGCCGCTGACCTTCCGGCGGGGCAGAAACACGTCGGCCTTGTACCTGGACACGCTGCCCTCTAGACCCACCAGGTCAAACAAAGACAGGTCACCGCGCTGAGGGACAGAGGAGTGGAGGGGTTCGGTTATGGAGGTTTAAATACGTATAAAATGCATTTTGTATGCATCTAAATGTTTATGTGCGTACACACACACGCTAACCTTGAATGGGGAGATCTCCAGGGCTCTCTGTACCAGGGAGGCCGTGTGGAAGACGATGGGCTTGGTGATGAAGGGGGAGTGGATGGGCCGCGGGTCAAACAGGTTGGGGTGGTTACACACTTTACGGAGCTGCATCAAGATGTTGATCACAGACATGAAGTGACCGTTGGCCAGCGTTTCCCGGGTGCTAAGAGAGAGAGAGCGATAGAAAGGGAGAGAAACACAGTGAAATGACAAAAAAAAAAAAAAAGGATTCCTATACAATGCTAACTAGTAGATGATCTAAGCAACAGTAGCTGTTTAAATTACAACATCATAGATGTAAAAACATTCTGGGAAATGTTAGAAATAGGACTATACAGGTCATTAGCTAATTACTTGCAGATTTTCAAACCAATGAGCTCTCCTGCAATGCATTAATTTGCTTCCAGTAACACCCTTGTCTATAGATACTTACGAGGCCTGTGCCATGAAGTCATCGTAGAGGAAGCGCTGTCTCTTGGACAGACGGCAGCGCACCACATGCTCATATTTCTTAGGCATCTGCTTCTCCACATCCACCTTGATTCTCCTCAACAGAAACGGCCTGAGCACCTGGAAGGGAAAAACAAAAAGTGGTGATATGTCGGGTTAGGGAACAGAATGTCTTTCAAAACATCTAAAACAGTTCATGGTAATAAATAGTATATTCTTATTTAACAGATAATCTGGACCCTCCTAAATATTCAGACCAATCCACACCCCCTTGACCAACTGCGTGTTCCTCCATCTACAGCAGCCTGAGTTCTTACCTTATGTAACCTCTTGACCAGGCCCTCATTGTACTCCTGGCTGCCCTCGATCATGCCGGTGAGGGGGTTGGAGAACCACTCCTTAAACTCTCGGT
Source organism: Salvelinus sp. IW2-2015 (assembly GCF_002910315.2). NCBI lineage: Eukaryota > Metazoa > Chordata > Actinopteri > Salmoniformes > Salmonidae > Salvelinus > Salvelinus sp. IW2-2015. The sequence goes on from NC_036848.1 coordinate 27,310,208, forward strand.
GAGACTGAAAGACGTGGGGCATGAGGAAGTGCATCAGGGACCACAGCTCCATCAGGCTGTTCTGCAGAGGGGTGCCCGTCAAGAGCAGGCGCCTCTGACTGGGGCCAGGAAAAAAAAAACATAGAAAGACGTTATAATGACCAGAGGTTGTGACTAAAGATTTTTATATTCTACTGGACGAAGAACTTTCAGCTTTTGTTGTCATAATTTTGACTGATATTGGTAAAGGAAGAATGCAGAGAAATGGAAGCACTTGTCTGAAGGTTTTTAGAAAATGCTATAAGAATCCTTTGTGTTATTATTATTTATTTATTCATAAATTAGGATTATGATGTTCAATGGCAACAGTTATACTGGCCATCTATAACCATCTCCTCCCTCCTCCCTTAGTGCAGACCTGTTGAAGTTGAGCAGGCTCTGCCAGCGCTGGGACTTGAAGTTCTTGATGTTCTGGGCCTCGTCCAGGATGAGGTAGCGCCAGGACTTGCGACGGAAGGCCTGGTGGTCCTGCAGCACCAGCTTGTAGGAGGTGATGCACACGTGGAAGGCGTTGGGCTTGGTCCAACCCTGAAAAAAAGAGGACGTTTTTATTAGCTTATCGAAAGGGTCTGGCACTTGAATTGATCCATTTCAGTGGGCCAGGGCTTTTATCCACTTCAGTATGCAAGGCTGACTTTTTGTTCAGTTGGAATGAGACAGGGAGCACCAGAAAGGAGATGAGGCAGCGTCAGTGAAGATTATTTTGGAACCCGCAAGGAAAAAGGAAAAGAGGTTGCCAAAGAAATACCTGGAGGCGGGAGTTTAACGCAGACAATTACAAAAATCGTCAACGGGTGAAACAAGATGGAGAGGACTGCCCAGAACAGAGTGCGCTGGAGAGGGGTCATCGTGAGGAAATAGTCCCGAGTTAGTAAGTGCCAGTGAAGATTTGTATCCATTTACGAGGGGATTTGGTGATTGTTTACCTGTCTCTTGAGTTTCCTCTCCTTCTGACTGCCGTAATAAGTGAGGATTTTGAATCCAGGACACCAGCGCTTCAGCTCCATCTCCCAATTCAGCATCACACTGGTTGGCACGATAATAAGATGGGGCCCCCAGTTACCTGAACAACCAACTTGATTTAGTATCCGATATATAGGTTGTGTACATCTCTTCTATTGTCCTGGTAAAACGTTGAAACATTAGTGTATGAATGACTCAATGTCTTACCCTTCTCACAGGCGAGGTGAGCTAGCAAGGCGATCGTCTGGATGGTCTTCCCCAGGCCCATCTCGTCAGCCAGGATGCCGTTGAGCTTCTTCTCGTACATGGTGACCAGCCAGTCCAGGCCGATGTGCTGGTACTCACGCAGCTGGCCCACCAGCAAGAACGGAATGGGAGTCTTAACCTATTGACGAAGACCAAACAATAAAGCAAAAACAGGTTTTTAGAAATGTTAGCAAAAATATTTTAAAAACAACTTAAATATCACATTTACATAAGTATTCAGACCCTTTACTCAGTACTTTGTTGAAGCACCTTTGGCAGCGATTACAGCCTTGAGTCTTCTTGGGTTTGACGATACATTCTTCTCTGCAGATCCTCTCAAAGCTCTGTCAGGTTGGATGGAGAGCATCGCTGCACAGCTATTTTCAGGTCTCTCCAGAGATGTTAGATCGGGTTCAAGTCCGGGCTCTGGCTCAGCCACTCAAGGATATTCAGAGACTTGTCCCAAAGCCACTCCTATGTTATCTTGGTTTTCATCAAGGACCGCTCTGTACTTCGCTCCGTTCATCTTTCCTTCGATCCTGACTAGTCTCCCAGTCCCTCCCGCTGAAAAACATCTTCACAGCATGATGCTGCCACGCACCATGCTTCACTGTAGGGATGGTGCGAGCTTTCCTCCAGACATGATGCTTGGCATTCAGGCCAAAGAGTTTAATCTTGGTTTCATCTGACCAGAGAATCTTGTTTCTCATGGTCTGAGAGTCCTTTAGGTGCCTTTTGGCAAACTCCAAGAGGGCTGTCATGTGCCTTTTACTGAGGAGTGGCTTCCGTCTGGATACTCTACCATAAAGGCCTGATTGGTGGAGTGCTGCAGAGATGGTTGTCCTTCTGGAGGGTTCTCCCATCTCCACAGAGGAACTCTAGAGCTCTGTCAGAGTAACCATCGAGTTCTTGGTCACCTCCCTGACCAAGGCCCCTCTCGCCTGATTGCTCAGTTTGGCTGGGCGGCCAGCTCTAGGAAGAGTCTTGGTGGTTCCAAACGTCTTCCATTTAAGAATGATGGAGGCCACTGTGTTCTTTTTGGTACCCTTACCCAGATCTGTGCCTCGACACAATCCTGTCTCGGAGCTCTACAGATAATTCCTTCGACCTCATGGCTTGGTTTTTGCTCCGACATGCACTGTCATCTGTGTGCCTTTCCAAGTCATGTCCAATCAATTGAATTTACCAATCATGTTGTAGAAACATCTCAAAGATGATCAATGGAAACAGGATGCACCTGAGCTCAATTTTGAGTGTCATAGAAAAGGATCTGAATACTTATATAAATAAGGTACTTCTGTTTAGAATGTTATATTAATTTGCACAAATGTTTTATATGGAATCAACTCCATATTAACGCCCATGATTTTGGAATGAGAAGTTCGACAAGCAGGTGTCCACATACTTTTGGTCATGTAGTGTATTTTACTATTGGAGGACAGGCTTATTGTAACGGCTAGAACGGAACGAATGGAACAATACTAACCTTTCCCTTAAGTCAACTACAAACTAATAGCAAAGGATCCTTGTTTGATCATCTGGCCAGTGTTGTAGGGCATGGGTTACCCACCTTGGTTGTGGCAAGGGTGTAGCCTTTGGGTTGCAGGCTCTCTGCAGTAGCAGCAATGTGGCTGATCTCCTTCTTGGGCCGCGGGCCGGTTGGGAGAGGGGGACTGTGGTCCCCCTCCTTCAGCAGGATCTCCATTCCCTCGTCGCACTCGTCTTCATCACTGTCCTCTTCATCATTGTCAATGACCTCTTCCTCATCACTGTCCTCATTATCTGGTGAGTGATAGGTGAGAAGAGGGGTAATGCAGTGAGCATGGTATAAAATCAGGATAAATGCACTAGCTTGACAGTCAAATCCATAAGGTAAAAGCCCTTGGAAAAAAGTAGGTTTTTGGTTTGTAGGTCCATCTACAGTATCAATTCAATCTGAAAGCTCAGTGTGAAGCTTCGTAGAGTTTTCGCTAGGTTAGAGAGCAAAGATGTTCTATTTTGTTACAGTGGGCAGTACCTGAGGTGGTGATGTTGCTTTCCACGTCACTTTCGTCTTCCTCGCTCTCCTCTTCCTCGTCTACAGAATTTTCAGACTCCTCGGAGCTGGCAGGAGAGGCAGATGCCGAGGGCTCCTCGAAATCAGAGGCATACGCTCCTTTGTACTTCTCCAGCAGCTCCTCCACAGTCATGTCACCTGGGAGAGGAATTGGAAGAAAATGAAGTTTAGAATGGTCTTGAATAATGGACGTCATGGCAACAGATAGGAATAGAAAAGTGACTTGTGGAGCTTGAAATGACAATAGCTTAAAAACAACTAGACAGCACATTGGACTCAACATCTGTGCAGCAGATACAGCTGTTGTACTATTTTAGTAGTGTGGGAGGTTACCTTCTTTGGCCAAGTCATCCAGCTCGCCTGCGTGATCTGCTTCCCCCTCCACCACCTCTTGGGCTGCGATGGTGTCCTCCTCATCTTCAGCTGAGCACCACAGACAGGGACAAATAATTACACAATACTCACAGCCAAGTCAATATATTGACATGTGAGCTATTTTAGATGCATATAACATTCACTGCAATTGGATAACAAGGCCTCACTTACCATCCTCTTCGTTGGCTGTGAACTCTGCGTCTTCGTCCACTGTTGTGGACAAATTGTCTGAGCACTCTTCTTCCGAGTCCTGTGGAAGGAACAAAGTCAGCCTCCACCAAATAAGATTTTAAAGTATGAACAATTAGGTTAATGTGCACCAGCTTATACAAAGGAAGGGCATGGGAGTGCAGTATGCATGTGTTTGAGTGAGGGGCTCTGCCCAGTCTCCTGTGTCAGTGGTACCCACCTGTGAAAGGGGCTGTTTGAGGGTGCTGAGCAGCTCTGCCAGGGACATGGTCCCCTCCTGTCTCAGCAGCTCAATCTCCCTCCTCTGGGTCTCAGGGTCATTGCCATCCTGTTCCTCCTCCACGTCGATGGTCTCCTCATCATCATCCTCCTCCTCACCACCACACGGAGGCTCAAAGTCTCTGTCTGCAGGCGGAACGAAGGAAGAGAGGAACGTTAAACCTTGTCTCCAATTGGCCAGTCTGTTAAGGCACCTGGGCTAGAAACTGTGCAGGACACTGCATCATGCTTATTTGAACAGCATTGAACAGTCTACAATCTCTGGCAAAGCTTCGCTTCCATTATGCTAACTACTAAGTCACATCTGATGACTGGAATGTCACTGCACTTCAGAGATGCAATAATTGCATCGTTTCTAGTCAGAAATTGAAGGCAGGAGATGACTGTCCTTTTGCCTTGGACAATTACACCATAACGGAATTACACTGAGAATCAGTTTTGCACTTTAACCCATAAGAGTCTAAACCGGGGTGGGTTCTACTGAGCTACAGTGCTGTGAAAAAGTATTTGCCCTCTTTATAAATTGCTCTACTTCTGCATTTTTTTTTTTATATACTGAACGTTATCAGATCTTCAACCAAAACCTAATATTAGATAAAGGGCAACCAGAGTGAACAAATAACACAACAATTACATACTTATTTAATGTATTTAATAAGCAATGTTACGCAACACCATATGCCCGTGTGAAAAAGTAATTGCTCCCTTACACTCAATAACTGGTGGTGACACCTTTAGCTGCAATGACTCCAACCAAACGCTTCCTGTAGTTGTTGATCAGCCTCTCATGTCGCTGTGGAGGAATTTTTGCCCACTCTTCCATGCAGAATTGCTTTAACTTAGCGACATTTGGGAGTTTTCAAGCATGATCTGCTCATTTCAAGTCCTGCCACAACATCTCAATTGGGATTAGGTCTGGACCAAAACTTCAAATTTGTTGCATTTTAACCATTTTAATGTGGACTTGATTGTGTATTTTGGATCATTGTCAAACAGAGCTTGAGAAGATCTCCAGAGAAGAATGGGAGAAACTCCCCAAATACAGGTGTGCCAGGCTTGTAGCGTCATAACCAAGAAGACTCAAGGCTGTAATCGCTGCCAAAGGTGCTTCAACAAAGTACTGAGTAAAGAGTCTGAAGACTTATGTAAATGTGATATTTCAGTTGTTTTTTTATACTTTTGCAAACATTTCTAAAAACCTGTTTTTGCTTTGTAATTATGTGGTATTGTGTGTAGATTGATGAGGGATCAATTTTAGAATAAGGTAACAAAATTTGGAAAATTCAAGGGGTCTGAATACTTTCCGAATGCACTGTACATGTTCGTGAGTCGCCTCTTTCTACAGTGGGGTCATATTAGTGTGTAGCCCAAACTGTTCGGACACTACAGACAGAAGTTGGCAGATCGGCTGTACCGACTTCAGACGAGGCCCACGACGCTTGTGGGGGTCGTAGAGCAAAACTGAGGCAACCGTCATGTGCGTTGGATTGAGACGCATCCAATGCAAAACAAATATATCTCTAGCTTAAAAACGGACAGATTTTTTTTTACATTGGGATTTTATTTGACCGCTAATTAGATTTCCGCGGTGGCGGGGGTTGCTGGACTGGCGTCACTGAGTCTGACAGTTGCTAATGGAAACTAAACAGAGGCACACTGAAGAGTACTAGTGTACACCTTAGCAACTGAATCTTACAGAAGATGCTTTGGGTCAACAATAGCAATTCATTGCATTTTAAAACAGTGCTTTTCACAAAGTCTCAAAGCAACACCTCCGTCACCAACGTGTAGCACCAACAGGTGACATGCAGAAGGCATTTTGCACCAGGATGCACAACACACATCAGCTGAAGTAAGAGCAGTGGCTACAACAACCTCCTTATGTTGTAAATTATTCAGGCTCTCTAGTTATACCAGTGGAGGCTGAAGAGGGGAGGACGGCTCATAATAATATCCGGAATTTAGTTAGTTGATTGGTATCAAACACATGGTTTTCATGCGTTTGATACCATTCCATTCACTCCATTCCAGCCATTATTATGAGCCGTCCTCCCCTCAGCAGCCTCCACTGGTATAACTAGAGAGCCTGAATGGTGGCAATCTGGATACTCAAGAAACAATTAGCAAAGAAACAGTTCTCACCATCTTCATCCACAACAAGTGGAAGAGATTTTCTGGGTGGTGAGGGTGCAGGTTCACTGTTCCCAGCCGGTGCCGTTTCCAGGGCCTGACTGAGGAGGTCAGAGTATTTCTCTGTCTGGCCCACGATGAAGTCCAGCTGGAGGTCCAGAGCCTTCTTCCTCTTCTCCTCTAACCGGGACTGCTGCTTGTACTGCACCACCTTCTCAATACTGCTCCAGAAGGCCCGGACCTCCTTGGCTATGTTGGAGGCGACTCGTCTGATTTTGGCGTGCTCGTCCCTCTTGGCCTTCTCCTCCTTCTGCCGCAGCTCCTCGTGATGTCGCATCACCATCCGCACCACCTGGAGAAACATGCATATGTAATTGAGTTCTTTTGAACTTGTTGGACCTAACCTGAAATCATGGCAGTGGTTAAGCAAACAATAGGTAATACCAATCTCTCTGCAATATGGATGCCAAGTGGTGTAAAATAAAAGTGATATAAGAGGGTTTCTTACCTTCCTGGCGACCCCTCTCTTCCACCTCCTCTCCTGGGCAAAGTCGGCCGAGAGCCACTGCATCTCCTCACACAGGTAGTCCCAGTGAACCTTGGGCCGGACTGGCTCCGTCAGGCGGGTCAGTCGCTTCATAGACCAAAAGCCTTCCCTCCTCAACGCTACGGTCCTGCCCTCTATCTCCGCCTCCTACAACACATAGTTCACATCCGGAATTATAGAAATAAAGAAACTCAAATTGTTCCAATCTAGACAGTTGATTAAATGAAAAACTATTCACAGTTGACAATTTGGAACAAAGGTCAGAAGGATGAGCAGGAGACGTGGTCCAAATCAGAACGCTGACTCACGTGTTTGGCTAGTTCAGCCATGTCTGCGTGACGCTCCATGCGGGGTCGATGGGGAGTGACAGGGTCCGATGGGGAGGAGCCTCCTGGGCCCATAAAGGGAGGAGAGAGGAACCTGCCCTGGGCACCTCGGAGTATGAGGGGAGTAGTGCTGGGAGTCCAGTCAATGAAGGATGATAGGCCAGGAGAGGGGTATGAAGTGGATGAGGAGGCAGGTGACCAATTTTGTGTGACCCTGTCTGCTATCCACTGGCGTACCTGGAAACGGAGGGAAAGGCGGCGAGAAGGAAATGAGGACTTTTGAGCAGGACCATAACAAGATTGTTCCTACTGGAACAGAGGCAAACATGCATAGAGTTCACAGCTAAATCTGTCTCAAACATGTTGTATATCAAGCTATCAACAAATCTCTTCGATACCGTAGGCTATACCTCAAGAAATCACATGCTGCATTGAAAACAAAACAACAACAAAAAATTACTATTCTGTAGCCTACACCCATACAGACTTTGCAGTGTACACAACCTGCTATCTCATGTAATCATTCAGTGATCAGCGAGCATTCTGCAAGTGTGATCTATCGGAGCGTCTGACACCCACCGCTTACCTTTGTGAAAATGGCCTTTCTGTCTGGCCTGCTCTTTCTCTGCTCATGATGGAAAACATACATGGCTTAAAACGTGGCCAACTTAATCACTAAAGCAGAACACTGCATATGAAAGATCACTGCATGAAACAAATGGAGAAACCATTTTGAGAACTGAGAATGAAATGCTATAATTGGAAAACAGTGAAAACATGCTGAAAGCGTTTTCCTGGCATACGCCAAACCCAGGTTCGTCTGTCGGACTGCCAGATGGTGAAGCATGATTAATCACTCCAGAGAACACATTTCCACTGCTCCAGAGCCCAATGGTGGCGAACTTTACACCACTCCAACTGACGCTTGGCATTGCACATGGTGATCTTAGGCTTGTGTGCGGCTGCTCGGCCATGGAAACCCATTTCATGAAGCTCCCGACAAACCGTTATCGTGTGACGTTGCTTCCAGAGCAACCGAGGACAGAACATTTTTCAGCACTCGGCGGCCCCGTTCTGTCAACTTGTATGGCCTACCACTTCGCGGCTCAGCCGGTTACTCCTAGACGTTTCCACTTCCGGGCCACCTTTACCGGGGCAGCTCTAGCAGGGCAGAATTTGACAAACTGACTTGTTGGAAAGGTGGGATCCTATGACAGTGCCACGTTGAAAGTCATTGAGCTCTTCAGTAAGGCCAATGTTTGTCTATGGAGATTGCATGGCAGTGTGCTTAATATTATGGTGTGGCTGAAATAGCCGAATCCACTAATTTGAAGGGGTGTCCACATACTTTTGTATATATAGTGGATATTGCAGCACCGACTCAGCCAGCTACATTTAATTAACCATAGCCATCAAGCTCCAAATTCTTCAAAACTGAAAAGGGAGTTTATGTTCTCTCTGCTACTGCACAGCAAGCAGTACCAGTACTAGCTCCAAAAGGCTCCTTAACAGCTTCGACCCACAAGCCATAACACTGCTGAACAGTTCTTCAAATGGCTACCCGGACTATTTGCATTGACCAACCCCCCCCCCTTTTTTTTTTTTTTTACATTGCTGCTACTCGCTGCAAAGACACTTTAACCCTACCTACATGTACAGTACCAGTCAAAAGTTTAGACACCTTTTGGAACGCTGAGAGTGTGCAAAGCTGTCATCAAGGCAAAGGGTGGCTACTTTGAAGAATCTAAAATATTTTGATTTGTTTAACACTTTTTTGGTTACTACATGATTCCATGTGTGTTATTTCATAGTTGTGATGTCTGTAAAAAAAAAAAAAAAAGTTAAAATAAAGCAAAAACCATGAATGAGTAGGTGTGTCCAAACTTTTGGCTGGTACTGTACATATTACCTCGACTAACCTGTACCCCGCACATTGACTCGGTACCCCCTGTATGTAGCCTCGTTATTGTTATTGTGTTGATTTATGTATTTATTTGACTTAAAACTGCATTGCTGGTTAAGGGCTTGTAAGTAAGCATTTCACGGTAAGTTTACCTGTTGTATTCGGCACATGTGACAAATAAAATTAAAATGTGATTTATATAGCTCCATTTCAGTTTTTGATGAATTGAATATCACAAAATTGCATTTAAACACATTATGCCTTCATTATAAGTATAATAAACAACTATTCGTACAGTAGCAAAATGTTTATTGTATGCTGCTTAAGAAAACTGTCAGAGCAATCATTAGCCCATCTTTCATGCTAAAAGAATGGTCTCTGTTGATACGTAGCCATATAATCACTGATTTGGCAGCACATCTGAAGAAAACAGCTAAGCCTACACAGAAAGCCATTTTGGGGCATACCTTGCTCACTGCTGGGCTGGGGTTGACCATGCTCCTGCGGCTAGGCTGGGCCTTCACTGCCAGGTCAGCCTCATCACTGCTCTCCTCCGTGGGGCTGCTGAGCCCCGGGCCCTTCACACCGGCTAGCCGTGGCCGGATGACAGGCGGTGGTCCGGACTGGCTCCCACCCCTGGAGGAACTGGAGAGTTTACGCCTCGTCACATTGCCTGATGTTGAGGGCAATTTGGGGGCAGAGAGGGGCTTGGAAGATGCATTGATGATTTTCAGAGGGTTTAGGGTTTGAGACACAGTCACTGCTTTGCCCGTGGATGCCCGTGGATGAGTTAAGGCCTCTTTGTCAGATTTGCATGGTGTGGGAGTAGATGGAGGGGTCATACGGGACTGGGATGGGGTGTTGGTAGCGGGAATAGCAGGAGGTGCTGCTGTGGGTTCTCTCTTGACAGAGGGCTCTGTCTGGTCTCTATGACTGCTTACAGGCACAGGCTCCGGCAAAGGCACAGCGACTGACACAGCTTTCGGAAGGCACTCTAATACAGGTGCTGTGTCTGAGCCACAGCTGAAGCTGCTAGTGCTAGCCTGCGTCAGGCTGCTGCTCTGCTGCCTAGATACCCCCAACAATAAGGAGGGAGGATGTTTGAGGAGAGGGGTGTCCCCACGCTTTAGTAGGAGGAGTTTTGGGTCGATGATGCCAGAAGAGAGCGTGGACCGGGAAGCCTCTGGGTTGGCCTCGGTTGCTGTCACATTAACGGTACGATAAACATCCTGCTGGGTCTCCACTGGGGTTTCTGTCAGTGTTGGACAGGGCTGTGGATATTTGGTCCCTTCATGAGAAGAAACACAGGGCTTGGGTTCTGTAGTATTTTGTAAGGTGGCTCCTGGTACCTTTTTTAGAGGACAATTCTGCTTTCTACCCTCTGGCAAGTGTATGGTAATTGGGGACGAGAGGACCTCAATACTGTGTTGACTGTTTGACTGTACAACAACCCCCTCTGTTAATTCTTCCATTGGGGAGACAAGAGAAGATGTACTGGCCATTGCTCTCACTTCCGTTTCCCCTGGCAGCGTTTGTGTGTCACTCAGACATGTGGCTGGGGAAATGCTCACCCCTCTATTGTCTGAGACAGCTGTGCTGGTCTCCAGACAAGGTAATGCAGCTTGTGTACAGGTGTCCGTCTGTCCATCTGGAGTATCTGATACTGTGACAGTTTGGACTACACAAACCTCACTTGAATCTTCCAACACAGTATTGTCAATTTCAGTAGTTGTGGGCTCAAAAATCTGCCCTTCATCTGTCATCTCTACATCTTGTGTGGACAGACTAGGGGTAAAGTCATTTTGATGCTGGATAATGACTTGATCATTGTCATTACTCGCTTGAGGGTGAGATAGCAGGTGTATTTCTCGTCCCTCACTGGCTGTACAATTCTCAGAGTGTTCCATGAGTGGGGTGAATAAGTTTACTTCGTAGCTTGGGGAGAGGGACGGTCTCTCTCCAACAACTTCTATCGCAATCTCCTCCTCCACAAAGCTATAAATCTCAAATTCTCCTGCAGCCAGTGGGTCCATTTCGATATCCGAATGGGTCCCTTCAATAAACGACTTTGGTTCTCTGTCAGAATACTCAGAGTTGAATTCAATAACAGCAGTATCACCACTGACAAGATGTTCTTCCAGGAAGACACACTGATCCACCTGGACCTCCTCAGGCAACTCCAGGCTGGTCTCTCCTCCATGCATCACAGCTCCTTGAGCATCAGCTGACAGCACGAGCTCAGAGACCAGTGGAGTCTCCATCCTGGTTTTGTGGTCAGGATTAGACATCTGAACTTCAATAGATTGTTCTGTCTGCATTAATTCTATTTCTGTACTGGGGAGGTGGTGTATAGGAGGGGTTGTTGCTGTTGTCTCCTGTAGAAAAGAGCTTTGTGACCGGATTGTAAAGTTGGGTGAGTGCTTGGCCGTTTCAGTCTCCTTTGCCCTGTTAGTCTCAATCCGTTCTTCTGTTGGGAGAGGGGGATTTGTCTGGATATCGCGCTCACTCTCCTGTCTGTCAGTTGTGTAGTCTGGGGTGGAATTACCACTGCCAGGGGGCGTGTAGGGGACAAGACCAGAGTATGTTTCTCTTGACTGTGGGGTCCCGGATATGTCAGTTGGTGGGTCTGGGAGTAGCGTTTGTGAACTCCCAAGTGTGACATGTCTACTCTCAGACGGTTCTGTAGATCTCTCAGATTCTTGTGGTCCCTGATCCACCGCATTAGCTCCCTGTATCTCTTCTTGGTCGTAATTTGAGTTCTGCGTGATTTTAGGTTCTGTGGAGATGTCTGTTTGTTTCTTCTTACTGTTGTCAGTGATGAGCACTGGGGGGATAGGCTGCTCAGAATTTGGGAGAATGCCTGCTTGTTCTTGGACTTCAGACAGAGGTATGTCGCTGGCCTGATTTGCCTGAGTCGGCGGAGTTGTTTGAGGCTGCTCCATCCCTCTGTCTTCGTTGTGGTCTGGGACTGTATCTTTATTTGGGCCGAGGGGACGTGGCGACACTGTTGAGCAGGATTTAGAGGGAAGGTTTCTAGCTGGGTGTTCTCTGCCAAGTTCCTCGATTCCAGTCTCTTGTTTATATTCCAATTTCTCTGGGAGAGGCTGGCCCCTTTCTGTCCCACTGACGCCCACCAGTCCACCTGCAACTCTCTGATGCAGAGCCTGGTCCTGGCCTGGTCCAGCAGCACTCCACTCTGTACCGCTCGTTTGTCTGTCTGTGTGGCTGCTGTTATCAGTTTGTGACACATAATGCGAATATTGCGCTGTTCCGTCTGTCTGTGTGTCAGAGAGTCTGTCTGAATGGGACTTTGTAGAGAGACTAGGGTCCTTGGGGTGCAACGGGCCCAATCTTCCTCCACCACCACTATCTGACATTGCCCCTCTTTCAAGGCTGTCCTTAGTGTTGTCGTTGGGGTGAGTCTCTGTGGGTGTGTTATTTTCACTGACGCGTCCGTGTCTTTCAGGGTGTGACGTGGTCGTGTTATCCAGTGGTGGGAGAGGCGCAGCGGCCACATTTTGCGCAGCCTGGGGGTTGTCACCCAGCACATTCACAGCCGGAGGGGTGCGCTGCTGCACCGCCTCCTCCCCAGAGCTTCCTCCCTCTGTGCTGCTCCGGCTACACACTGCACCTGGAAGCAGTGAGAGGATGTAGTTCAGTTGACGGATAGAAGTACAGTACATGCATTTATAGACAAATATTTCAATAAGTATCCAGCAAAGAACAATTTGTCAAACTAGTCAATGTCTCTGGTTAAGGAAGAACTTATCACCTGTCTGCGGTGTGGGACACAGCGCTTCAGTGCTTTCCACTTCCAGGATGCTGATTAAGGTCCCGTCCACATATTCTGAATAAAAAGACAAGTGGTAAGTAAAATGATCAATGCCGCTGTTCTCTGGACTATAATACAATTTTCAATTCCATAGAATCATAGAACCACAAATTATTGTTATACTCTGGTCCATGTGTGTTTCTCTGAAGAGTTCTCTGATTCATAGGGATTGGTTTAAATGCAGAAGACACATTTCAGTTGAATGCATTCAGTTGTGCAACTGGCTAGGCATCCCCTTTATCTGAAGAGTTCCAAAACTGCACAATACTGGCCAATGAATGAGGGTGGCAACATTGTTACACTGTACACTATTCATGAATCAAACATTGTATTATATGGGGAGGTGAGGTGTTTGAGGCATAGTTCACAACACAACATTTTCCAACAGACTTTTGCATATGTGTTTCGATTTAGCGACTACTTGCTAGCAAATGCAATATATGTTTTACTTGGAATCAAATATTTAATACAATCTCTAGAATGACTTAATAAAAAAACAAAAACAACTTTGTTAGGTTTATACAATTGTAACCCCTGACCTTTTCCCTGATATGTGGCATTATCAAACATATTGCTACACGCACAAATTGACGCACGGGCCTCCAGCCATTCAAATCAACAGTATTACACTGTTGCAAATGCAATTTATTGTAGTTTAAAATAATCTGGACATGGCATGTGCAGCGGGAACATGTAGGTGTTCCTGTAGCAACGTGACACTCATGCGCTCAATGTTTTCGTGCGCTCTTCAGATTGTATCGTTTCAATAACTGTTGATTTAGCTAGTTAGGTACTATTGTTGTTAGTTGGCTAACTACATGGCTAGCATGTTTGCTAGTTGACTAGCTACCTATACAGCTTGCCTTTATATCTAGATGAGCGTTGTTGGCCCCAATACTTTCAACTTGGCGCGCACGCGCCCCATCCCACCCGAAGTTATGTAATGGTCTGGGTCTTTATAAATGCATTTCTGATTCGCTTGGAGCGAAAAAGGGGTTTAAAAAGTCGAATTAAAACCCGCTTCCCAACAATTACCTGTGACGTCATTGCACGGGGTCAAATAACCACAACTACTAAACATTGAAATCATACATTTAGCTATATAGTCAGTCAATATAAATGATTTACCTCATTAAAATACTGACAAAATAAATTGTTGCTGCAATGTTTCTCGCTAAAATGTAGCAGTGATTACGAGGGGGATAAAGGGGGGTTCGAGTGATCCCACACAGGCACACTTAGTTATGAATTAAAAGATGTCCTCCAGTTGTTTTATTTTTTTTAAACTTTTCCTGTTGAGAAGTGATATCCCAAGTAGACTTAGTGTAAATCCATTTTATACTGATTCCAATATGGCCAACGTGATTACACTCAAACATATTCGCCTGAATATAAATTGCCATTGTTCATTTTGTATCGTCTTATTCTGTGGAGAACTAACGTTAGTGGCAGCCTTGCTAGTACAGATAGTTTTAGCTAAATCTTTTCGCGCCGCAGCTAAATTGGCTGGCATTAGGCTAATTCCATGCCACAGTTTGGCCATGATGCTAAGAAGTACATGTTCTGGCTGCAGGTAAAGTCTAACGTTACAGGGAAGGTAAACAAGCCAAATAATTTGCAACTTTATAATTGCGCCGTCATTGACACCTGTGTTTTAATCTGTGTTGTAGTGGAGTATGCAGACAAGGAAAACTTTCGCAACCCTCAATTTTCTAAATATATTTGTCAGAATTAACTGAATGCTGTGTCCCGCCGCGAACAAGCCCCCCTGGTGCCCCCTACTACTTCCTCCATACCCCCCCTTCTCATGGCCGCCATCTTAAATTCCCACCTACCTGAAATTTCCGACCAGTTTTCTTTTACAAAATTCTTGTTGATGGAGTCGTCATCCGGATAAAATCGTACTCAATCCGTGATGATAGTATTCCAAACTGTCTCTCGGTACCCAACGAGGTAGGAGTAGGTCCGTGGGAAGAAGTTATAATACGGACTGAAAGAGAGCGGGTTCGGCTCGCCGAATCTAGTGGTTGCGGGGAGGAGACTTTTAGACGCAGCGAAATGGTGGAGAACCACTGCTGACAAAGTGCAGAAGAAAGTATTATCTCGCGAGAAGTTGAACGGCGCGCCGTTGCAATTTTTGGGATAAGTAAGACAGTGCATTCATTGCTTTAGTTCAAATTATAGCAAATCCCATGATAATTTGGGGAAATGTTTTATGTTACCATTATCTGGTTAGATTTTATTTTTATTCAATGTACTCCACTAGGATTTCATTCATTTACCTGGTTATGGCAAATGTTTCTCTTTCCATAGAAAAGCTTACAATTCCCCTACTCCTGCACTTATTTGTGGTTTCTACTTAACCCAAGTGGACTCAATATGCAAAAAAATTACCTTTCAATAGCACACTAAATCCAAATATCATACTAGATAAAGCGTTAATTGTGAAACAGGTGTCAATGAGTACTACACCATTGTCATATCAGTATCCCTGACAGGGCAAATTAATTACCATTACTTTTTCAATGGTCACAGAACAGTTTAGCTATTGTATAGAGGGATCAGGATGTTGCAATTGAACTAGGTGGTTGCCCACCATTCACTACTTAAAGTGTTAATGCTGGGACGGAACAAAGTCCTGCTCTCCAAGGTCAGAGTTGGAGATCCACACTGTATGCTCTCTCCAAATTAACATTGTCTGGAAAGCATGAAGAATAACAATATGATCACATCTAAGTATATGTGGTCAGGGGGCAGCATGTAGTAGCCTAGTGGTTAGAGCGTTGGGCCAGTAACCGAAAGGTTGCTAGTTTGAATCCCCGAGCTGACAAGGTAAAAATCTGCCGTTCTGCCCCTGAACAAGGCAGTTAACCCACTGTTCCTAAGCCGTCACTGTAAATAAGAATTTGTTCTTAACTGACTTGCTTTGTTAAATAAAATAAGTGGATGAACTCTTTTAGGCACCAGAACAAACAAGACCCACACAATCAAGTAACCAACAATTCATTTAATAATTCATCTTTGTGGTCTCTAGAAGGGGTTTGAAAGGTATAAAATGGTCTTAAAATAATCGACCCAAATGTATTTTCCTCCTCTCAGTCCAGTCATGTGTAGTACGCACAAGTCTACGAATTATGTTCTCAATCGTCCAGTAGATGTCCCATTCTTCCACGTACATAATTTATCTGTTCATTGAACATCCCTGTGAAAATGACTTGCCGGCAGGCGTTCATAGTCCAAAATGTGATGTGACACAAACACAAAGCTCCCTCAGTGTATTCAAAGATCTGATCCATGAAGAGGCCAGAGGTTTTTATGGTTGCGTCTTACTCACGTTCACAAGCATTTCCTTTCTCAGTCATACAAAAACTTTTACTGCCTGATCTGGAACAACTTTAATTTGTTACTAACAGGGGAGTGCATTCGTGATACCTGAAAACACTGACAAATAACATAAAAAACAGTGAATATATTTATTATCATTATAGAAGATAATTAATGTTAACAATAATAATAATAATAATTACAAAGGCAATTTCACTAGACTACTGGTCCTGCTCATAATGTCGAGTCAGAAAGGTGAATGGGAAAGTTTCAGTTTTAGACATTGTCCACCGTGGCCGCACAGTTCATAACATCATTATTTTAAATACAAGAGCTGGAACAGAGGTTCATAGAGCACAGAGGAGTGGTGAAGTTGAGGGGAGCGGGTCATTTTTTGGGAGGAGCGGAGAACCGAAGTACAGAAGCGTATGGTTCTTTATCGATTTAGAATCTTCAGAAGTTTCATCGGTAATCTACAGTCTTTTCACAATAACAGAGGACACAAAAAAAGAAAACCATAGAAATATACTACTAGGGCCAGGACGATACCAGTGTCATGATACTCGTTAGTATCGTGGCAAGAAAACAAAACACGAAGCGGATTAAACTTCTTTAGACAAATAGCCCTAAATGTTAGAAACAAACATTGTTGTTATCCAGAGTCAAAAAATTATCTCCAAGCTATAGCACACAATATTTTACACATGGCAGGTTTTTAACGGACCAAAGAGTTTGGTCTGCTGTGTGTTTTAATTTTGGCCATGGAAAAATGTTGCCCCTTGGTATCGTCCCAGCGCTATGTTCTACCATAATTCTTCAGCTCTCATCCAGAAAACAGCCCAACATGAGGGATTTATAGATCATTACTTAGAACGAGAGGATGAACCATTCACATGTACAAAATATGCACATCTCTCTAGGAGTTCATCTTACCCAACCTGAAAAAGCTTGCGTCAAACCTGATCATATTCAATTGGAAAAGCCTCTGCCTCTTCATACAGCTATCATTATTGTATATATCTCTCATATGGAAAAAACAAACCTTAAAATAATAACACACCAGGATGTACCTTAAAATTGCACTGATAGAACCATTGTGGATAAATGTACCGAGTCACCCTGACAAATCTCTGTATCCCTTCCCTTCACCGCCTTCGACCCAATCAACCAGCAATACCATTTGGGGGTGTTGAGACCGTGATTGGTCTAGAGCCTGAGTAAGCTGTGTGTAGTAGTTCCTAAAAGGTGTTCCATCTTACAGGAAACAGTGAGAGCAGCACAGTAATCCTGACATTTCCCTACTACTCCTCCGGTGTGTTCCTGTACTATCTGGACTCGCCTTCTTTGTGAGAGCTGTACAGTGCCAAGTCCCCCGGCCCACCCAGTCTACGGGTCGGGGTGGAAGACCTGCTTGTCACAGATGGAATGAGCGGAGGGGGGGCGCCTACGGACAGTGCCCCCACCAGCCCAGCAGGGGTCTTGGCCAGGATGCCATTAGGCACGTGGTGAGTGTGGAGAGGCCCCAGGCGGGAGTAGAGGCCGGGGTGGTGGGGCGAGGAGTTGGAGGCTCCAGGCTGATGGAGATGTGAGTGGGAGAGCATCCCGGCGTGCAGCTGCTCCAGGTGGGCTGCGTGAGAACCCGGTGGGTGGTGGGAGCCCGAGAGGTGCGGGTGAGCGTGCATCCCGAAGTAGCGTGCCCTTTCAAAGTCTTCCCTTAGGATCTGGGCGCGCTGCTGCTCATCTATTAGGCCGCCACCTGGGGGCCCCAGCTGGGGAGGGCGGTCAAAGTGGTGGGCCATCAGGCCAAACTCCTGGCGGACCGAGGAGGTAGAGGTAGGAGGGTGGTGGTGAGGGTTGTTGGCAGCCACAGCTGCTGCCAAGGCTGCCGCCCTCTCGGCCTCCAGGAAGCGCTGGGCGTGCTGGGCCTGGAGCAGCCGGGCAAGGTGGGGGTCGGAGCGCAGCGCCAGGTGGGGGTCCGAACGCAGGGCCATGGCCTCTCGGCGTTGCTGCTGCTGCTGTTGTTGGGCAGCCAGCTCCCTCCATGGGTCCCATTGGAAGCTGTGGGGGTGCTGGCCGTGCCCCTGGGGTGGGCCATGGGGGTGGGTGGAGAACCTCTCCCCCCCTGGACCCACTACAATCCCCCCACCCCCTTGTGTGCTCCCCAGGTAAGCCTCAATGGCGGCCTGCGCTCGGGAGCGCTCCAGGAGGGAGAGGTGATGGTGAGGGTTGTGCGGGGTGGGAGGAGGTAGGGGCACCCCGGGCGTGGAAGTCAGAGAGAGAGAAGAGGGGGTGGCGGAGCGGTGGTGGTGAGGGCGGCTGTTGGGCCTGTCGTAGTTGTGGCTGGGGGGCAGAGGCGGTGGCAAGGAGATTGGCACGAGCTCTGGTTCCTCCTTCCTTTCCTCCTTGACCTTGACTGGGGGAAAGAGGGGGGGAGGCTTGGGCACCGGGGTGTTGGTCCGGTCAGGCTTCTTGCCCTGGGACAGAGAGGTGACCGTGGCTGAGGAACAGGATGAGGCATGGGGGCCTCCCTCTCTCTGTGATGAGTGAGAGGGTTCGCTGTGGAGGCCGTGCAGCGCTGCGGGCTGCTGACGGGGGTACAGATCCAAGGGGGAGGGGGCGCCGGGTCCAGAGGGCGGAGGAGTCGTCAGCACAGAGGAAGAGGAGGAGCGAGGTCTGTCTCTGTCTATTGTAGCTGCTGAGGATGAAGGGCCTAGAGGAGGTGGCCTGGAGGAGACTGAGAGGAGCAGTCTTTTGTCTCCATCTCTGCGTGTCAGATCCTCAGTGAGACCGCCGGGGCCTCCCAGAGGGCCCCCGTGCCCGTTGATGTGGGAGACAGGGGTGCTGCTGCGGTGCTGCTGGAGAGTGAGGGCCGGGGCCACTGGAGACATCCGCACAGGTTGACGACCATATAGCATATTGTCTCTGAAAAAAGATAAGAGGATGGTTGGGGAGAGGTATTCAATTCCAGTATTGAATTTGTTAAGAGTAACATGAACTGAAAAATAATATAGAAAGATAAGTCAGAGTTCAAAAAGCATATTTAGGAACTAAGTCGATAAACTATAGTCGAGGCTGTTGTGTCTCACCTGTCTTTCTCATCTTTGATGTGAATAATGTCTCTCCTCTCCATGTCCTTCCCCGTGTCCCGCTCGTCCCTCTTCTCAGCCCCCTTGGCCCAACTGGGGCCAGCCAAGGGGGGAGGCCCACCGTGCAGTCGGTTCCAGGGGTCATGAGGGTTGGGTAAGCCCCCGACGGCAGGAGGCTCCTTGTGGCCAAACACCGAGCTGTTAGCTGGATACAGAATAAAGTTAGTCATTTTAGTGGAGAGTAAGGACAAAGGAGTAAAGACAAACTATGCTTCTTTTTTGAGGAAGAGAAATGGTGACTCACCCAGCGTAGGGCTGCCCAGTCCCCCGAAGGCACCAGAGCCCAGGGCTCCGAGAGGGGTGAACGGAGGTGAGCGGCCGTACGGATCTGCAACACATAAGCATATAAACATCAGGACTGATGCGGACACAAGCCTTACAGCATTAGACCTCTGGCAATATTCACTACTAGTGTTCAGACTCACTGGGGCCTATTAGAGTCACATGCTGAAGAGTTTGTACGCTTTCAATTTAATATCTAGGCTAATAAGGTGTTTTAGTGACCTGTGAGTAGGCAAATCAGTTCCTTGAGTGGGTGAATCAAAATGAGAAATGTTTACTGAGGGTGCAAGTGGTACAGATGCGCCCTTTGAAGCAGTCGAGAGCACAGTTGGAGTGAGGAAAGAGGTGGGGCGTTGATGGGGGGGGGAAAAAGGAGACTAAAAATTATAAATAATTTATTAACTATTTGCAATGTCAAGGAATCTTTCCTCTGTGCCTGAGGTCTTTAAAAAGCCCATAGTTTTATACTCATGGTGAATACAATTGCAGCACCTTTTCTTCAAACATTATCTTGCTACACAAAACAAGCACCCACCAGTGGCTGTAAAGAGGCTGGTAGGTCGGTTAAGGTCGTGGGCAGAGGGGAGGCCACCACCAAGGGGCCCCAGTGTGCCCAGGCCCCCGGCGCCCGGGAGACGAGCCAGCATCTCGTTACGGAAGTCCAGCTTGTGCGGATCAGCCTGCATCAGCTGAGAGAGGACAGTGGTCAGTCAATGCAATGACCATAGCTTTTTCAATAAACATGGACAACTTGACCAGTATTATTTTTTGGGATGAGTTGATCACATCCGATAATGTTTAAGATGCTTCAGTGGTCAAATTAAATCAGAAATACTTTCTACTTATTTGATAAAAATCACAATTGATAGGATCAGATTGAATTGTAGTAAAAAAATCCCACCTTCACTTTCTTCTGATGTCTCAGAATCATCCACGCCACACGTACATGCATAGCACACCACTTCCCTGGTTTCTGTGTAGACAAAAACACATTATTGACTCGGTGACCCTGTTTTGCTTGCAGTAAGACTCAAGGCCTTTGCACACCGAGTCAGATGCGATGGTGTTAATGTCTGCCATATGAAATGTTCATCAACATTAGAATTGTGGGGGGGTACAATTTAGTAAGGCAAGCGTCAGTAATAAACAATATATTATGGGTCGGTTTATTTTTCCTGGACGAATAAAACTTTTTTTTAAACGTCTGATTCTGAGATGAGTAATGATGGAAAGTTGCAGGGAGTTTCACAGTAGGTGTGCCAAAAGTTGGAAGAAATCAGACACGGTGTGCAAGGGCGTTTAGTCAAATAGTTTTGAAATGTAGCAGTCATGACCAAAAGTGAGTAAGAAAAAAAGCGGTACAGTATCATAATACTTTCAAAAATGAAGTATTCAAGTGATGATGAAGCATCTGGCTTTGCTTACATTACTGACTTTCAACGATGTCCCAAATGGATCAGTTAGCTAAACAAAAAAAAGAATAGTAAACCATGTTTATTAAGATTTTAAACTCTTTTTATACTATTTGTTATTCACACTTTCCTGCACTGACTACTAGGCCCAAGTCTTTGCACATAATGCTTTTAGAGGCATGTGCATTGTCCATCGATCCCAGCTCAATCCTAGACTACAAGCTTCAGTTGTAACCATAGTCATCATATATTCCAAAAAGGTCATTTTATACTGCGCATCTTACCCTGGGGTCTTTGGGCTGCAGGTGGTGAGGCACAACCCCCAGTCGAGCTGTAATCTCAGGACTTGTTCCCTGGGGGACAAGGGGCTGCATCAAAACACAGCAAACAGTTTGTCATCCAGACACTACATGACATATCATCCATTGACTTATGTAGCTAAAGCTCCACTCACCTTAGGCTGAAAGGCTCCTTGCAGAGAGCTGAAGGGCCCATTGGGAGGAAGCACGGGCTGGATGCCTGGCACTGGGGGAGGAGGGTACTGTGGAAAGAACTAAATCAGCCACACACACAAGCAGAGGCTGGTTAAAACTACACACCCCAGACCCCATTCTGCCTAAGTCTTACCACATTCATCTCAACAACCACCACAGCAATGTATAACCAAACCAATTCTGGAGCATGTAAACGTAAACTCACAGTGTTTCTGTAGAGCCCCTCCATCTTGCCATATTTCTCAAACTAAAAGACAAAACACAAAAAGCGGTTAATGACAAATTCACAACACTGGCATTTCAAAGCAGAAGCTGCTCTATGAAACCCAATTTCACAGGGTAGAATGTAATCGCTTACCAGGTGCTGAGGCGGTGGTGCGGAGGGGGTGGGATGCAGGAAGGGGGTGAAGTGCTGGTGCGTATGTGTGTGCTGGTGCTGGTGATTGTGCTGGTGGAACTGGAAGGCCAGGGGCTGAATTCCGGGCTGGGCCTGGGAGGAGCGGCCTGAGGAGCCCGAGCTGGGGCTGGCCCCCGATGGGCCACCGGGAGTAGAGAGGCCTGGCCCGCCACCGTTGAGCTCAGCCCCAGGTACGCTGCGGCGGCCCTCGCGATCCTGCGAGGCCAGGAAGTGAGAGTTCAGGCCCTGGCGCAGCAGATCCTGGCGCAGCAGGTCCTGGTCTGCAGTAGTGGGACAGATGGAGAGGAATGGAGAATATATTTTAAATAGGTGGATATGGAGCCCAAATAACTAATTTTACAACACTGTGACAGTAGGCTGTCCAAGAACCCAAATGAAGCTAGCAGTAGACCTGATTGATAAATAACAACGCACAGATTTGCAATTATGGTTGAAGATCTGACTAAGGCTGTGAAAAAAGGTGAATAGCAATACACATTGGTGCCATTGGTGTACAGTACCTGCTCCTGAGTGGGAAGTGAGGAGAGGAGGTGGAGGGGGAAGCCCAGGGGAGGGGGTGAACATGGCACCAGAGCCAGCACGTGAAGGGGGGCGCAGAGATACTGATGACGCTGGACCTCTGATTAGGGACATCGACATACTGGAAGAGGGAGTTGGGGGTCGCATAGACAACGAGGAAGAAGCAGCAGAAGAGGATGGGGGCTTGACTGATGTACTGTTCCTAAAGAGAGAGAGAAGTTGACTAGAAAAGATAAATTTCCTTAAGAAAATGTGTGCTTACGTCAGCAGTCTTGATTTGACATTTTTTCCTTTATTTAACCAGGCAAGTCAAAAAAAGTTGTCAGTTGTTTTATAAAAGTGGAAGAAGTAGTATTTTTACTGCAGTAGTAATGCTGACTATTAGGCAGATCTGGCAGTGACTGACCTGTTGTTGATGCCCATGCTGTAGATGGATGGGTGTCGCCCGGGGAAGGTGAGGAAGGACTTGTGTTTGGAGTGCGGCGGGCTGGGGTTGTGGTGGGCGCTGTGGCGAAGGCCATCGCTGCTGCCGTTGAGCTGTCCGGGCCGTGCGACCATGGCCGGGGAGAGGGACGGCAGGCAGGAGAAGGAGGGTGAGGTAGACAGGGGCTCGGGGTAAGGCGGCTCCAGACTCCTCTCCTGGCTGCGCTCCAGGCCAGAGACGCGCGGGGTGACCGCCAGCCGGGAGAGGCCACAGCGGCCTGGCAGCGGAAGTGTAGGGCAGCCTTTGCCCATAGAGGCCATGCTCACAGGGATAGGTTCCAAAACTACAGGCCGAGAAAGAACTGCACTTAAACAAAAACGTGAAGGGAAAAAAACTGTTCTAAGAAAGGACACAGCATATTTTGAAATAAGTGTATACTGGGATAAAAAAAAGAAACGCCAAATGACGAGAGCATATTTATAAAGCAAAGGCATACAGATATGGGAAGAGGAGAACTGCATTTTACCTTTCCTGGTGCTGACAATGAATATTGGCCCCATGTCACTGTCGGAGGCCTAGGGGATGAGATGAGGAAAACACAAATAAATCTAAACCCAATAATAAGCAGGAAAAACACTGCTCTCCCAACAATCATAATTGTATGCGGTTTGATGCAAACAGTACCCACCTTATCTGCTGACTCGCTCTCTGTGTCACACTAAAATAACATAAAAAGCAACATTTAGGTGTGCCACAACATTCATAAACTACAATTATAGGACGCAGCTGTATTCTATGGTCATATTATGTATTGTAATCGATAGAAGTATAAAGAAACTTACGATGTAGCCAGTCTCCAAGAAGAGGATGCCCCCACCCTAAAAAAATTATAACAGTTAATATGTAAGATTGGTGGTATTCACCTTCAACACACAGTGCCTTGCAAAAGTATTGGAGGCCGCATTTATTGTAGCTGGGGACTTTTATTTAAGGAAATCCGAGGAAATTGCAACCGAAACTAATCAATGCATCTCCTATGGTACATGCGCAACACGGACCATGGATCATTGCTATTCTCCCAATCAGAATCTATGCTTTAAGATTGTTTTGATCACATGGACTGGGAAATGTTCCTGGTGGCCTCTGAGACCAGTATCAACGTATACACTCATTCTGTGAATAGGTTCGTCAGGAAGTGCATAGAGGATGTTGTTCCCACTGATGATTAGAACTTATCCAAACCAAAAAAACATTTACCTAAAACTGAAAGCACGAACCACCGCATTTAACCATGGCAAGGTGATTGGGAACATGGACGTGTACAAACAGACCAGTTACGACCTCCGTAAGGCAATCGGAGGCAAAACGACAGTACAGGGACAAAGTGGAGACACAATTCAACAGCTCAGACACGAGATGTATGTGGCAGGGACTACAGCCATTCACAAATTATAAAGGGAAAGCCAGCCACGACGCCTTGCTCCAGGATGAACTAAAGACCTTCGCCTGTTTCGAACAAAATTTTGAGCCGCCGACACAGGCTCCAGGCGATCACGAGGACTGTGTGCTCTCGTTCTTCGTGGCCGACGTGAGTAAGTAATTTAAGCGTGTTAACCCTCGAAAGGCTGCCAGCCAAGAGGGCATCCCAAGTCGCGTTCTCAGAGCATGTGCAGACCAGCTGGCTGGAGTGTTTACAGACATACTCAATCTCTCCATATCCCAGTCTGTTGTCCCAACTTGCTTCAAGATGTCCACCCTTGCTTTCCTGGGTACAGGAACAAAGGTAATTTAACTAAATTACTATTGCCCCAAAGCACAAACTTCTGTCATCATGAAGTGCTTTGAGAGGCTAGTTAAGAACCATACCACCTCCAACTTGACATCCTAGACCCACTACAATTAGCATATCGCCCCAACAGATCCACGGACGACGCCATTGCACTGCCCTATCCCACCTGGACAAGATAAATACCTATGTAAGAATGCTGTTCATTGACTACAGCTGCCTTAAACACCAGTGCCCTCCAAGCTCATCACTAAGCTTAGGGCCCTGGGTCTGTACCCCTCCCTGTGCAACTGGGTCCTGGAAGCTTCAATCTCCAGGCCATCAGACTGTTAAACAGTCACCACTAGCCAGCCTCCACCCGGTACCCTTCCCTGAACCTTAGAGACTGCTGCCCTATGTACATAGTAGGGATGCACAATATAAAAAATATGAAAAAGAATTGGTTTACATATCGGAATCAGACAATATTAGCTAAAAATGCCAACATCGTATCGGCCCGATGTCTAGTTTAACGCTGATACGCAAAACCGATGTCAAAGCTGACGTGCATACCTATATAACGTAGGTACACGACGTAATGACGCCACGTAAAATGTTGCGCTACACAGCATTCCTAACCTAGCCCACAATGTCTGCTGTGTGGATCAAGCAGTCAACAAGTTGAGCAGTCATTTGAAAGAGTAAGAACATTTAAGCAAGACAAATCAAAAGGCAAAATCCATTAACGCCAAGATAATGGAATTCATTGCCCTTGACAATCAACCGTTCTCTGTTGTGGGTGATGTTGGCTTTCGCAACTGGTCGAGCACCAGTACACACTACCAAGTGCGCTATTTTTCAGATGTTTCCCTACCGGAGTTAGAGTAATGGTGTCACTGCTATTACCTTCAACGACATACTACGAAACACCGTTTGGGTCTTCGCGTGTCAAAAAAGATACGTCAAATAACACTATTTGACAATAACACTATTTGACGCGTTAAATACGCTTTTAATTTGAAATGTCAAATAACAGTTCTATTATAGAATGTTGTGTGTTCTGAATTTGCACGTGCAAGCCAAGCGCCACCACTACTATCAGTAGCACTGTCAAAGCTGTCCAAAAAAAGTCTGCAAACACCGGCCACGAACGATGCGTTTACAACACCGCGTTGGTAATAAAGCATTATTTGTTTGACCGCAACTTCTGGGGTAGCTAGTTAGCTTTAGCTTGGTACCTAGCTAACACCAATATAACCAGCCTGAAAACAATGACCAGTAGAAACTGCAGTCATTTTCATTATTCTTAGCAATGATTTAGGAATCCTTGTGAGTAAATATTAGCTAGGTAGCCACTTGTTGTTCACCTATTGAAATTGAACTTCAGTTCATGAAAATAAATAGCTAGCCAGCTACTTAACCCGGTTGCCCAAAGCTAACGTTATAAGCCGTCAGCTAGCTTAATCTGGCTAGTGACGCTCGACCGGACTGGGTTATGTGTTGTGAAGCTAGCCACAATAAGGATTAGGCACAATAGTGGAATTTGCAGTTTGCCTTCAAAATAAAAGTACCTATTTGAAAGTGATGCAGAAGGTTACAATTGGTGGAATCATCCCACATTTAGACTAGATAATGTTAATCAAGGTTGGAATGTGAAGCATTGATATGGGGTATCAGTCTACTCGGTGACACCCACAGAACACAACCGTGAAGCGTTTACGAAAATATTAGCGTTGTAGCTCTTATCAGGGGACTGTGACATCTCCTCCCCAGTCAGCCTATTGTGTGTATTGACATTCATATTGCACTGTACAGCTTTACCTAAGGATTGGGAATCAATGAAATGGGGTATCAGTCTACTCAATACTAGAGGTCGAACGATTATTCGGCATGGCCGATTAATTAGGGCAGATTTCAAGTTTTCATAATCGGTAAACGCCCTTTTTGGATGCCAATTATGGGCGATTACATTGCAATCCACGAGGAGACTGCGTTGCAGGCTGACCACCTGTTACGCGAGTG
The DNA here is from genome assembly GCF_002910315.2 of Salvelinus sp. IW2-2015. NCBI lineage: Eukaryota > Metazoa > Chordata > Actinopteri > Salmoniformes > Salmonidae > Salvelinus > Salvelinus sp. IW2-2015. The sequence continues at coordinate 27,336,899 of NC_036848.1, forward strand.
CAGCATCAAAAGGACCTGTGGCTGCAAGGAGCCAAGTATTAAACTTATCTTAGAAAAAACAATCACATAATCACTAGTTAACGACACATGGTTGATGATGTTAACTAGCTTGTCCTGCATATAATCAATGCGGTGCCTGTTAATTTATCATCAAATCACAGCCTACTTCAACTTCGCCAAACGGGTGATGATTTAACAAAAGCGGATTCGTGAAAAAAGCACAATCGTTGCACAAATGTAGCTAACCATAAACATCAATGCCTTTCTTAAAATCAATACACAAAAGTATATATATTTTTTTTTACCTGCATATTTAGTTAAAAGAAATGCATGTTAGCAGGCAATATTAACTAGAGAAAGTCACTTCTCTTGCGTTCAGTGCAAGCAGAGTCAGGGTACATGCAGCAGTTTGGGCCGCCTGGATCGTTGAGAACATAATTTCTTCCTAACAAAGACCGTAATTAATTTGCCACCCTTTCGATAAAATACGGAACAGTTTCATATTTCACTGAAAGAATAAACGTTTTGTTTTCGAAATGATAGTTTCTGGATTTTACCATATAAATTACCAAAGGCTCGTATTTCTGTGTGTTTATTATATTATAATTAAGTCTATGGTTTGATATTTGATAGAGCAGTCTGACTGAGCAGTAGTAGGCAGCATCAGGCTTGTAAGCATTCATTCACACAGCACTTTACTGCATTTGCCAGCAGCTCTTAACAATGCTTGAAGCACAGCGATGTTTATGACTTCAAGCCTATCAACTCCCGAGATTAGGCTGGCAATACTAAAGTGCCTATATGAACATCTAATATTCAAAGGTATATGAAATATAAATGGCATAGAGAAATAGTCGACGCGTCATAATGCCTATATTAACTACAACCTAAAACTTCTTAACTGGGAATATTGAAGACTCATGTTAAAAGGAACCACCAGATATCATATGTTCTCATGTTCTGAGCAAGGAACTTAAACGTTAGCCTTTTTTACATGGCACATATTGCACTTTTACTTTCGTCTCCAACACTGCGTTTTTGCATTATTTGAACATGTTTCATTAATTATTTTAGACCAAATTGATTTTATTTCTGTATTATATTAGTTAAAATAAAAGTGTTCATTCAGTATTGTTGGTATTGTCATTATTACATATAATTAAAATTGTCCAATTAATCAGTATCTGCTTTTTTGGTCCTCCAATAAATCGGGATCGGTGTTGAAAAATCATAAAATCAGTCGACCTCTACTCAATATACCCAAGATATTTTTTCCCAACGTCCTCCTCAGAGTTATCAGACTCCAAAACATCCACACAGTATTGTTTTTCCTCAGGAATAGTGTTCATTACACATAAGTTGACAGTACATGTGGTTCAAATCACAGTTGTTTCAGAGTCACGCAATAAGAGCTACGATGCTAATGTTCTCTGGGTGTCACAGAGTAGACTAATACCCCATGTCATTGATCCACAATCCATAGGTAAGGCTGTACAGTGAAATAAGTATGCCCCCAAAGCCATTCTAAAGCATAATACATCTAGTGTGATTTCAACAGATGTCAAATTGACAAATTATTGTCTTTTGTTGATTTTATATAACATTCCAACCTCGTTTAGCATGATCTATTCAATTATTATGGCATAATTCTACTATTTGTATTCATTTGCATCACTGTCAATTACCTACTTTTTTATTTTGAAGGCTAACCGCAAAGTCCACTATTGTGGCTAATCCTTATTGTGGCTAGCTTCACATAGATGGGTCCGACCACCATTAATCAAATAAGAACTGTCTTATAAATTAGGTTTATTTTAGATGACACCTAGCTATATAGTTAGCTAGCTAACTAACTATAGCTACTGAAACAGATTGTCGTTTTGCTATGTTTTTGGGGAAGAACATTGTTTGCATCCATGAGCTAGCTAGCTTTTTTTATGACCAGCACTGTAGGTGYGCGAGACAACTTCACCAGCATCATAGCATACATATTGATGACTCATTGTGACATATGAAATACGAGTGATAGTGTAATCAATGTGTTATAACTACGTAAAAAATGTATGAACACGTTAAATTATTATGTGACGTCATATTCAGGTCCTGATTGGTCGACAAACTTATTTAACACGTCAAATAGTGTTATTTGATGTGCATCTTTTTTGACACGCAAAGACCCAAACATCGTTCCATAGAAATCCTGGTTGAGAATGAAACGACTGAACAAATGAACAATGAAACAGCACAGCAAGTAAGTGAAAGTAATAGGTTTTGATTATATTTTACTGGTAATGGGGACATATGTAAATGCCCAAAAAATTACTTTTTGGTCAGTGTGGTGTGTGTAACCTTTATTTAACTAGGCAAGTCCTATAAGAAGAAATTCTTATTGACAATGACGGCCTACTCCAGACAAACCCGGACGAGGCTGGGCCAATTGTGCGCCGCCCTATGGGACTCCAAATCACAGCCGGATGTGATACAGCCTTGATTCGAACCAGGGACTGTAGTGACGCCTCTTGCACTGAGATGTGTGTGTTAACTATTTAACTGTACTAGAATGCTTAAAAGGCACCTAAAATTTTAAATATCGGTATTGTTTTTTTCTGGCAAGGAAAATATTGGTTATCGGTCAAAAAAGTCATATCGGTGCATCAATAATTTCAGTACTAAAATAGTTGACAACACCCTTGAATTCCCAAATTATACTTGCTGTGTAGGCTAACGGTCACTAGGTTGGGATGCACACCACATGAAAATCTGGTGTCAAAGACCAGTACTCTAGATATAGCTTACCCAGCGACATGGTATTTACCAACTTGAAATTATCCTCATGTCTGTCTGACCTCGAGTTAATAAATCCCCATCGACTCATCACAAGCTCAGCCAACAGGGTGCTAAAAAGATGTCACTAGTAAGTTTTACTCTTCAACAACAGGTGTGTGTAGCCAGCTAGTGCTCTCACTAGGCCATTACAAGTTTATGACTTCACAGTCTGAATATTTGAGCTCGGCCAGCTAGTTCCCACAAACAAAACCAACAGGATCCAGACCAGACATGGTCTGCTTTTGAATAAGCTACTTTCAAACCCAAATGTGAGATGACAACTACATATAACACCATATAACATCTCATGCGGCACACCTTTACCTCAATCTTTCTCCTCTTCCAACAGCTGCGGGAGAAGCTAGGTGGGGCCCCTTCCTCGGGCTCTGAGGGGGGCCTTTTACCATTCTCCTCCGGGCCCCTCTTCCTCTTGCTCCCCCTTCCCATGAGCATGGCGGCACGCTGGGTAGGCTTCATGGAGCAGTCCATCTGGAGAGAAGATGCATCCATCCCAGTGTTAAACAAGCAGTACAAAACTATTTGGTTCACTGAAACGTTGACAGTGTGTTGATTGGCTCCCTATTATTTCCCAAAATGTCCCACACAGGTTCTCTGCCCATGTTCTGCCTTGACAACCGCCAAGGACATTCCTACCACTGAAATTGGCCAAAGAAAACAAATGAGGAAGCCTTGACTGAGAAATGTTTCGGGGGAAATGAATAGCAGTCAGTGATGCCTGAACTGGTAAGGGAACCTACAGATGACTCAATAAGTTCCTGTTACAATGACATTGCATGTTTTAGAAACTCCACTTTGAAGGATCTGTTGACATATGGGTCAGTGCATGGATACTGGATTTGTGCCATTGAACTCCTCAGAGCATGCTATATTCTGGATTGTGTGGCATTTCAATTCAACAAGAATTGTTGGTCTAATGACGAGCAGATTAATAAACATAGGCTATTTGTAATCGACACCGGGTGCTTGGTACACAAATAATTAAGGTTGTTAAGAAACACATCATAGAAGATCATTGTGTCTGATTTCTTTCATTGTGGTTATTGATCGGATTGCTTCACCTAAGTGTACAAGGTGTAAATGAACTGTGAATTTTTGGAAACTCAATCCACAACTGATTCACACCTGGAGGTGTGAGGAGATAACCAAAATAGTTCCAAGGTGGGACTTGTCCTTTTAAGCCTCTACAGTCTAAGCCCAGTCTAAGCTACAGTGCAATTGGAAAGTATTCAGACCCCTTGACTTGTTGCACATTTTGTTACGTTACAGCCTTATTCTAATGTGGATTTCCCGCAATCTACTCACTATACCCCATAACGACAAAGCAAAAACAGGTGGAGACATTTTTGCAAATGTATAAAAATAAAGTATTAAGTATTCAGACCCTTTACTCAGTACTTTGTTGAAGCACCTTTGGCAGCGATTACAGCCTCGAGTCTTCTTGGGTATGTCGCTACAAGCTTGGGGAGTTTCTCCTGTTCTCTGCAGATCCTCTCAAGCTCTGTCAAAGTCCAAGCTCTGGCTGGGCCACTCAAGGACATTCAGAGACTTGTCCCGAAGCCACTCCTGCATAGGCTTGCCTGTGTGCTTAGGGTTGTTGTCCAGTTGGAAGGTGAACCTTCGCCTCAGTCTGATGTCCTGAGCGCTCTGTAGCAGGTTTTCATCAAGGACCTCTATACTTTGTGCCGTTCATCCTTCCCCGGACCCTGACTGGTCTCACAGTCCCTGCCGCTGAAAAACATCCCCACAGCATGCTGCGGCCACCACGCTTCACTGTAGGGGTGGTATTGGCCAGGTGATGAGCAGTACCTGGCTTCCTCCAGACGTGACGCTTGGCATTCAGGCCGAAGAGTTTAATCTTGGTTCCATCAGACAAGAGAATCTGGTTTCTCATGGTCTGAGAGTCTTTAGCTGCCTTTTGGCAAATTCCAAACGGGCTGTCATGTGCATTTTACTGAGGAGTGGCTTCCATCTGGCCACTCTACCATAAAGGCCTGATTGGTGGAGTGCTGCAGAGATGGTTATCCTTCTGGAAGGTTCTCCCATCTCCACAGAAGAACTCTGTCAGAGTGACCATTAGGTTCTTGGTCACCTCCCTGACCAAGGCCTTTCTCCCCCGATTGCTCAGTTTGGCTAGGCGGCCAGCTCTAGGAAGAGTCTTGGTGGTTCAAGGATGATCAATGGAAACAGGATGCACCTGAGCTCAATTTTGAGTCTCATAGCAAAGGGTCTGAATACATTTGCAAAAATGTTTTTAAAAAACTGTTTTTAAATTTGTCATTATGGTATTGTGTGTAGATGGATGAAAAAAAAATACATTCATCAATTTTAGAATAAGGATGTAACGTAACAACGTGTGAAAAAAGTAAACGGATCTGAATGCACTATATATGGAATTATTTTAAGGTCATACCAAGGATCATTTAGCTATGATAATTTGAATTTAGCCTTACTATTGCAAGCTATGACATGACGTGGAAAAGTACATTTTAATATGTGGCAAGAGAAAAGATAATTCACCCTTATTAAACTTGCCAGAGCATTTGCACTAGGGGGTATGGTATATGGCCAATATACCACGGTTAAAGGCTGTTCTTAAGCATGATGCAATGCTGAGTGCCTGGATACAGCCCTTAGCAGTGGTATATTGGCCATATACTGCAAACCCCGCGGGTTCCGTATTGCTATTCTAAACTGGTTACCAACGTAATTACGACAGTAAAAGTAATGTTTTGTCACGCACGTTGTATATGGTCTGATATACCACAGCTTTCACCCAATCAGCATTCAGTGCTCGAACTACCCAGGTATTTTTACTGCTCTAATTACGTTGTAAACAGTTTATAAATAGCAATAAGGCACCTCAGGGGTTTGTGGTATATGGCCAATATACCACGGCTAAGGGCTGTACCCAGGCACTCAGCATTGCGCCAAACAGCCCTTAGCCGTAGTATATTGGCCTTATACCACACCCCCCCCTGTGCCTTATTGGTAAAATAGTTCTTTGTGCATGAGCATAACTATAGATATATCCGACAGGAGAGTTTGAGTTTTGAAAGTTGGACAGAGGATCTCAATCTCTGAGCAAGAAAAACTTGGATGAACATAAAAAAATGAATGTTAGGCTATTTTCTGGCAATTGTGCTGTTATTATGTACCAAATGTTAAGACTACAATAAGCAATTGGATGAACTGCTATTAGCCCATACAAACACATTGAATAACAGATTCACTACATGGACAAACAGATCTGTTTTAATTTTTTATTCTAAAAGGACGTTTGTTCTGAAGTGTGTCCTATATCTGAGCGATAAGATCAGGAAAGTATTCTTAAATTTGACCCCTTATTTTTGGCAATAAACAATCTCCATATATACTTCCATTCATTTTTTAAAAACTGGTAAGGGGACCTTCAGATGAGTCTTGTGAGTGTCCTAGAGCAAAACAACCAACATGTAGGTTGCCAGTAGCCCAAACTGTTCGGAAGCTACAGACAGAAGTTGGCAGATCGGCTGTACCGACTTCAGATGAGTCCCAACTTGCTTGAACGTCATCGGGTTTGTGAGTCTCATCTTTCCATAGAGGGATCATGATAGGTTTCGTGACAACGATTTTCGGATGTCTCATGGTCTGACAAACACACTACTTCTGCCAACCTTCACCACAGATGCGGAAGTGCAACATCGGCAGATGCGGTTGATTGAGATTGCATCCAATGCAAAAAAACATCTTTAGCTTAAACTGACAGATTTTAATTGTAGTTTTTATTATGCTAATTAGATGTATGCAGGGCCACATAAATCGACTCTGGGGGTTTAAAGTAAAGAGATTGAGGGAGGACAATTCACGTCTGTGGAGACCATTGACAAATGTTATTTAGATACAGTTGAAGTCCATCATATGAGTATTGTGGTAGGGTAGGATTGTGCTCACAAGGAAATACACAGACTTACCTCCAGGGCCTCAAAGCTGTTGAAGCTGGCAATTGAGAAGCCATCGATGATGTCCTCCTCACAGTACACCGACTCGCGCTTCCTCCGTCGAGGAGGCCTGTTCCTGGGGCCGGCGAACCCGGGTCGACATTCTCTACCTCCAGGACCGAGTACAGATCCTGGCCCGCAAAGCTCCTTTTCCGAGCACGAGGAGGGCGATGTGGCCCGCTGCTCAGCAAGGTCTACTCTTCTCCTGCGCCGCTCTCTGTCTCGTTGAGAACGGGAGCGTCGGCTCTGTCTGAACCCATTGCTTTGACTCGGACCTTCCATGTCAAAACAAACAGCACCAGTCCGTTTGACCTAAGGCACTTTTAAAAATCCCTCCCAGTCGAAGGCACTTTCCTTAGCCAAAAGTTAACCACCACACAGGCCCACACCGGAGCCCCTGTTTAAAATGGCGTTAAAAGTAACGTTAGTCTATTTAACTAGTGTCTTTTGCGGACAGGATGGCATCTGTGCCTTTCTCTCGGCTAAATTTGACTGTCATGTCAATGCACTAAGATGAAATCAGTATTTCCAGAATTGGTGGTATTAGCTAGTGTGTTCAGCAGAAGTATATCCAAGTTAAGCTGTCAAGACATGGCTAATTCGCAGTCTCAAAGAAGGCTAGCTGGCAAGCCAACAACCAAATATGCGTATGTAAATAAAAAGGACTAACGCTAGTTGGCTGTCTAACTTAACTTGCTAGTTGTTATTAACTAAAAACACCTATTTTATACGAATGTTACATTTAGTGAGGTACTGCTACAATGTAAATACACACCCATCTCGTTCTAATTACAATTTCGGCACGAGTTGACAAATTAGCTAACCTAGTTAAATCGCACAAACCGCACATTAGCCAATGATAACTAGCTAACGAACGATAACGTTAGCTACCTGCCACTGCCAAATCACCAGAGCAAGATCATTTGTTGCCAATTTATAGCATCTATATAACTAGCTCATTTAGTGCATCCACAAGTATTCCAAGGATTTTAGTTAAACAGTTTGATTAACTGTTTTTGTAGCCAACTTTAGCCATACATAAGAATTACGTTAACTTGGTAGTTGCTACCTAGCTAACGTTAAATGTATTCAAGTGCTTTATTATGCTAGTATTAGCTAGCTAGTTAAATAATTATCTAGCCAGTTTATTGCAAACGCAAAGTAGCTAATTATCACGGAGTAGGCAACGTTATAGTAAATAAAAACATTATTTAAATACCTTCCGAAGTATTGATTAACACAAAATCCACAACTAGCTGTTACCCTGGAGCTGACAGTAAAGCGAACACTTGCTCCAGCCTGACGATGGGCCCAATACGAATGGTTGAATTATGAAAGAAAGACGTAGCTAGCTAGCTAGCCGTAGTTGGGTAGCGAGCTATTTTTGATACCTAGCTAATGCACAAACAATACTTTTTTTTTTACACTAAATCTGACGTTATATGGTGACTGTTTAGTCACCCACTATTCGTGTGTTATCGATGTCTCTCCCTACACTAATTTGTTTTTGCTCCACAACCATTAAAAACTAAATTATTCAAGGCCCTACTGAAGCCGCAGTCTTGAGTTCCATTAACGAGGGTATCGACCAAGCCCTTGGCAGGACAACTCCTTCAGCGGCCCACAGTGTAATCCACTTGTGTCCGGGGAAGTTGAATTATTTGCCGATATTTCCGGTTGAACCAAATATATCGTAACCAGTCTTCAAGTACAAACAAAATAGAACGATTCTCTAACGACCTTTCATTTGGAAACAAATAAGAAATTTGAAGATCTGTGAGACAACCCTTGTCAATGTGCATTGTGCGCTTCAGCGAGTCCTCGCCTATCAGGGTCAGGGTTGCCAGGTCAAGCTAAAATCTCTAGACCAATGACCACTTAAAACCTCCCAAAATGCCTGGAAACTAGCCTAAAAAAAATTCACAGTAAGAGAGTTGCTGCCATATTTATACAATTTGTTTTCTCCGATAACGTTATCGAGCCAATTAAGAAGGAATATCATAGTAACTTGAAATTACCTTAGAAGCAAAATTCGAGTTTCCTCAAAATAATAACTATTGCAAGCTATGACATGACGTAAAAAAGTAATTTGAATATGTGACAAGATAAAAGATAATTCACCCTTATTGAACTTGCCAGATCATTTGCACACGGGGTAAAGAAATCCCCTTTGCGCATGTCCATAACTACAGATAAATCCGACTGGAGAGTTTGAGTTTAGAAAGTTGGACAGAGGATCTCGAAATCTCTGAGCAACAAAAACTTTGATGAACATAAAAAACGAATGTAATGCTATTTTCTGGCAATTGTGCTGTTATTATGTGCCAACTGTTAAGACTACAAATGGCCCATTTGCGAGATTGATTTATCATTTCAATGGACATAGGCTACAGACAAAAATCTGGGTTTATGATTGTAATTACATTTTTCCATGGTTTGCTTAGATAAAGACAGGTAGCCAATAGCCCCCTGATAGGCCTAGATCTCATGTCAGATAGTCTACAGTAGCCTAGACAAGATGTAGGCAAGATGTGAACTGAACGATTTAGCAGCTTGCTTAGTTCAAATTAACAGACTAATTTATTCAACATGAATAGCGAGGCGATTAAGAGGTAAGAAGTGCTTGTGTTTCCCAATAGCCTGCTGGTATAGGCTGAGGATGGGGTCATAATTTCAATCACTGAATTCAATATTAATAATATGTATATGAACTGAATATGCTTGTCAACAACAGCGAGTGTTTATTTTTTTGAATTTGTTTTACCTGTAGCCTAATCTGACACCTATTACCTTCAATCTAATGCGTTCTAACAAATGATTGGCAATTGCGATAGAGCATTTCCAATATAATTAACTAAAGATGTCCATTAATAATTGCATAATAACGCAAACCTACAACATTCAACTGAAGTTATAGGCTCTTTATTAAATTGGTTTGCCAGCTCCACATAGGCTACACAAGTGGCATAAATTGATTTGCAATGACTCCAGTGATATCGTAATTTAAACATATTTATTGTATCAAATTGTAGCCCACAATGGCATATACATTAATAGGCTACTGGATGGCCAACAGAGGCAAATGTATAATTCTTCACATTTAGCCTCACGTCAGTTTCATTGAGGACTATTCCCCATAAAAAGAACCTCGCGAGGGAGTTCCATAACTTCCATTTCAAATTTTACTCAGCGGCCCCCGAGACACAAGAACTAAGCATGCATAAAGCCCTTCCCTTGATACTGTTCTTTAAGCAGTCCACATTAGAATACAGTTTAAACCACCTCTATAGGGGGTGATATGTGCCAGAATTAAGCCTCGGCAACCGCCTACCATTGAATGTCTGACTGACATGACATGATACAAACACCTTACTAATGTCTGCTTGACGCCTGCGTGTTAATAAACCTAGGCAGCAGTTCCACCACGTGGCTAACCTCTGTGTGACGCCTGCGTGTTAATGAAAGTCATAAGGTTTATAGTTTATATTTATATTGATTAAATCTCAACCATAAATATTAGAAATGTACAGTTTTTCGCGTGCAAGCTGGCATTCCGATGTAGCCACCCTGAGGTATAGTGTAGCCTACGGCTTGTGTATTTCATATTATCGCTAATGGCCTAGAAAAGATTATGTCCAATCTATAGGTAATCTGTCTTTCCCTCAACAACTCATGGGATGGTATGTTATCTTATCTCGCTGTATACAGATCTAAATATTGTTAGCCAATCACAGACGGTGTGGTTACCAGTTCCCAGTATCAGACAACCAATAAGAGTTGTGTCCGTGGCTTTCAGTCGAATAGAGGAGTTCAAAGGCTTTCCCAGGTGGTCTGTGCAAACCATTCCTTGGGAGGTTCCTACCTCAATGTCACGCTCTGACCTTAGAGATCCTTTTTATGTCTCTATTTTTGGTTTGGTCAGGGTGTGAGTTGGGGTGGGCATTCTATGTTGTGTGTTCTATGTTTTCCTTTTCTGTGTGATTGGTCGGGTGTGATTCTCAATCAGAGGCAGCTGTCTATCGTTGTCTCTGATTGAGAACCATACTTAGGAAGCATTTTCCCACCTGTGGTTCGTGGGTAGTTGTTTTCTGTTTTGTGTTATTGCACCAGACAGAACTGTTTCGTTTCGTTCACTCTCTTTGTTGTTTTTGTTGTTTCAGTGTTCAGGTTATTTTATTAAAATTACAATGAACACTTACCACGCTGCGTTTTGGTCACCTTCTTTCCAGGACGATCGTTACAGAACTACCCACCACCAAGGGACCAAGCAGCGTGGTGGAATGGACTCCTGAACATGGGAGGAAATCTTGGACGGCAAGGACCCTGGGCACAGCCGGGAGAGTATCGCCGCCTAAAGAGGAGCTGGAGGCAGCTAAAGCGAGAGCGGCGACGCTACAAGGAGTTGGCTCGAGGAAACGTGCACGAGAGGCAGGCCCAGAATCTTTTTTTTGGGGGGGCACACGAGGAGATTGCGGAGTCAGGTAGGAGACCTGAGCCAACTCCCCGTGCTTACCGTGGCGAGCATGTGACTGTCAGGCCCCGTGCTATGGGTGATGCGCACGGTGTCCTCAGTGCGCACTCATAAGCCCGGTGCGCTATATCCCAGCTCCTCGCATCGGCCGGGCTAGAGTGGCATCGAGCCAGGACGGAGTGTGCCAGCCCTGCGTTCCAGGCCTCCAGTGCGCTCTCCTCGGCCCGGTTACCTGCGCCAGCCCTACGCACGGTGTCCCCGGTTCGCCAGCACAGCCCTGTGCGGCCTGTTCCAGCTCCCCGCACTTGCCGGGCTACAGGGGGTATCCAGCCAGGACGAATTGTGCTAGCTCTGCCGCTCGAGACTGCCAGTGCGCCTCCACGGCCCAGTGTATCCGTGTGCCTCGGCCAAGGAAGAGGCCTCCTGCATGTCTCACAGCCTGGTGAGTCCGTTGCCTGTGCTAAGCCCTAACCCTTCTGCATGTCTCCCCAGCCTGGTGAGTCCTGTGCCTTCTCCAGAGCCAGCCTCCTGTGTGTCTCTCCACTCCAGTGGATCCATGGCACGAAGCCTCCAGTGATGATCCATGGCAAGAAGCCTCCAGTGATGATCCATGGCAAGAAGCCTCCAGTGATGATCCATGGCAAGAAGCCTCCAGTGATGATCCATGGCAAGAAGTCTCCAGTATGATGATCCATGGCACGAAGCTTCCTGTGTGTCTCTCCACTCCAGCGACGATCCCCAGGCCGGAGGCCTCCAGCGACAATCCCCAGTCCAGAGCGCCTCTCCGAGCCAGACGCCCTCCTGTGTCCGGAGCCGCCAGAGTCGCCCTCCTGTCCGGAGCCGCCCAGAGTCGCCCTCCTGTCCGGAGCCGCCAGAGTCGCCCTCCTGTCCGGAGCCGCAGAGTCGCCCTCCTGTCCGGAGCCGCCAGAGTCGCCTCTTCGTCCGGAGCCGCCAGAGTCGCCCTCCTGTCCGGAGCCGCCAGAGTCGCCCTCCTGTCGGAGCGCCCAGAGTCGCCCTCCTGTCCGGAGCCGCCAGAGTCGCCCTCCTGTCCGGAGCCGCCAGAGTCGCCCTCCTGTCCGGAGCCGCCAGAGTCGCCCTCCTGTCCGGAGCTGCCAGAGTCGCCCTCCTGTCCTCCTTGGGCCAAGCCTAAGGTGGAGCGGGGTCCACGTCCCGCTCCAGAGCCGCCACCGCGGATAGATGCCCACCCAGACCCTCCCCTATAGCTTTAGGTTTTGCGGCCGGAGTCCGCGCCTTTGGGGGGGAGGTACTGTCACGCCCTGACCTTAGAGATCCTTTTTATGTCTCTATTTTTGGTTTGGTCAGGGCGTGAGTTGGGGTGGGCATTCTATGTTGTGTGTTCTATGTTTTCCTTTTCTGTGTGTTTGGCCGGGTGTGGTTCTCAATCAGAGGCAGCTGTCTATCGTTGTCTCTGATTGAGAACCATACTTAGGAAGCCTTTTCCCACCTGTGGTTTGTGGGTAGTTGTTTTCTGCTTTGTGTTATTGCACCAGACAGAACTGTTTCGTTTCGTTCACTCTCTTTGTTGTTTTTGTTGTTTCAGTTTTCAGGTTATTTTATTAAATTACAATGAACACTTACCATGCTGCGTTTTGGTCACCTTCTTTCCAGGACGATCGTTACACTCAATCAAGTATACGTGTAAAATGGTTAAGTTTACTGTTAGTTAAGGGTTATAGTTTAGGGTTCAGGTTAGGGACCTCCTAAGGAATCCGGATAGCAGTGACTGTTCATAAGGTGAGAGACGGGCACAGTATTTGACAGCTCAGCGGTGACAGACATTTTTTTATTTTATTACAAGCGGCAGATGCGATTTTCGAGAGTGTCTGCCCCAGATAGTTTCCTTATAGACAATGAAAATATTTACCAAGATGTCTTTGATCCGATTGAGGAGTAAATACGCTATATTTAAGTTGTGATATATTTAGGCCTACTGTGTTGATAAGGCAAATTTGGTTTATTTGAAAATAATACATTTTTGCTGATAACGAGTTGAAAGCACATAGGCGATATTATTTACTGTGTCGAGTAGGCTATTGTACAATAACATAATTTGATGTGTTTATTATTTATTTCATGGATTCATGGAAAATATATACACGTGGTGCAATAGGATATCCATATTTTACATTGTAATACACTACCCCTACATGCCATTGTACTATAGGATATATACATATTTTACATTGTAATACACTACCCCTACATGTCATGGTGTGCTGGAGCTATGGATTTATTTTTCCACTGTCACTAAGCCTAGACATTCACACTCAAACTGAATTAAATGGGGTACTTTTCACCGAAGAAGAGAAACGAGGTACAACATACAACTTTGATCGAAGACCTAAAATCATGCCTGACAAGACCAATGAAATCATAACGGGATCCTAATATAGTCTTGATAAATGGGTAGCCTATTCTACAATTATGTGACTGAATGTGCTAGTATTATTTATCTTATTGATGAATGAAATTGGATGGGTACGCTACTTCATTCATTGATTACGGTATTGTAAAAGGTAGATACAGGATTAGCCTATAGTCTACAATAATGTCATTGAATGTGCTATAGTATAACGTATTTCATTGATGAATGAAATTGTAAATGGGGATGGTAGGCCACTTCATTCAGTGAATATCTCTGGGAGTATGTTAATGAAGGTTTTTGAGCTGTACTATGGCAATGTCTAACTCAGTTCTAAATCTTTATTTCGGTCAAGAAGTGATGAGCCAGAGAAACCAATCATCGTCACCGCAGCTGTTCTACCACCACCCACACTGCTCTCCCTCCACAAGCAAACACATCCTCTTCTCCTGTTCAACTAATTTGCCGCCACACTGAAAGGGACTGTACATACATACCCCTGTGCCCATCTCATTGAAACATGATCCATCCAATGCCTCAGCTGCATGCCTAAAATGTGAGAAATGTAAACAAGATGCTACAGTTGTGTGTGTGTGGATGGAGTTCCAAGAAAAGACATGAGAAGATAGCAAAGGAGATAATGAGAGTTAGACCATACAGTATGAAAATAAAGACCCCTTGGGATCTAAAATTAGTGTGGGTAGCCCTCGTGTCTCCTTTTTGTCCATTTGAGGATACTACAGTCACCCCTAGTGGAGGTTCTTGGAACACTGCTATTTAAGTCTGAGTAGAGGTTTATGAAAACCTTCGAAGGAGGTGGTGCTATGTTGCGTGTTATCTTGAATACCAGGCAGATGTTTGGGTACAGAATGAAATGGTGTAAACTTAACAGGCTAAACTTGTTGAGTACACTCTGAAAAAGGGGTTCCAACAGGGTTCTTTTGCTGTCAGCAAAGGAGAACACTTTTTGGTTCCAGGTAGAAGTATTTTTGGTTCCATGTAGAACCCTCTGTGGAACCTTTGTCACAGAAGGGTTTCTACCTAGAACAAAAAGGGTTGTCCTATGGGGAGAGCGGAATAATATTTTTAGGTTGTAGATAACATCTTTTTTTCTGAGTGTAGGCCCATATTGCAGTGGTGGTTCTGTGGTTCTGTAAAAAATAAATGCAACAGGCCCTGTGCACGCCTCTGGAGGATGCAGCAAGATAGCGAATCATTGCATCACCTACTCAGTATGACTATAATGAACATATCTAACTTGCACCGTTATGCAATTATTAAGAGACTAAATACAAATAGCTAATCCTGGCGACCAATGTTCTAGCATTAATTAATTGAGGCAAGCAGATCAGAGATGTCAAGGTGTTACCCAAGAATATGCTACAGTATGTGTATAGTGTAAATAACTACCAATAGACCTAAATGATAAGCATTTAGTCAAATAATTACTCTGTAAAACGAGGAATGCAATTACTCTATTTAACTAATAGGATTAAAGAATTGACACTTGTAATAATGGAACTGTGAGGTGGGAAGCAGGTGCAGGTGAAACATTTAATAAAACAAAACCAGTAACGAGACAATTCCATAAGGCTACACAAGAACAATACCAACTGGTGAGAAAACATACGGGAGTGTCATAAAAAGGGGAGGAAATGAATGTAATGAAGTCCAGGTGTGAATCATGATTAACGGCTGCGCGTCATGATGAGTGCCAGGTGTGTGTAATGATGAATCCCAGGACCGGTGGTAAGTATTCTGGCGAAGTCGTACGCCGGAGGGGAGGAGCAGGAGAAGATGTGACAACACTCAAACAATTACAGTGTACATGAAATACATTATAGCATTACACAGAGTATGACTATCGCCAATAGGCTAAAACGTGGTCACACGTGTCTTCAGTTCAGAATAGTCTAAGAGATAACACGATGTGCGTCTGATACACACAGGAGCTTGGTAGCAAGTTCAAAGTATGACAATTTCACTGTCCTTTTAACCAAATTCAAGCAGAAACTCACACCCAATCTGAATGAACATTTATTTGTACTTTGCTAGTTAAAACATAAGACAGGAACACACAGCCAGATTCGAATCTAATCAACTCAATGTCAATTGTAGCAGCGCATCCTTGTGTCGCTCCCTCTGAACTATCCGCTGCCCGACAAACAAAATAACACTCCCTATAACAATAAATCCATAGCACTTAAAGTACAACAACGACACCGACCAGAGGGACGATCCCGAGGACGGTCCGGGCGGCAAAGGTGGAAATCACGGATGATGTTGGGATCCAGAATGTCCTCCATCGGAACCCAACACTGCTACTCTGGGCCATACCCCTCCCAATCCACCAGATACTGGAGCCGACCCCCACAACGTCAGGAGTCCAGTAGGGATCTGACGGCATAGCCCGGACTCCCCTCGATATCCGGGGGGGTGGAAGGGTGTCGCTGGGGACAGCATCAGCTAGGGGACCCACCAGCCTGAGAAGGTAGACATGAAAAGAAGATGATACAGTAGTCACTGGGAAGCTGTACGTCACCACGTTGACCCGCCGGAGAACCTTGATCGGCCCCACTGACCGGGGGCCCAGTTTCTTGCAGGGCAGGCGGAGTGGGAGGTTCCTGGTAGAGAGCCAGACACAATCCCCGGGGTGGAACACAGGGGTCGCACTGCGGTGGCGGTCTGCCTGCTCCTTTTGACGGAGTCTCACGCGAGCCTCGTCCACACTGCTTCTGCTCGCCTGGAACCACTCAAGGCTGCTGGGCTCCAGTGGTGGAAAAAGTACTCAATTGTCACACTTGAGTAAAAGTAAAGATACTGTCATGTTGTATAAATTGGAGACAGGTGCAGGAATACGTACTAGGGGGTTTTAATACGCCACCCAACAACATGCCATGGAAAGGTGCAGGGGACAAAGCCCAAAACAAAACACGTATACAAAACACAGGGATGTAACCCAAACAAAAGAGCGAGGTTAAACCTCTAATAAATACACAGGACAAGACCCGTAATAACAAGTGCACAATACACGCAGCACAAAAGCCGAAACAAAGCACAGGTACTCACAAGACCAACGGACATGGGAACAATAACCGACCAAGACAATGGTGAACAAAGAGCACAATTACTAATCAGGGGGAATGGGAACCAGGTGTGCGTAATGAGACAGTTCAGTGACGCCTAGAGGCCGGTGACGTAGACCTCCGGAATTGGTGCATGGAATGAGCAGCAGTACCGAGGGAATCCGTGACTGTACCCCCACCCAGACCGACACCAGCCTCAGGGACGGGACCACAGGATGTGGTGCGAGTCAGTTGCAGCTGCTGAAGCTGCAGCAGCAGACGGGCCATTCCCGCTGTCTCCATTTTGGTCGGTGACGTAGACCTCCGGAACTGGTGCACGAATGAGCGCAGTACCGAGGGAATCCGTGACTGTACCCCCACCCAGACCGACACCAGCCTCAGGGACGACCACAGGGATGTGGTGCGAGTCAGTTGCAGCTGCTGAAGCTGCAGCAGCAGACGGGCCATTCCCGCTGTCTCCATTTTGGGTCGGTGACGTAGACCTCCGGAACTGGTGCACGGAATGAGCAGCAGTACCGAGGGAATCCGTGACTGTACCCCCACCCAGACCGACACCAGCCTCAGGGACGACCACAGGGATGTGGTGCGAGTCAGTTGGCAGCTGCTGAAGCTGCAGCAGCAGACGGGCCATTCCCGCTGTCTCCATTTTGGGTCGGTGACGTAGACCTCCGGAACTGGTGCACGGAATGAGCAGCAGTACCGGGGGAATCTGTGTTAGATACCTTAAAGTATTAAGTTTTAAATAAACTTAAGTATCAAAAGCAAATGGAATTGATAAAATGTACTTAAGTTTCAAAAGTATAAATCATTTCAAATTCCTTATATTAAGCAAACCAGACGGCACAATGTTTGTATATTTTTATTGGCGGATAGCCAGAGGCACACACAGACATAATTTATAAAGAAAGCAATTGTATTTAGTGAGTCCGCCAGATCAGAGGCAGTAGGGATGTTCTCTTGATAAGAGTGTGAATTGGACAATTTTCCTGACAAAATGTAAAAAGTACTTTGATGTCAGGGAAAATGTATGTAGTAAAAAGTAAATTATTTTCTTTCGTAATGTAGTGAATTAAAAGTAAGTTACCAAAAATGTTAATAGTAAAGTAAAGTACAGATACCGCCAAAAACGACTTAAGTAGTACTTTAAAGTATTTTTACTTAAGTACTTTATACCACTGCTGGCTGGGCTCCACACCAACCTAAGGGGCCCACCGTTAATGATAGAGGTGAGAGGAGCGGCGACGGAGCTGAAGTTCCTGATGAAACGGCGGTAGAAGTTAGAAAACCCCAAAAACCGTTACCGGTAGCCCCTTGATGGTGGTTGGAACTGGCCATGACCTGACCGCATCTACCTTCTTGTCATCCATCCTCACTCCCTGCAGACTGATTTGGTAGCCTAAGAAGGAGACAGCCTTCTAATGAAATTGGCACTTCTCAGCCTTGACGAACAGCTGGTTAGCCAGGAGGCGTTCCAGGATTGCTCGAACGTGAGTGAGTGATGTGATCCTCCAGGGTAGCCGAGTAGAACAGGATGTCATCAATATACACGACCACCTGGCATCCGAGCATGTCCCTGAACACCTCATTCACGAATGCCTGGAACACTGACGGAGCATTGGCTAAGGCAAAGGGCATCAGCAAGTACTCATAGTAATCCTCCATGGTCTGGGTCTCAGCCACCGACAGAGGGTAGATGCGTCTGCGCGGAGGCGCTGAACATGCAAGCAGGTCGATGGCACAGTCCCAGGGGCAATGTGGAGGAACACAGGTGGCGCAGAACTTGGAGAATACCTCCCGCAGATCCTGGTATACCTCTGGGATGTTGGGCTGAAGGGCAACCACAGGACTCTCAATCGACGTGGAACCACAGGGGATGGGGAAGCAGGTCCTCTGGCATTCCGGTAACTAGTCTGACTCTCATCCTCGACCATTTAATGGTGAGTTTATGGCGTTGAAGCCAAGGGAGGCTGAGGATGATCTTGTGAACTGGTAATGAAGGGTATGTTCTCCTGATGAATGAACTCCACGGGGAGGGTGAGTGGTTGGGTGATGTGTTTAATGGTTCCAGATCCTAGTGGCCAACTATCGAGGGTTTGAACCAGGAAAGGAGAGCATTTATGAGATGTTAAGAGAAGAGGCAAGGGTCTGGTCAATAAAGTTCCCCGCGGGACCGGAATCCACTAATGCTGTAGACACAGTACATGAGGGACAGTCAACTAGTGTGATGGACACCAACGAGAGTTAGCAGAGAGTGATGAAGATGGAATACTCAATCCTGCCCTAGGAGGTGGAAGATCACGTGACCATACCTCTGCTCTTGTGGATCTGGGATTAGGAAGTGCCGGACACTGCTGGAGCTGGTGCCCTCCTTGACCACAATACAGACAGAGCCCCAGCTGTCGCCGCCCCGCCACGGGAGGAGTGTGACCCCTACCTCCATGGGTTCAGGCTCTGATCCAGAGTGTTCACTGAGGGAGGAAGAGAATTGATGAGAGTACCAACGCTCCCGAAGTAGGTTATCCAGACGGATGGCCATCGCAATGAGTGCATCCAAGGAGAGCTTTTTGTTGCAACAGACCAGTTCCATCTAGACCTCCTCGCGCAGACCTCTTCTGAATAGTGTACGAAGCGCCGGCTCATTCCATCCACTGGATGCTGCTACTGTCCGGAAGGTGAGCTCGTACTCGGCAGCTGTCTGGTCCCCCTGCCGTAATTGGAGTAGGCACTCACCTCCCTATCTGCCCTCCGGGGGGGGATGATCGAATACACATTTAAACAGAGCCATGAACCCCTCATAAGAATCTAGCTCCTCTTTCCCAGACAGCCATGGTCTTTTCCAACACCCGCCCAGTCAGTAGAGAAATAACCATGGCAACATTGGACCTCCTGGTGGTGGGAGCTCCCATTTGGTGCGTAAAGTAGAGGGAGCACTGAAGTAGGAAGCCACAACATTTAGATGGGGTGCTGTCTTACTTATTCTGTTATAATCTCCACCCGGCACAGCCAGAAGAGGACTGGCCACCCCTCATAGCCTGGTTCCTCTCGGTTTCTTCCTAGGTTTTGGCCTTTCTAGGAAGTTTCTTTCTAGCCACCGTGCTTCTACACCTGCATTGCTTGCTGTTTGGAGTTTTAGGCTGGGTTTCTGTACAGCACTTTGATATATCAGCTGATGTAAGAAGGGCTATATAAATACATTTGATTTGATTTTTGATTTGATTATTTATCCGGGATGGACAAACAGGCATCACTGACCTGAGCAGGTTGATGAATGGGCTGTTGTGCTGACTCGCTGGGCCGACTGGTTGTAGAGTATCCTCCGCTAGTTGACGACAATGCCTCCCAGGTGTGTTCGAGACATTGCACACTGCAAAGAACCTCTTCCATAGCCATCCCCAGTTGTGCCAGCTGGTCATGGTGTTGACTTAAAAGGTATCCCTGCTCGTCCACCGTCTGGGAGATATTCTGTTTTCCTGCTGCTTCCATTGTTTGAGTCAATATTCTGTAACAGAGACACTGAGAGTCAAGAAGCAGGTGCAGTTTAAACATAAAAAATAAAACGAGACAACATAACAGTAGGGTCTATGCATAAACACAGGAACAATACTTCCTGAGGAAAGAACCAAAGGGATAGACAGATATAGGTGAGGTAATGGAGTCCAGGTGAGTATCATGATGACGTGAAGGTGCACGTAATGATTGATGCCAGGTGTGCGCAATGATGAATCCCAGGACCGGTCGTAAGTATACCGGCGACGTCGAACACCGGAGGGGAGGAGTGGGAGTAGACGTGACAATTTGTATTTTGTTCATTATTTGGGCTGATATACAGCCAGAGCAGTGGGTGGTGGCATGCGCCTGTGACATTTGTTTGCAGACCGCCATAGTATCAAAGAAGACCCCGTTTGTAATCTGACATAAACATTAGAAGAAGAAGACAACGAGTGTTAATTTTTCTTTACCATATATTTGTCTTTATATAACAAAATATTGTTAAATAGGAATAAATCATTTAAGCTGTTTCTGGATTGAAATGGCTAACTACTGTAACGTTATTTATTTACTTACATCAACTTACATCAACCTTTTGTTTAGCTAATGATAGCTAGCTAGATAATGTTTTTTGTAGCTTTCTGTTTGTATGTAGCTTGCACTTCCATGGAATCCCTCGAGGAGTGTTATTTTATCTTTCCAAACAGGCAAAGTACTATGAAGGCACTACTGATCTCGACAAGAGGCGCAACAATCGTAGGGGGCAGAAATTCACTATTCAGGGTAACGTTAAGCAGTTAACTTCTATTACATAACTGGAAGGATTTAGCTATGAACAAACATTTTTCAACAACCATTTTCCATCTAGGTAGTTGGTCATCTAGAAGTTGCTAGTTATACACTTAGTTATGTCTGTCATATTGAGGAATCTAGCTATAAGTTAACCCTGATCAATCAAATGGATAGGTCTAAGCAATTATGGTCTTTCCAACTGCCCTTAACTAGGTGTCTTTGCTAGGCAGACACACAGTCAGAGAAAGGGGGGGAGAAAGAGAGGATGAAAGTGAGAGTGAAAGAGAGAGGTGGGAAAAGAGTGAAAGACAGAGAGAGATGTGGGGAGAGAAACAGATAAAGACAGTCATACAAAATGACTTAGACTTGAGTATTTCAACAACTCTTCAAACTTGTTCGGCACATGTGCCTATGGTGGAAGGATGGCCAGCCACACAGGAGGGTGATTTTCACTGAGGAGAAGGAGGCCATGCTGACTGAGATGCATGTTGGCCGTTTCAGAGTGAAGCTCATGATTTCCAAAATAAACATACACTTCTTTTAGCATGGGATTGTCAAGGATGTGGACAGTTGGGCAAGTGAAATAACCTTTTGTTTATTCGATCACATTCTATTATATCTGAAATGATTATGATTTCAATGAACGTCATTTTCGAGAGAATACAATGATTCAATTTATCACCTTGTGCTTAAAGGTCAGTACCTGTCTAGCCTGACAGAAGTTTGAGAGGGTGAAGACTGTGGCATAGGAGTTGAAGCCCATCAGTTGTTTCATCATGGCACATGGTCGGTAAGTGTCACAGTTCAAATTTTGCCCTGATAAGTTTTTTGTACTGGTTGCTTTATTTGACCACAGCAGAGTTCAATATTATAGATTGTGTGCCATCAACACTTTGATGGTATTTGTTAGTTCAACATTATTCATTGCTGTATCCTAGGACTCACAATAGATATATTCAAACACAAGGGTGTACTAATGAGCTATACATTTTTTTTATCATAATAGAGGACTACTGAAATAATATTATTTCAGTGTAGATAAGGGAAGGCCAGCTCAAAATGAAAACATGCCAGCCAGACAAGCCAATGTATGGGCGGCAGGTAGCCTAGTAGTTAAGAGTGTTGGTTCAGTAACCGAAAGGTTGCTGGTTTGAATCGCCAAGCTGACTATGTGAAAAATCTGTTGATGTGCCCTTGAGCAAGGCCCTTAACTCTATATGCTCCTATAAGTCGCTCTGGATAAGAGCGTCTGCTAAATGACTAAAATGTAAAAATGTAAATGTAGGAATCAAATGTATTTGCATATGAATGGAGTGGAAGTTAGCTGACTTTGTGATCTAAGATAAGTAACATTAATGTGTCGGGGGGCCAACACTTTTTGTTTTGTTTTACCCTGATGCCTGTTTATTCATAAAAAGTAGATGATAGTAAATATCATTAATGACAATGGTTAGCCTATCTAAATGAATAGGAAAACTTTAAAAGCATATAAATAGGACTACATTTAGCCAAATTGAGAACAAATATAACATAAGGAAAAGTCAAAGGATCCTAGTCAATCTATTGTTTGTCAAATCCAGAGTAAATATAGGCCTTCATGTGTATCAAATCTGTCGGCAATTGTGGGCTAAATCAATGACAAATATAGCTGAAATGTTCAGTCTTTATCATGATCTGTCATCAAAACAGACTGGGGTGTTTTCGGTTCCGTTTAGACTAAGGATATGCGTAAGAACGCAACTGCACTGAAATGAATAGTCTGATTCAATGTGATTCTCCAGAATAACAAAGAGTTTATCTGTTAAATTGTTTGGTCTATGGATAGACCCATACCAATTCTATCTTTTTGGTCTTTTGCTGTAGGCATAGCCTACCACTAATATTCTAAATTATTGTGGAGCATTTAATGAAACAACCTTATTTTCCTGTGATAATGATACTTGCTTTTAATTTAAAAATGAATGTTTTCATAAGCCTATAGGTCTACCAAGAAACCATGTTGAGTCTGAGCAAGACCTTCGATAGGCTAGTAGACTATGCAGAAATAATCGTGGAATTAATCATTGTTATAGCCTAGATCGCTTTACATAATCTGGACCGTTGTTTTTTCTAAGGCTAAGTAAACAAGGGGTAGCATATGCTTTTTACCTGTCTCTATAACAAAGGTTAGGCACAAAGGTTAGGCCTATATCCTCACATACCCCTCAATTTGAGCCCTGCATTTAACCAGACATCTCCACAGAAATGTATAGCCTAAGGATTGCATGGTGACAGTAATTGTGTCTGTTAAATCGGTAAACTGGGTACTCTGGGGGAAAAACGAGGTCAAATCATGACAAAACTATTTTTCTAAGTCTGAGCTCCTTTTCCCAGTTCCCAGTTGTCTTGAATGCACTGAAGTCGGAAGTCAGAGATGGCAGAGTTACGAGTTGTTTTGAATGCGCCACTAGAGATCTAGGCTACCTCTTATTTCTGAATAGGGCTACCTCCAACAAAGAAGCCATGGTGTCTGTATTGATGTGAGAAATAGGCATATTTACACAGTAATGGTTGCTGGCTGCGATATCAACTAGCCTAATGTTTTTTGTATTGAAGTGTTATGCCTATTTTAGATAAATTGACAAATTAAATTGATTATATTACTCTGACAATTAAAATATTTTTTTACAAAATCATGTACTGTACATGTTTGTAAGTGGTTCAAGGTAAGTGGTTTAAGACGTTTGTAAGTGGTTCATGGTGAGATCTTTAATAATAAACTAAACAGATACTTAAAATGACACGTGACTCGTAACACATGTAGACGTTTTTAAGGTATTCATGGTAAGATCGTTCATAATAAACTTACAAGCAAACTGACGTGTCAGTGCCATGTTACATGACGTGAACACTATGGCACACGGCGTGAACACTATGACTACATGACGTGTACGTGTCACGTGATGTGAACGCATTGGCAGTTTGACGCTTTAGAAAAAAAAGTTTTCTCCGTTGACAGTCTATGTTAATTCATGGTGGTATTTTATGGCGCTAGGAAGACATTAGGTGACTTTGTGAGAGGTATCAGTGGCTTCACGAGGCTTAATTCTGTCTCTTATCACCTCCCATAACCTTCGAGTGAATTTATGTAATGCGCCCAGTCGTTTTCCAGTGCTTTGTCTTCAGTATTTCTTGATGTGCATCAGTTCTAGTGTATTAATATGTTTTATGGAAAATGGGTTAGAAATAGGGTTCTCCATAATGATAATCTAAATAGTGTAAGAAATTGTATTAGATATTGGTAACTTGTTTTAACAACTTCTCAACATTAGCTATAGTTGACACAATATGCCCACACCCCCTCTTTCTCTTGGACATATGCTGGACACATAGGACATATACACGGCACCCACAATTCCCCTCCCCCATGACAATCACACAGACACACCCAACCCATGGTTGGACCTCAGGACAAAGAACTCTCAGGAACCAATGGAACGTGGACACCAGGCCTGATCAGGACTACCCAAGACCCAGATCGACCAATCGGAAGGCCGGACTCGCAGATCTACCTACTTTGCTTGTTGTCTATATAGTACTGTACATTTCTGGAAACTGGTCTCTTTCCCGGACGATTCACTAGGAGTCAGATAGAAAGAGCCTTGCTGCAAGATTTTACTAAGATATCTTTACATGTGATTAAACGGCCTTATWATAAAATTATCCACCTCGTCCTATTGTCTCCTCTTGTTCTCCTGTCAACAGTAAACGTTTTATCAACAGACTTGGTAGCAGAGGATGGTTTCTTCTTTGAATTTGGCCCAATAGAAAATTAATCGGACAGGAGACGAGAGGGAGAAACATTCCAGAGGAGAGGTGACCTTTTCGAGGGAGAATCGCGATTCAACCCACCCAGGAAACTGATCAGAGAGCTCGAAACTAAAGAGGTGAGCAGATGCCCGTTTAACCAAAATCTGTATATTGTATTATAGCCAATATCTAAATTCAATGATCAGGAGTACTGTGGTGAGTGTGAATTGTTGCTAAATTTATGTGGAAATTGTTTAGAATTTAAGGCATTGTGTACAGATATCTAAGTATTAATAGGTCAAAGACTTATTCACATAGWCTGACACTACGTGGTATGCTGATCGCGTAGGTGTACAGTGAAGGATAAGCTTTATAACGATTCACACAGTCGGGCCATATTTGACAGTCGATCAGATGGGGGTTACCGTGAAGAATCCATAATTAAAAGATGGGGTCCAAATAGCCGGGCAGTAGTTAGATTTGGCAAATCAGCTAGGTGTTACCGTGAAGACCCATAAAAAAATAAATAAAAATAAAATATATATAACGATTCACACAGTCGGGCCATATTTGACAGTCGATCAGATAGGGGTACCGTGAAGAATCCATACGTTTTCAAATAGTCGTGCAGTAGCTATACTTAGCTAGGTGTTACGTGAGAAATCTAATGTGAATTCAAATAGTCGTGCAGTAGCTATACTTAGCTAGGTGTTACGTGAGAAATCTAATGTG
Source organism: Salvelinus sp. IW2-2015 (assembly GCF_002910315.2). Lineage (NCBI taxonomy): Eukaryota > Metazoa > Chordata > Actinopteri > Salmoniformes > Salmonidae > Salvelinus > Salvelinus sp. IW2-2015. Next base: position 27,362,465 of record NC_036848.1, read on the forward strand.
ATATTGCATGTGTAAGTTGTGTTGTAATTGTATGTGTAAGTTGTGTTGTCGCAATGTGGGGGATTGAACGTTCCACGAGACCAATTGCTACTAACTAGCCATATGCTAGTTGAGGCTGTGCTAAAGTGACCGCCGTGTCGATGTGTATTATATCGCTGTGAAGCAACTCTTTTCTGCTGATGAGTTGACCGGATTTTTCCCTCTCCTGCTGTTGATAAATCCCTAAGGGTGAGAATCAATTTGAAAATTATTATAGAAGCGCGTGAATTACTAGTATATTGTCCCCAAAGGAAATTTCTGAAATGTTTTGGCAAAGTATTTAATTAATCGAAAAAAGTTCAAATTAAATCGGAAAAGTTAATAGAAATAATATCTTTCGAATTATATATCATATAATTGCCATTCCAATTATATCAGGAGCGCCTGAATTACTAGTATATTGTCCCCAAAGGAAACTTCTGAAATATTTTGCCAAAGTATTTAATTAATTAAATTAGCGAAAAGCAATAATATCTTTTATTAAAAGTACCTAAAACTGTCATTCCAATTATAACAGGAGCGCGTGAATATATTCGTATATTGTTTCAAAGAGATATAGCTGAAATATTGTTGGAAAACGAAAATAATTCACCTTTGTCCACGTGGAGTCGCGACCACGATACTGGGGAGTCGGACACGAGACTAAAGGGGGTTAGAGAAAAATACATCGCTGGTTTCGATCAGTGACGGGCTAAAGTATACAAAGATAATAATAGACCCAGACATAGCTTAACGACAAAATGACCACGACTATCGTCCCCAAACACAAATTCAACGAATATTTAGATCAGAGAATGAAAGACAGAGCAGGCGGGAGATTACATTACAAACCCGTTAAAAGAATTTGGGAAGAAGTGAGGCTGAAATGGACGCAAGCCGGTTTCCTTAGTGGAGTCTCCCCATCAAGAGGGCAGCTCCTCACTATGGAGAAAGAATTAGGGGAAGCAGTGAAGGAAAAGATAGAAAGTGAAGCTGAAAAGAATAAGAGTCACTTATTTAAAAAGGAAGGAACAAAGCAAAGGGAAAGAGCAGAGGCTGAGCTGAAAATAGGAATTTGGGCAATTGAAGAAATTAGAAGAGCACTCCCTTACAGGAAACCTGATACGATGGGGGTGGGCACTGGAGCACCAACTGACACCAAAGAGGGCAGGCCCAACAATAATGATGCCCCACCTACCACCACAGCAGCCCCATCGGCCCCAATCCATCTCAGGGGCACTGTGGGGTTAATGGCAATTCCCCAGGCTCAGTTCAACTCCCATGTGCATCACCACATCACCCAATACAATAAGGATAAGGGAGGGGCTGAACCACAAATCCAGTCCCTACAGGTACAACTTTTGAAACTACAATTGAAAGAGGCCCAGAAAGAAGAGAAACCCAAGAAACAGATGGTGGCTGAAGACCAACAAGAAATCTCACAAATTATTGAAAAAACTGTTTCCCGAATGATACAGCAACAACAACTACCCAGCTTCACCCAGCAGGGACCAACTATACACCCACCCCAGGAGCAGCCATTCCAACTGCCGTATGCCTACCCGCTTCAGCCATACCCTTCGTCGGAACCATCACTACAACCCTACTACCCACTACCACAATCAMACTATTCACCCACATGGGGACAGCCCCAGAGGTACTCTGGATCTTATGGAAGCTGTCATAATTGTAAACAAGCTGGGCACATGGTGCGACAGTGTCCGCACCCAATAACCCCGGCCCAAAGCCAGTTTCTGGCCAAAAGGGGACGAGGATACGCCCCTAGACCAAGGGGGAGTCAGGCCAATGATGTATCAACCACGTGCGGCCCTTCAACCCGCATTTACATCACCCAATCCAGACCCGAATAGCAATCACCTCCCCCTTTTCAGGGCATGGCTGACGAATATGCCCCATGGCCCTGAAGCTGCTCCACCACTAACCTACACTCATCATTGTCCTGGACTACTGAAGCATCAAAGGCTTTTGCACTCTTGAAAACAGATCTCTAAGTGGCAGTAGCCCTAACAGCACCTGACTAAAAAAAACAAGTTCCATCTGGATGTTTCTGAAAAGAAAGGATTTACATCATCCATCCTTTTCCAGAACCTAGAGGGGGAGAGTAGAGTGTTGAGGTATCACTCCTCCAAACTGGACCACATTGAAGAAGGGCAAACCACATGCTCCAGGTATGTGGCTGCAGTGGCAAAAGCTATTGGAAAAACAGCCCACATGATAATGTGCCATCCATTGGAAATCCACACCCACCATGGGGTTGCAGCATATCTGATGAGCAAAGAATTCACGTTCAGCGCTGAAAGGAAGTGGCTGCAAACGAACTCATGTGTATTGTTTAATGACAAACGCTCCATGTACAATAGGGTCGGATGTGTAAATGTCAACTGATTAATGGAGTGTGTTTAATGATGGGGTTAGTGTACAGGCCACAAATCTCATAAGTCTCGTGGAACGCGCCAATCAAATGTATGTGCAGGTTTGAAGTTGATTTGGGTTGAAGCCCTGCTCCTGGCGTTGCTGGCCATGAGAGCCTCTTCAGGTTGCCAGGTGCAGGCACCCATCTGTCTCCTCATGAGATAATGACGGGTAGAGTCATGCCGGGTCCACCAAGGGAGGGAGGTCATATGCCCCCCCTTGATGTACAACAAATTGTAATGTCTGAATATGTGAGAAAACTGACGGAACTTTCTGCAGCTCTCTCCAAACAGATTCACAAGGTCCAAGAGGGGGAGCTGGCGGGAGATCCGGCACCACTGAAGGTAAAAGTTGGTGACTGGGTAAGGGTGAAAGTCCACAAGAGAAAGTGGCTAGATCCCAGGTGGACTGGACCGTACGAAGTGAGGGAAGTTACTTCACACTCAGTCCAGGTCAGAGGTAAATCAGGCGCACCTTGGCACCACCTTACACATTGCACTCCAGCACCAACTCCTTCCAGAACTTTGGCTGAGGTCAGGGCCGATTTGAACGCCCTAAATTCGACACCAAATTCAGTTCCTTTGGTCTGTGAGAATGTGGAGGAGACTCCCATTAACACAGTCTAGGGAGTCAAGCCCAGTAAGGCGATATAGAAATCCTTGGGAGAGACTGGGGATATCTGGTACCTTGTTTGTTATTCTCATCACAGTCACAGGAGTTTCCTTAGGAACCCTCACATGGCTAATACAGCACCTGATACATCCACCTATTTRACACACTAGCCAAGTCAGTGTCACATCCAACACCACTCTATACAATATTARTGAACAATCTCACAGCCACAGAATACACAAACGACACACTGAACCTATCAACCAGAATTGTACCACAGACCGAGTTAGAAGCACCACCTTATGTGTTCCGAGAAATGGCACCACCACTGTTACAGTACCCTGGGGAATGTTGGAAAGTTCTAGAGATAGGGATGAAGGCAGGGCATTATGGCAAACTGGCTATCATTGGTACATGACATTGGGGGGTATAGACGAATGGTCCTGGAAATACCTTGTCGCTGAGACAGGTCCTGATTGGTCAAGTTTTTCAAGAGGGAGGGACGTCTTACTATGGCGAAGTAAGCTCATATTGGCTAAACAACAAGTGGGTTTGAGACTGGTTATTTCACCAGGCCAAAGGGAGGGTTGCCAACCTTTTGTGTTGGCTCCATGGATGGACACCAATGGTGCTCCATTATATATTTACTATTTTAAATGGTATTTAAATATTTGCTTTGTGCCAGCACCCAAACCCTCTTCTGTTACTATAAAGGATGATCGCCAACGTAAGGTGGAATCCGTGGGAAAAGGTAAATGGGGACCAATTATGATGATTACTATTCCACCCACGTTGGATAGTGCCATTCTGACGGCTACTGGTGTCTCCGGCCTTTCTAACAACTGGCTCCTGTTGACAGAGGAAGCGGGTAAGATGACTCACCAGAGTTGTGTGGTTTGTATGGGAGCACGTCCATTGCTCCGCATAGTCCCAGCCACCATTACAGTGGGGTGTTTCCTGCCTGTTATGAAACATGATAATCCATCTTCAAAGTGCGTATCATGGGATAAAGTATATCCAATAGTCACCACCGTAGTTAATAAACCAATATTCTCCTATCACGTAGCCAAAGCCAATTTTACTTGTGTCAACCTTACAGAAGGAGAATCTAGGCTGGGTGCCGTTCCTGACGGATGGTGTACACATACCCATATACCTAACACCAGGTTTAAKCCTGTCTCTAGGGCCGATGTCTGGTGGTGGTGCGGTGGCATTAGCCTATTGGACAGGCTCCCTGGGAATGCCACTGGTATCTGTGCWCTTGTAACTCTRCTGCTGCCTATTTCTGTTTACCCCATAGGCGTCCAAGATCTACTCACCCGTATACAAGCTCTGGGTCCTGGATATTGGCCTAACAGGACCAAGCGCACGGTGGGCCCTTTTGCTGGGGACCCAACGTACATTGATGCAATTGGAGTCCCCAGGGGGGTGCCAGATGAGTATAAACTGGTTGACCAAGTAGCCGCGGGGTTTGAATCATCATTTTGCTGGTGGTGTACAGTTAATAAAAATGTGGACAGAATTAATTACATTCATTTTAATGTTCAGAAACTGGGCAATTGGACTCAACAAGGATTTGAGGCGGTCCATGGACAATTGGCAGCTACATCCCTGATGGCATTTCAAAACAGAATCGCGGTAGATATGTTATTGGCTGAGAAAGGGGGGGTCTGTGCCATGTTTGGTGAGCAGTGCTGTACTTTCATTCCCAACAATACAGCTACGGATGGGAGTCTGACTGAGGTATTGGAGGGACTCCGTACCCTTAATGGTAAGATGAAACAGCATTCTGGAGTGGACACGTCTATGTGGGACTCATGGATGGATGCTTTTGGTAAATATAAGACGTTGGTTTCRTCTATCCTAGTATCTATTTCCGTTTTTGCAGGCATTCTTGTACTTTGTGGATGCTGTTGCATTCCATGTGCGCGGACGCTTGCTAGCCGTGTTATCACTGCTGCCATAGACCCTAATCAGGAAAGGGCCCAAATGTTCCCATTGCTTGATGATGGGGAAGCTGGACCTGTTTATCTATTTGAGGACTAAGACACTTTTATGTCACGTCTCTTGTGAGACGTGAAGAGAGGGAATCAAAAATTTGTCTTCTGACAAATTTTATCCTTTAGTTTTGTCTTTTTATATACGGTATGTCACGTCTCTTGTGAGACGTGAAGAGGGGGATTTGTAAGGAATTGTATTAGATATTGGTAACTTGTTTTAACAAATCCAACATAGGCTTATCCTTTGTACAAAATTGAACCCACCTGCCCGTCTTTGTCCTTAGGCACTATGCCGATCTCATTAGATACACTCTCAGACACACACACACCCCACTCAGGACAGCCCTCGAAACATCCATTTAGACATACACATTCTTTCCAAGGGTGTGCACTTCAGACAAGAACTATGTCAAGCAGCCATGGACGTCGAACTGGCCGAACAGGACCACTCAACGACCAGATTGACAAGAGGAACGGCAGACGACAAGACCACCTACTTTGCTAGTTGCCTATATAATCTTGAATGTAATAGTTTAGGAGCGGTCTCTTCTCCGACGATTTCACATAGAATCTGACGAACGGCGGCCCGTGCACGGCTTTGGCTAATATCTTTACAACTTGAATAAACCTGCCCTTATTATAAAATTAATCACGCTCGTCCTATGGTCTTACGTTGGTCTCCCTGTTCAAGTAAAACGAATTACTCAACAATAGCCCTCACTAGGATGAATCTGTATCCGTCAGGCGCAGAGGAGCGCGCCGCAGCTCTCAAGACAAGCCGTTGTTGCGTGGCGACAATTTATTACGGCAACAAGGGGATTGGTAAAGGACGTTTCCACGTGATGACGTCTACATACCTGCTACAGCGGAAATGAGTAATACAGCAAAAACAGCTATTTTAAAAAAAAACGTTTTCAAAAACCCGCTAGGTTAATGTTTTGCGCATGACATAATTAGCCTGCCCTTTGAAAAGCCGATACATTTTCCGTTCAGGCCTATTTGGTCCTTGAAAAGGTCATTGACGTTACATGGTAGACGCATCTTTACGTCCAATTCAATTTTATTTGTTCTTGCCCGTGTATTTCATTTCTGATCAGTTTTCAATGAAGAGATGTAGCCGGTTTTTTTCCGTTTGTTTCCCGTCGTTTTCGAGATTGAAGGGTGGTGCGCGCAGTCTTTTCAACTTGGTTGCGGTAAAACCACTTTCTGTTGTATGAAGACCAGCAGGGTCATCTAACGGGTGGACTGCTAAAGCTTTGGGTTTTTCCATACAACGCGTTACATTAAAGAGGGGGCAGGCCGTTTTTTATTCGGTATGCCTCTCAGTTTATAGATACATTAATATCACAGGACACACACAACACACACATACACACACATACACACAGCTACAAAGGCTCACCTAACATTACCACGTTACAGCCACATCCTACTAATACAACTATACACGATATGGCACAATAACGGTGGCACAATGCACTAAGACAATAGCTCATACGTCAATGGACACACAGCATCTGTCACATATACCACGAGGAAATCACATACGACATCACACGACACGACAATACACATACCATAAGGACAAGCACACAGTAGCGTCATATGCACATACCGGACAACACATTACACATGAAAAAAGGGACACACATACACACGCAAAACACACACAGGAACACATCCAGTAACAGCGGATACGCACTGCAGGAACAGACACGACCGATAGCGACACATGGACACAACTACGACAAACAGGAACCCATAACACAATGTGCTACAAACACACAGGGTAGCTAGTCGCAGCCAGGTCAGTGAATGAGAAGCAACACTTGCGAAGTTATAAACGCTGTTTAAGACAGAACTAGTTTTTTACATGACTGTCGTGTAGGTGTCTGTGTTGTGTAGCTCGTGTTGTGTGTGTGGTGTGTAGTGGTGCCTAGTGTGTGTGTGTGATGCTGGCTCGTGTCACACTAGGCGTGCTATAGAGAGAAGACAAGGCGTTTTTAGCGCCACATAAATTGATGGCGGATCGGGACATAAACTAGACGGTGATGCTATGCTAATCACTTCTCACGAACCTAGCTGTTGATGGGAGTGAAACGATCGCGCACGATTAAAGCATGGCCACCTACTTAGACAAGTGACAGGGAGAACACATCCACGTCAGTACGGAGAGTACCAGGAGATAGACATACATGCACCTTAGACAGAGTGCGCGAGCACCAATCCACTCAGCTACCGCAGAGACAGGAGAACACATCCACTAGACAGAGAGACGGAGACACATCACTTAGACAAGAGAGACAGGAGATACCCCACTTAGACGGAGAGACAGGATGAAGTCCTATCCACTTAGGAACAGAGACGCGAGGAGAACCATCCGACCTCTAGACAGAGAGACAGGACGGAGCAATCCATCTTAAGACAGATCAGGAACATGGAAGACACACCATTCCAATTCAGACAGCAGACGCACGGTACGCACCATCATTCTAGCTAGACAGAGAGAGGCATGGCAGATACACATCCACTTAGCAGCGAGACAGGAGAACACA
>NC_036848.1:27370182-27552682 GCF_002910315.2 Salvelinus sp. IW2-2015
TGATCAGGCCTGGTGTCCACGTTCCATTGGTTCCTGAGAGTTCTTTGTCCTGAGGTCCAACCATGGGTTGGGTGTGTCTGTGTGATTGTCATGGGGGAGGGGAATTGTGGGTGCCGTGTATATGTCCTATGTGTCCAGCATTGTCCAAGAGAAAGAGGGGATGTGTATGTTGTGTCAACTTATAGGTAATGTTGGAAGTTGTTAAAACAAGTTACCAATATCTAATACAATTTCTTACAAATCCCCCTCTTCACGTCTCACAAGAGACGGGACATAAAAGATATAAAAGACAAAACTAAAGGATAAAATTTGTCAGAAGACAAATTTTTAATTCCTCTCTTCACGTCTCACAAGAGACGTGACATAAAAGTATAAAAGACAAAGCTATGGGATAAAATTTGTCAGAAGACAAATTTTTGATTCCCTCTCTTCACGTCTCACAAGAGACGTGACATAAAAGTATCTTAGTCCTCAAATAGATAGACAGGTCCAGCTTCCCCATCCTCAAGCAATGGGAACATTTGGGCCCTTTCCTGATTAGGGTCTATGGCTGCAGTTATAACACGGCTAACAAGCGTGCGCGCACATGGAATGCAACAGCATCCACAAAGTACAAGAATGGCTGCAAAAAACGGAAATAGATACTAGGATAGAGGAAACCAACGTCTTATATTTACCAAAAGCATCCATCCATGAGTCCCACATATAAGTGTCCACTCCAGAATGCTGTTTCATCTTACCATTTAAGGGTACGAAGTCCCTCCAATGCTACAGTCAGACTCCCATCTGTAGCTGTGTTATTGGGAATGAAAGTACAACACTGTTCACCAAACATGGTACAGACCCCCCGTTCTGCAATAACATATCCACCGCGATTCTATTTTGAAATGCCATCAAGGATGTAGCTGCCAATTGTCCATGGACCGCCTCAAAGCCTTGTTGATTCCAATTACCCCAGTTTCTGGATATTAAAATGAATGTAGTTAATTCTGCCCACATTTTTATTAACCGTACACCACCAACAGACAGAAGATTCAAACCCAGCTGTCACTTAGTCCACCAGTTTATATTCATCTGGCACCCCTAGGGACACCAATAGCATCAATGTAAGTTGAGTCGTAAATGAGCAAGGACCAAAAGGAGACCACTCACATAACTACACCTGGAGTGGCCAACCACACATTAGTAACCCAAAAAACGAGAATATGTTAAACCCTCAGGTCCATCCCTCTATACAACCTGTACCAGGTGGGTCGTCGCCACCCGGAACTTCAAACCTTCACAACAGGGAGGACAAACATCACTTTTTATTCATTCAACAACATCAACTACAGCAAACCAAGGGTCCTCCTCTGTCAGCCCACTCTCCTGCGGAAGCTTGTTTTCGTATCAGCCTCTCCAACTGGAGCATCAAGCAACGGCATCATACCAGAGGCCCCTTACACATCTGTAACAAACTTCTTCAAACAAGGTATGATACAGGCAATACAGAAATGAAAAACACAACTATTGTCAGAAATCCAGTAATCATCATTGCAGTGTACTTACCAAAACAACCACCCAGCCAGGGGAACAGTCCACTCTCTCCACACCTGCAAGACCCTTCATCTCCACTGATAACCTTGCCAACCCACTCAGAGCTTTTGAAATGCCCATCCGGACTAGTATTGTTAGGAACAAACGTGCAACACTGTTCAAATCTTTTTACATACACCTCCCTGGTTGGCCAGACTTATGTCTAGTGTTAGTCTATTGTGTCTACTGGTTTGAGAGGTAGCATCCAATTGTTCAGCCATCCCTGTAAGTCCTTTGTGGGTGTGTTTAACAAATCATCATTAATTATAGTAGATATAATTGATCCAGACCTTTTGTTTTAGCATCAACAATAGCTGGGCCAATGATGGGCATCAGATGCCACAGACCATCATTCCTGTTTTGTCTGGAATTCGTGGGGGACCCCTATTGGGACCCCAACAGGTTGGTGTGCATGTTATCTGTACCCTCGGACCAAGGAGCGTCACGTTTCTGCCGTCTCCTGGTTTGGTACCGAGTCTCTGTGTCATGTGCAGCTCCCAGAAGTTGATTAGCTATAACCTCAATAATAGGCAATGGTGGTATCAGACTGGCCAAAACACATGAGCAACGACAATTTCCTTTCAAAATGGGGTCAACCGCCTGGCAGGTCCACATCCACCATACATCAGCAAACACCTCTAGTTAATAGTGGCATTAGTGATGCAGTTTGTAGTAGGGAGCCTCCCATAGTCCACCCCCTACCTGTACCAGTGATACAGCTGTAATATCCTCCATATGCCTTAACTCCCCACGGTACTTCTGGGGAGGTACTTCTGGGAACACAAAACTCAAGAGTTTTACACAAGGTTGAATTTGGCTTAAACTTTCCAATATACACATCCACCAACCTTCCACATTACTTAGGGCAAATGGGTGAGCAGCCAGAATAGGTCTGGCATGTCACATACACACAGTCCTTTCTATTAAGTATTCTGTAGGCCAACCACATATTCTCCCTTCCTCATAACCAGTTTCAGTCCCCAATTGTTCACTATCTGAGATGTCTTTTATATTTATTACCTGTACCGGATTGGAGAGCTTAGGTGGTGGTGTGGGACTTGGTCTTAAAGTGGTGGAGGAGGCCGGCTGAACCCTGGTCCGTTGGAACTGGTGGTGGTTCTGGAACACTGCGATGGTAACATCCCATCGTATCCTAATCAGACAGCTCAGGACTACAAGCAGTCCTGTAAAACCACACCCTCTCCCAGAGAACACATCATCAGCCAGAGGTCAAACAACACTTTCACTTCTATGAACGTACACAGTGAGGAAAGGTCGGGGTCAGGGAATTCTTCATTAAGGAGTTGACCCCGAGCTTTATTAGCAACAGTTCTTCTCCTTAACTCTGTGATCATTCGGCAGTGTCAGTGTGTCTCACCCTCCAAGTGCGATATGCCCCCAGGTCGAGTGAATCACCTTCTCCTTTAATTCACCTGCAACGCATAGAATCCTGGATACAGGTTTGGTTAACCACCAGTTTTCTCATTTGTTTTATCTGATTATATATTTAACTTCTATGCCTATCTGTTAGCTAGAAATTTTGAATTTTAAATTAGTTTATTTCCCAATAGGCCGCATCTCTCTCACAACAGGACTACCCAAGACCCAGATCGACCAATCGGAAGGCCGGACTCGCAGATCTACCTACTTTGCTTGTTGTCTATATAGTACTGTACATTTCTGGAAACTGGTCTCTTTCCCGGACGATTCACTAGGAGTCAGATAGAAAGAGCCTTGCTGCAAGATTTTACTAAGATATCTTTACATGTGATTAAACGGCCTTATAATAAAATTATCCACCTCGTCCTATTGTCTCCTCTTGTTCTCCTGTCAACAGTAAACGTTTTATCAACAATAGCCTACCTACAATTGGTAAAAAGTTGTCACAACGTGAGCAGGTGCTTCTCTCTCTCCTCTCGCTAACGTGACTCAGACAATAGCTGAAATGCTCCCTCAACACAAACACGCCCTTCCGACCCTCCCCACCACTCACTCACTCAGCAACAGCTGCCTCACATTCAGCAACAGGTCACAAGGAAATATATATATTTTTAAGAGAAATGCCATGGCAGTCGCGGTGCAGCTTAGAAATAGCCCAAAAATCCGCGACAAATACATTTTCAACCGCGACATCGTTTTCAATTTACCAGGAAAACTGTGAACCGAGCAACACTGATCAGGGTAGCTGGGAAGTTGATACTATTGCAATTGTATTACTTCCAGCAAGTGGAGTCCCCACAAAACGTTGAGATGCTCCTACCCGAGGTCTAACAAAACAACTGTTTATCTCTAAGGTCTCCCATATATGGAATGGATGGTTGTAAAAAAAAATGTTTTTTTCAAAAGTAGTTACATTTATAGATATGACACCCCCTTAACTCAAATTGCTAAAATGTGGAATATGAGTAGTCATTTGCTCTAAATACAGAAACAAATAACATTAGGATATCTTAAAGCATTTGGAAATATATACCTGTAAACACACAGATACAATAGGCAGAAATATCAACTATGAATATTTGTGATGATTGTAAACATCACATTTTGGTAGCTGTTCAATAGACAACTTACAAGTCAAATCTGCTCTCAATCAGTGCTGTATGGTCCTGTCGGATAAAAATACATACAGCAACATGTTTTTTATGTTGTGGCTATTGTAAATCTGCTCTAAGGATAACACCACCTAAAATAAAAAAGTACAGAATGCCTGGCTGTAGAGGGGTGGGCCACATATGCTTATGTAACCCAATATTGCAAGCTCTGATATTGCTCAAATTTGGAATACAAGTAGTCAGTGTTCTGCCCTACATACCCCAATAAACAGCATTAGGATATATTCATGTATCTTGGAAATATACACCTGTAAACACATACAATAGGCGGAAATATCAACTATGAATATTTGTAATGAATTTAACTTTTTGGTAGCTGTTCAAAAGACAACTTTCCAAGTCAAATGTTCTCATTCAGTACTGTGTGGTCTTGCCTGACAAAAATGAATACTTTACACGTTTCTTGATGTGGCTATTATAAATGGGCTCTTAGGAAAACCAGTGGGATTGTCTTTATATGGCTGCCATGATAACAATATGGCTACCATGATAACATTTGATGGAGGTTAAATCACCTGTAAATATGAATTGTGTAAATTAGGCTTTTTTTCAGTATAAAGACTTAGTATATATCAATTTAATTTTGAATCCAATATGGCCAACAAACACCTTCGCCTGTATATAAGTAGCCCTTGTTAATTTTGTATTGTGTTATTCTGTCTTTAAAGCCATCATTTTTGTAACTCTTCCTGTTGAAAAGTGATATCCCAAGTGTAAAGACATTTTCTAGTTTTGAAAGGACTGTATGGCTGGTTTTAGTGAGAATGGTGATTGCTGCCAAAGTGCTCCTGTCAGAGAGACTCAGATTTAGGACTTCTATTTAATCAGTTTTATCATGGCAGTTCAATGATCAGAGGACATTGTTCCTAGAACCATACATACTACTACAAAGGAAGCAAGTGGCAGTTATTAAGTCAACATATCCACAACAGACAGGCTTCAATTAGCCTAGTTTACACAGTTCAACAATACACATTCACCACATAATGCTACCCCAAAAGTGCGAACAGCAGCAATACTCAAATGGCATAAATCTGGCCAATATGTTACCCTCTAAATGCTAAAACAATATATCAAATCAAATCAAATGTTATTGGTCACAGACATGGTTAGCAGATGTTAATGCAAGTGTAGCGAAATGCTTGTGCTTCTAGTTCCGACTATGCAGTAATATCTAACAAGTAATCTAACAAATTCACAACAACTATCTTATGCACACAAATGTAAAGGGAAGAATAAGAATATGTACATATAAATATATGGATGAGCGATGGCCGTGCGGCAAAGACAAGATGCAGTAGATGGTATAGAATATAGTATATACATATGAGATGAGTAATGTAGGATATGTAAACATTATTAAAGTGGCGTTATTTAAAGTGACTAGTGATACCTTTATTAAGTCCATTTATTTAAGTGGCCAGAGATTTCAAGTCTGTATGTTGGCAGCAGCCTCTATGTTAGTGTTGGCTGTTAACAGTCTGTTGGCCTTGAGATAGAAGCTGTTTTTCAGTCTCTCGGTCCCAGCTTTGATCCACCTGTCCTGCCCTCGCCTTCTGGATGATAGAGGGATGAACAGGCAGTGGCTCGGGTGGTTGTTGTCCTTTATGATCTTTTTGGCCTTCCTGTGACATTGGGTGCTGTAGGTATCCTGGCGGGCAGGTAGTTTGCCCCCGGTGTTGCGGTGTGCAGACCGCACTACCCTCTGGAGAGCCTTGCGGTTGAGGGCGAAGCAGTTGCCGTACCAGGTTGTGATACAGTCCGACAGAATGCTCTCGATTGTGCATCTATAAAAGTTTGTGAGTGTTTTAGATGACAACACATTACTCTACGTCAAAGTGTAAGTAGAAGTACTTGAATGGCAGTAAGAACTGAAATTGACAATATGCTACATGCTAAGTAGCAATAGGCAAACAATAGGGCAGTAGAGCATCAAAAGTAAGGTTCAAACATCATCTGATAAGTAAGAAACTATAGCACATATCACAGCACACAGTAACAGACTACATCAGATAGAGAACACACTTCAATCAAATGACACATACTGGAATGTCCTGGGATGATGGCTGCCAGACAATGAATTGTTTGGTGTGTGTGTCGGCCATCTTAATATGGTCAGCTGGTGACCACCATTGGATAGGCACTTTGCCACTTTGGCAGTGAACTTGGTATTAAACATGGGATAATCCGCAACACCAAGTATAAATACAGACAAAGTATACACACTAAAGGGTCAAATATGTATTGAGCAAAAGTTGTTTTTAGACAACTGCAAATTTCAAGGAGTTGGTTTGATGGGAAGTCGTGATGTTATCGGCCTCCCCCTTGCTTGAAGAACAATAGAGGATCAATAGACAGCGAAATAGGAAGGGCCCACCCCCCCCCACTTGTGCAATGTCATGACTTGTGGTGTGGTGACAGGACAACAACCTCTCCCTCAACATCAGCAAGACAAAGGATCTGATCATGGACTACTGGAAACAAAGGGGTGAGCACGCCCCCATCCACATCGATGGGGCTGTAGTGGAGCAGGTCAAGGTATTAACATGGTCCACACACACCCACACAGTTGTGAGGAGGGCACAACAGTGCCTCTTCCCCCTCAGGAGGCTGAAAAATGTGGCATGGGTCCTCAGATCTTCAAAAAGTTATACAGCTACACCATTGAGAGTATCTTGACTGGCTGCATCACCGCTTGGTACAGCAACTCCAAGGCAAGACGCTACAGAGAGTGGTGAATACGGCCCAGTACCCATCACTGGGGCCGAGCTCCCTTCCATCCAGGACTTCTATACCAGGCAGTGTCAGAGGAAGGCCCAAAATAAATTCAGACTCCAGACACCCAAGCCATAGACTGTTCTCTCTGCTAACGCACAGCAAGCGGTACCAGTGCACCAAGTCTGGAACCAACAGGACCCTGAACTGCTTCTAATCACAAGCCATGATACTGCTAAACAAGACTGTTAAATAGCTAATCAAATGGCTACCCGGAATACCTGCATTGACCTGTTTTTGCACTAACTCTCTTGCACCGACTCTATGGACACACACTGGACTATACCCATACAATCACATAGACTTACATATTGGATGGCTGTCATTCATATTCCATTCAGCTGAATGTAACATCGATAGGTTTATGCTACTACATGATACTGAAATTTTCCCTACACCCATCATGTTGCTACAACCTAGCCTATGAATGAAAGTTTACTACATCGGTGCACAGGTCGAGATACATTTTAGTAATCAAGGTGACAGACAGTGGTACATTCGATACCGTCTTGCAAACGCTTGCCTGCATCTAGCTGATCTAGGGTGTAATCATTAGTCCAACAGTTGCAAACAAGAGTTTCAATTGGACAATTTCAGGTATGTATCCCTGTTTTGTTCCGTTAAAGAAAAGATTTTAAACAGAATTGTCAGAATGAATACACCGCTGATCACACGCAAACACAGTTCACTTTCATAGCAGCCAAATACAAACAGCATGATCACATTGCTCTTTGTATAATTCCTTCACGCTATCTTCCTCTCACCTTTTCCCTTCGCTTGTGGATTACAGTTCGCAACAGATCAGCTGTCTGAGGCCAGGCGAAAAAACCTTTCCAAGTCAAATCTTCATATCATAACCGCTAACCTCTACACACAGCCTATATCGTTGTTACACTATTAGCTAATGTCATAGTCAACATAGCTAATATAACCCACTACAATCATGCAGTACAGTGTACAGTCAGCTAGCAGTTTAGCAGTTACACAGGCGGGCCCAGGTAGCAATAAATTAATAAAACCAAAAGCTTATCTTGACTCGGAAGAGTTCCAGTGTTGGATAGCCATAGCCAGCTAGCTAACATAGCATCCCTGTCTGTTTGAGCCGGGTGTTTTAGTAGGCTAAACTAGCTAGCTGCATTCGCTAGCTAAGTACAGTACCAGTCAAAAGTTTGGACACACCTACTAATTCAAGGGTTTTGCTTTATTTTTACTATTTTCTACATTGTAGAATAATAGTGAAGACATCAAAACTATGAAATAACACATATTGAATAATGTAGTAACCACAAAACAAATCAAAATATATTTTATATTTGAGATTCTTCATCGTAGCCACTCTTTGCCTTGATGACAGCTTTGCACACTCTTGGCATTCTCTCAACCAGCTTCATGAGGTAGTCACCTGGAATGCATTTCAATTAACAGGTCTGCCTTGTTAAAAGTTAATTTGTGGAATGTCTGTCCTTCTTAATGCGTTTGAGCCAATCAGTTGTGTTGTGTTAAGGTAGGGTTGGTATACAGAAGATAGCCCTATTTGGTATAAGACCAAGTACATATTATGGCAAGAACAGCTCAAATAAGCAAAGAGAGAGGATAAGTTCATTAGAGTTACCATCCTCAGAAATCGGCAATTAACTGCACCTCAGATTGCAGCCCAAATAAATGCTTCACAGAGTTCAAGTAACAGACACATGTCAACATCAACTGTTCAAATTTGAGATTTTTGGTTCCAACCGCCATGTCATTGTGAAACACAGAGTAGGTGAATGAATGATCTCCACATGTGTGGTTCCCACCGTGAAGCATGGAGGAGGAGATGTGATGGTGTGGGGGTGCTTTGCTGGTGACACTGTCTGTGATTTATTTAGTATTCAAGGCACACTTAACCAGCATGGCTACCACAGCATTCTGCAGCGATACGCCATCCAATCTGGTTTGTGCTTAGTGGGACTATCATTTGTTTTTCAACAGGACAATGACCCCAAACCCACCTCCAGGCTGTGTAAGAGTTATTTGATGTAGGAGAGTGGAGTGCGGCATCAGATGACCTGGCCTCCACAATCAACCGACTTCAACCCAACTGAGATGGTTTGGGATGAGTTGGACCACAGAGTGAAGAAAAAGCAGCCAACAAGTGCTCAGCATTTTGTGGGAACTCCTTCAAGACTGTTGGAAAAGCATTCCAGGTGAAGCTGGTTGAGAGAATGCAAAGAGTGTGCAAAGCTGTCATCAAGGCAAAGGGTGGCTACTTTGAAGAATCTCAAATATAAAATATACTTTTATGGTTACTACATGATTCCATATGTTATAGCCACCCTGGTTATATCATAGTTTTGATGTCTTCCCTATTATTCTACAATGTATAAAAATAGTAAAAGTAAAGAGAAACCCTTGAATGAGTAGGTGTGTTCAAACTTTTGACTGGCACTGTAGATGATGAGTAGCTTAGTCAGAAATTCCCAGGAATGGTCAGTGCATCTCGCCTGACCCGTATGGTAAATGTAAGGAAGAAGAAAAGCCTGTCGATATTATTGTTGTTTGAGGAGACTCTGCCTGAATATGTGAAGCGTGGATATGTGAGGTATGCGGGGAGAGCATGTCCAAACCATTATAGTGTAGAAATTGTAAAGGATATGATCCCGTGTCACATGTTTGCAGACGGGAGAAGTATATTGTTGCAACTGTGGTGGGGATCATATTCTGGACATCCTTGAGTGCACTGTAGAGTGAAGGAGGTCGAGGTGTCAAGGATCTGGGCTGCGCAGCGGATCTCCTATGTGGAGGCGGTGAAGAGAGTCGAAGGGGCAAGAGGCAACAGTGTTGAAGATATGGCGGTGGATACATTGCAACCAGTTGCTAGTGTTTTAAGTCAATCAGGTGATCTGGATACACTCATTGTGAAGAAGGTGGATTTTGTGGCATTTATAGCCACAGTGATTAATTGTGTCTAAGAAGTCCAATAAGCTGGATATCATTATATCTGCAGCTGATACGTTTTTGGGGCTCCAAGACTTTACAGCAGAAGCACTACAAGGACTTTTGTCGCTAGGAAATGTCCCGCCCTCACAGGAGGCTTCTGAGCCTGTGTTGGGACCTGATTATATATATTTTTTAATTAAACAGAAAAGCAGGTTGATTTTGTTTAGTTCACTTCTTTTTGTTTGGTAGTTTGTATGATATTTTATTTATTTTTACCTAAAATGTTTTCCTTTTTTGGGATACTTATTATCCACCAGCACAGTAAGGTGCGGAATGCACATTTCATTGTTGCGAACGCCAATATGCCATAGAGAGAGAAGAATCAAATCAAGAAGGAGGAGAATAAGAAAGAGAAGGGGTAGAAGAAGTATTAGGAGTAGGGGAAGGAGTAGGAGTAGGAGAAGGAGTAGGAGTAGGACGGAAGTGAAGCTAACTTTCTGCGGAAGTCCATAAAAGAAAACAAATCCATCTATCTGTGCAAATAGGGTGTCTGTTTCCGATTTAAAACCGGTGAAGACCTCTCAAACGGTAGCTATTTTCCATAACAGTAGCCATTATCGCGACTTAAACAGCCCCGCCACGAAATACTTCATACACTGTAACATAAAATTGAATAATAACTAGCTTGTTACTATGACTCAACTTCGTAGTTAGCTACCTAGCAGCTAATGTTAGCTACTAACGTTAAACTACCAAGGAAGCACGCATACCTAGCTAGCTAGCTAATAGTTTAAAGGTCTACATAATCAAGTCCATTTATCTATGCATAGTAGGCCTGTTTATTGAATTCTGGGAATTTGATAAATCACGTTAACGATGATTGTTAAAAAGACGTTTAATCAGAGTCCAGCTAGCTACAGTAAATGGATCAGATGAGGAGTTATCCTACACGAATTCATGTTTATAATGTAGCTATCTTACAAACAAAACGCATGCATGAAACGTACAGAAAATTAGTGCCTGTTTAGGGGGGAAACGGACACATTGTAAATTCTAAGTAATAATGACTGACAGGAAAGAGGTAGATTTGGATGATATGTGTAGCCAAATTATTTCCTGATTTTCTTTCCCAATTTTGTACATTAGATGGAGTTCCTGTTTGGGAAGAGGAAGACCCCAGAGGAGATGCTGAGGCAGAACCAGAGGGCACTGAATCGGGCCATGAGAGATCTGGACAGAGAGCGACAAAGACTGGAGCAGCAGGAGAAGAAAATAATAGCTGACATTAAGAAAATGGCCAAACAAGGACAAATGGTGAGATAATGAGGGCAAATATAAGGGGCTGTTTAAAGGGGGAAAAGACTTCACGCCTTTATGTAAATTGTCATGCATCATTGTCAATTGTCTCACACTTATCCACACACCATTCTAGGATGCTGTCAAGATCATGGCGAAGGACTTGGTTCGCACAAGGCACTATGTGAAGAAATTTATTATGATGAGGGCAAATATCCAGGCAGTCAGTCTGAAAATCCAGACTCTCAAGTCAAACAACAGCATGGCACAGGCAATGAAAGGAGTCACCAAAGCCATGGCTACCATGAACAGACAGGTGTGTATCTTTTCATTGTTTCATGATTCCTGTTAAAAACATGATTCAATTCTGTATCGAGACAACGTGCCAGTAGAACTGTAAGGCACTTAAAAAGCCTCAAACTGTTGTAGTCATTTTTGTTACCGGTTGAATTGTGCTAATACATTCCATTGGCTCATAACATAACATTCACTTCCCCTACACAGATGAAGTTGCCACAGATTCAGAAGATCATGATGGAGTTTGAACGACAGAGTGAGATCATGGACATGAAAGAGGAGATGATGAATGATGCCATAGATGATGCCATGGGTGATGAGGATGATGAAGAAGAGAGGTAGGGGGTTCATGACAGAGAAATTCCAGCCAAATCCTTTAAAGGATAGGTACACTTTAAATGTCATGTCATAGAAGTGTCCAGACCTTTTTTTTGCGATTTCACTTGGTTTTGAGAAACTTATACCACCGGCGATAGACTTCCTAATGCTCATTCTGCAGAGGCACAGATAAAACATGAACCATGAATGCTGATTGGTTAAAAGCGCATTCCAGCCGGTGTCTATTCCACAAGTTACCACCGGTTAAATCTATGACGTTAAAATGCCTATTTACTCTGTTCCATTTGACTGCGCAATCCACTGTCTCATCAGCTCAGGCAGGGAAGTTATAAACTTGATCTCCACCATAAAAAGCATCTAGACATTCTCACATTTCTTTTAGACTAACATTTAGTTTTTAACATCGGAGATTTGTATAAACTATACTGTCTCTCTCTGACATTTGCAACATTGTTTCAATATTCAAATTCGATCTCCAACTGTCCCATAGTAATGAACGTGTCAGGAGTCGGGACGAGAGAGAGGCAGGCAGTTTCTCAGCCAGTCGAAATCATGAATTAGCTGGCATAATTTTTATGGATATATACAAAGAAATTTGAATTTAAAAAAGGTAACACGAAATTAAGTGCAGCTAGTTTGCAGTCTTTCCAGCTTCAGTTTGAAGTTAGTGTTAGCTGTGTTGTTGGCTAGCTCCTCTGAACAACAGTGTCCTAACGAGAGAGCACATTTTCTATGCCTGGCAAAATCGTGCCTCATTAGCTCATTGTTATGGATGTATCCAAATAAACGACTGGGTCCGTTCAGTCTGACAACCGAACCAATAAAACGAACGACCAACCGGCTTGGGTAGCAACCCTAGATTTGTTTCGGGACTATATCTTGTGGAAGGATGAAATAGTATGAATAAATTCATCAAAATAAAGTTTGATTTGAATATGTTGGTAATCCGTTGTATAAAAGTGATAATGCCCGAGAAGCCGGTGTTTGGAGGATATATTGGCACGGTTAACAACACCCGTGCCAATATATCCTCCAAACACTGGCTTCTCGGGCATTATCACTTAATTCGAAACGGCAACACTATCAGTATAGTGATGTAAGTCTTTAGATGTTGTACCCTTGACATTGTGTCATTCCAAACCTTTTTTTTTTATTCCATTTTGAACTCGAGTGATACTTTTCCGTGTGCTCATGCGCCGGCTACATGGAGAAGTTATCATTCAAGTCCAACAAAATGGAAAATATCTATACTGAGAGAATTGCCATTTCTAAAAGGATGTATTTGGGTGTTTTTGGAGCCTTTGTTAATGTTTTATCTGCATGAAGAAGTCTATTGCGGGTGGGGTAAGTTTCTTAAGACCAAGTGAAATCGCAAAAAAAATGTCATTTACATCCAAAATACAGATTTGGTTAAAAAAAAATCTAAAAATGAAAACCTGCCCCAACTCAATATGAAGACATCGTTATATCTTATTTTAAATTGTACAATTTATACTTTTGGCATACTTATGTTAGCTGGTAAATCTATGGAAACACTAACTCTTTATTTTCAGTGATGCTGTTGTGTCCCAAGTGTTGGACGAGCTGGGTCTCAATCTCTCTGACGAACTCTCAAGTAAGGAATAAAGTGAAGTTATTGTGCTTGCAGTTAGTAAGATTTACAACTGCACTCACTTTACTAAAATGCTGTAGTAGTGATACAGCTGGTCATCTCTTCATCACGGTTCCTATTGATTGATATAAATCATTTCCTTCCTGTTCATTTAGATCTGCCATCCACGGGAGGTAGCCTCTCAGTGGCAGGTGGGAAGAAAGCTGAACCCCAGCCAGCTCTGGCAGATGCAGATGCTGACCTGGAAGAGAGACTGAATAACCTCAGGAGAGACTGACACACAACAGCACTTTGGCTGCCTGGTGTTAATACAGCTAGATGTACTCAGCAACTTAGCTTTCTGTATCTATACTGAACAAAAACATAAACGCAATGAGTAAAGTCTTGGTCCCATGTTTCATGAGCTGAAATAAAAGATCCCGGACATTTTCCATACGCACAAAAAGCTTATTTCTCAATTTTGTGCACAAATTTGTTTACATCCCTGTTAGTGAGTGTTCCTCCTTTGCGAAGATAATCTATCCACCTGACAGGTGTGGCATATCAAGAAGCTGATTAAACAGCATGATCATTACACAGGTGCACCTTGTGCTAGGGACGATAAAAAGCCACTTTAAAATGTGCAATTTTGGCTCACAATACAATGCCACAGATGTCTCAAGTTTTGAGGGAGCATGCAATTGGCATGCTGACTGCAGGAATGTCCACCAGAGCTGTTGCCAGAGAATTGAATGTTAATTTCTCTACTCTAAGCTGCCTACAACGTTGTTTTATAGAATTTGGCAGTACATACAACCGGCCTCACAACTGCAAACCGTGTATGGCGTTGTGTGGGTGAGTGGTTTGCTGACGTCAACGTTGTGAACTTGTGAAATTGAGTTAGATGCACTATTGTAAAGTGGTTGTTCCACTGGATATCATAAGGTGAATGCACCAATTTGTAAGTCGCTCTGGATAAGAGCGTCTGCTAAATGACTTAAATGTAATGTAAATGTAAATGTGAACAATGCCCTGTGGTGGGGTTATGGTATGGGCAGGCATAAGCTACAGACAACAAACACAGTTGCATTTTATCGATGGCAATTTGAATGCACAAAAATGCCGCGACGAGTTCCTGAGGCCCATTGTGAGGCCCATTTTTTTTAAAGGTATCTGTGACCAACAGATGCATATCTGTAATCCAAGTCATGTGAAATCCATAGATTAGGGTCTAATGAATTTATTTCAATTGACTGATTCTCATATTAACTGCAAATCAGTCAAATCAATGAAATTGTCGCATGTTGCTTTTATATTTTTGTTCAGTATAGATTTCCTTGTGGAAGAGTGGTGGATGAACACTGGAGGATTTCAGTGAGTAGTCAATGTTATTACGGTATATGGCTTTTTGTTTGCAGGTATTGTTATCTTTTATCAATGACTGATCAGAATCATTATCCATACACAATTGTTCTAAAAAAAAAAAAAATGAAGCATTCTCTTTTATAGGGAATATTTTAATGAAGTGAGTTTGAATACGCCCAAAGGCATGTTATTTTTGCTTCATGGGTAAATGTAACATTATTTAAAGGAACCCAAAGTTAGTGAATTTAGACTATTCTAATAAAGTAAACCTTTTGTATATTTGATGTACAAGCATCACTACATTTGTACATTCTTACCTTTCATAGAGGTGTGCCTAAGAGCATTCACTACACATTGTCAGATATTAACATGATTTTGTAATGGTTTGTGGTTTCTTGCTTGCTTTTGATTTACTTCGTATAATTATATTTGTGGGAGTTTGTATAACCTAGGTTTAGAATTAGTAATGGGACTGCGGAATGGATAAAAAAGAATTTTAAAAGAAGTTTTGAGTGTGGTAAAATGTGTGTACAATTTGGTTAATTTTTCTCCATGTCAAATGTCCAAAAAGGGGGCACTTACTCGATGGTGCCTGATAGAACTGAAATAGCCTTTTATCCATAAAAGTGTAGTCATCATGAGTTCCTGATAACATAATATTTATCGAAAGGTTGATTGAGGGTGTGGTTTATATTTGTAAGAAATGTCCTATTTTGCCTTTATTCAATAAACATTTTTCACATTTGACAGATGCTGGAGCTAATCATCTTCCCTCAATACCTAGAAATGTGATAACATTAATTTACATACCCTGCCCGACCCATGTAACGACACAGCGAGCTGGTGTCAGCCAGACTAACCCCACCCCCCCCCCCCTTGACCAACAAGATCAATCTCATTATAGCAGTGGTAATTATACACTAAACTCCCATGGTGTAACCTTGCTTGCCTCTAAATTCTCATTGCTTATATGCCAATGTTGTTCGAACTCAGGTATCCCAATAGTATAATTCAAGGGGTTTTCAAAAAAAAAAAAGGTTTGCACTCCATTTCACTGACGGATATGGCTCCATTATTAATTACCATTATCAATCAATCTCAGAGCTTGTTAATCTACAAATCGATAACTGAAGACTAGGCTTAACTGTTAGATGTTTTTTGTTTTATTCCAAAACAAACTTGTCAATTATTGTCAACATACAATCATTATCATAGAACAATAATATTGAATGTACTCAACACTTGAACGTTTAAATAAAATAAAATAAAAGCCATGTTTTTATATTTACATTTGTTTCTGAAGACTAATTTCACATAATTTGAAAACCACTCTGTATTTTGTGGTCTGTAGCATTGGAGGCCATTGTGCCAAAAGTAAAATGTTTAAGCGATAACACATCACCAGGAGCTACAGGTAACTACCAAAATAATGGAAACACTTGAGTAAATGAGGGATACAAAGTACTGTATATTGAAAGCAGGTGCTTCCACACAGGTGTAGTTCCTGAGTTAATTAAGCAATTAACATCCCATCATGCTTAGGGTCATGTATACAAATTCTGGGCAGGCCATTATTTTAGCTATCATGGCTAAAATCCATAGGATGACAATGCCCCATCCACAGGGCACGAGTGGTCACTGAATGGTTTGATGCGCACGAAAATGTTGTAAACCATATGCCATGGATGTTGAAGTCCCCAGATGTAAACCCAATTGAACACTTATGGGATATTCTGTTGCGGCGCCTGAGACCGCGTTTCCCACCATCAACAAAACACCAAATGAGGGAATTTATCGTGGAAGAATGCCATCACATCCCTCCAATAGAGCTCCAGACAGTTGGGCTGCATTAGCACACACAGTCCAATTGTAATATTTTTTTCACTAGCTGGTCTTTTGACCAATCAGATCAGCCCTGAAAAATTGTTGATGTGAATTTTTTTTGATGTGATTGGTCAAAAGAACAATTAGTATAAAAAGATCACAATTCTGGCTGCCTGTGTAAACAGCCATATAGAATCTATGCCAAGGTGCAGTGAAGCTGTTCGGGCAAAAGGCTCTATTAAGACACTATGTTGGTGTTTCCTTTATTTTGGCAGTTACCAAGATTGTTAAATATAGATAGAATTTAAGAAGGAAAACACCTAGCATTAAGTTTGAGTGCTCTAGCTGATTAGGCTAAACTCTAATGCCAACAAAACCCATTTTTTCTAAACTTCACCATAGATGTCTATATCTCAGTTATCTACTGCAAGTAAGCGTATTCTGATGTACTGGAAAAATACACAAAAAAATGTAAAACTCAAGCAAATTCATCACATTAGAGAATGGGCTGGAGACAAGGCAGTTGTCTGAACAAAGCAGTGCTTTTTGAATAAAGCAACCAAATTGTCATGCTTTTGAAATTCAAAACAGATGTTATTTCTCTTCTCTGAATTGCACTAAGCGGAAAGGATGTCGTTTCATTTACAGCTCTACCGTGTTAATAGTTGATATCGTTTGGACCAAATTTGTCATGCAGACTCACATAATAAAATTATGAAAACAGAACAAAGAAGCATACTGTAGAAGATCAAAGGTTCTCAAATTAATTGAAAAACCAATGTCTACCAAGAAGCAGTCAAACAAACTTGTTTTCATGAAGCAAAGTATGGACAACGCAGAATATCAATAATTTTTGCATCAGAGGAGGACTTTTTAAAATCTAATATTTACTGCATTTGTAATAAAAAAAACATACATGCCGAGAAAGGATCAAACACCTTATATCCACACTTTAGTGCACAATGATAAAACATTTCGCTTGAAGCAGTGTCCACATAAGGAAATATTATTACAGTAAATACACAAACAGGAAAAATTTATTACAGGTTCAATCAAAGCAAAACCCAGAGCATGTAAACGCCAATGGTGCTTCCAGCGCACAGGGTTAGTTGTAAATTGTACAATTCAAGCACTGCCATTCAGTCAAATCAGAAAACCACCACTTCTCTTCTTACCCTTTAGATCACAGTCCCCAAGTTACTCAGTCAGGTGACAACTATGTAATAATGTAGTAATGATCAAAAGCTACACATTTTAGTGATGATGCAGTAATTAAGGATGACTAGGTACATTACACCAAATTCCAAAACATTAGAACATGTGCTCCCCAATTATGCTTCACAGAACGTGCTTATTACTAAATTGCTACAGTAGAGACATACTAAGTAACTATTGTGGTTAACCTTATAATCACTTAGCTGTTAGTAGGGGGACTGTTATCTGAGGAGGGGTACAGCTTTTCTTTCAGTTTGAGTAGCATGGGCAACAAATGTACCATAGCTAACAAATTTGGTAGCCATTTTCCCAATGTACAGCAGCTCCTTCTCTAAGACAGCTGGCAAGTGACAACACGGAGGACAATGGTTTACTTTTCCACAGACTATTGAGAGTAGTGCATGCTACGCCAGTGACAGCCTAATCCCACAAAAGAAAAGAGAACCTTTCTGGGGAGAGAAGAGGGCTCTCTCTTTTGCTTAACACACGCAGATACCACCTCACTTCCGACAGGTACGGTGTGGCGTGTGTTTTTTGGGCACCTCGATGCGGCAGCGGCTTCGCTGCCAAGGCAGGTCAAAGTTCCTACAGAGGAAGACAATTCAGAAATACAAATGTTGACTGGAGGAAGCAGGGAAAGGTTACTGGGAAAATCCGACCCCCATAACCTAAAAAGCATTTCACATTTGGTTATCATTCAGTTGGCACAGCATGTGTTAAATAAAGAGTCTCAATTGTTTTCAGACTCAATGTATAGAACATTGTCTCAATATGCACACATGCAGACATGTTAATAATAATGACTGTTGGAATGGATAAATGTATAAAAAAAACAGTGTTTAGGAAAATTGTATTGTATAGAGATTTTGTATTTTTTTGTCCATTTTCTTTAAAGGACTTGCAAAACTACCGGTATATAAATATCCTCTGGCAATAGCAGTGGTATAAAGTACTTAAGTAAAAATTATTTTAAAGTACTACTTAAGTCGTTTTTTGGGGTATCTGTACTTTACTATTTATGTTTTGGACAACTTTTACTTCACTACATTCCTCAAGAAAAGTATGTACCTTTTTCTCCATACATTTTCCCTGACACCTAAAAGTACTCATTTACATTTCGAATTCTTAGCAGGACAATAAAATGGTCTAATTCACACACTTATCAAAAGAAAATCCCTGGTCATCCCTACAGCTTCTTATCTGGTGGACTCACTAAACACATGCTTCATTTGCAATTGATGTCTGAGTGTTGGAGTGTGCCCCTGGCTATCCGTAAACAAACAAAAAATCAAAACAAGAAGATTATGCCATCTGGTTTGCTTAATATAAGGAGTTTGAAATAATTTATACTTTTACTTTTGATACTTAAGTATATTTGATAAATTCCATTTACTTTTGATACTTAAGTATATTTAAAAGCAAATAATTGTAGACTTTTACTCAAGTAGTATTTTACTGGGTGACATTAACTTTTACTCGAGTCATTTTCTGTTAAGGTCTCTTTACTTTTACTCAAGTATGACAATTGGTTACTTTTTCCAACACTGGTCAATAGGTAACTTACTTGAATTACAATGTCTTCAAAATAGCATTAATGTTTTTTGAATTTACACCAGTTTGCATTCCTATTGCCCTCTTTTGTAAATCATTAGGCCTATGCCCCCTTCTTTGAGAACAGAGGAAGGAATAGGCATCAAAATACTTGCCTATGAGTGCTTGGGGTGTAAAATATTCACAGTTTGCTTAAGACTTTAAAGACATACTTGGGGGAAGAATAAATACTTGCATTTTGATGAAAGGTCTTTCTGTGAAACTCGCCCTGCCCCGCCACCTGCACCATGGTACCATCTTGAAAAATAAATTACGCATAGTACTGGATGAACTCAAGCTAGTGGACATAGTGATTTACATACCTAACTTATCCCCTAACTCAACTATACAAAGAAATGTCCAGTGACAAGCCTATCAAAAAAGCCTGCTTATATAGTCCTACAAGTGAACCTATTGGAAAATGTCAAAACCTGAATAAAAGATCAAATAGACAAACAAATAACATCTCTGCATACGAATGGTATATCACACAAACTATCTCCTTTGAATGAAAGATACACAAAACAATGCATAGATGTGTTTGTTTGGACCAAGTGCTTGGAAAAGGGTGCCATGATGTGTGATAGGGTTGTTCCCTGCATGTTGAACAGAACCTACAATGAGCGTTGTAGTTGAAAAAGACTGACAGGACTACTGGTGGATGAAATCGAAAATACCAAAAAAAACTTACTGTTGAGTAAGCTTCGGCAATGGCCGGCCGAAGGCCACCACAGGCAGGAAAGGGGTGATGATTATGGACTCGACTGGAGAAAAGAAAGAAAAGGGAGTCTCAAAATCAAGACTGTGTCTGCATGCAATGAAAACATTGCTCGTAAAACTTCAGTAAGTAAATGACAGTATTAAAGGCGTAGCAACTTTATGGTTCTGTAAAAAACAACGGATCCATGTTTAGACAGCAGATGAAGTGGCCAGTCATACCATCCTCAGTGTCCGGGTAAAATGAGGAGACCTCTGGCTCACTCTCCTGGATCCCCTTCTTCTTGTTCATGCGCTGCTGGAGGCGCTGAAACATGCGCTGCTCACGGATACGCTGAATGTCCCATCTACAAAAAACAGTATTCAGTGATAAAGAGGGATAATGAGAGAGCAAGGAATGGATGAAAACGTTAGTGGTTCGATATAGTAAATCGAGATTGCATTACACACACAAAAAAGGAGCTGTAGTGAGTGAGGTTAGAGACTGACCATGATGAGGCATTGAGAGTAACTTGGAAGTCAGATAACCCATTTGTACCTTTTTCTTCTCTTCTCATCCAACTCCAGCTTTGCATGACGCTTCAAAAAGACACTGTCGTCCAACATCTTGGTAAAACAACACAAACACATGGTTGATGTGGTTAAGGACCATTTGCAGGGGTAAATGCTGAGTTGAATATTGTGTGGCATTACTGGCTTTATTTCTGACTCTCAGTTTAAATTGTAAAGCCTGTGTGCTCTCCTCTCTCACCTCTGGGATGTCACTGGCAGCCTCCTCATCCAAGGGCTCCATACTGTTTTCCTTCCAGGATGGAACTGGAAAACAGAACAGTGTAAAAAAAGACATAGGACTAATAACAATACTATTTGGATTTCTACATTATTATTCATTGCGAGGCAATATTACACAGCTTAACACTTGGAACGGAACAACTGGCATGTGTGGTGGGACTACTCACTGGCTACAACCTCCTCTTTCTTCGGGGATGGGGATGGCTCACGTTGGGGGGAGGGAGGCGGCTGATGCCAGCGACACAGGTACATCTCAGTAGTAGACATGAAAGGGAGCTCCTCCATCTGATCGGTGCGCTCCGGGTCCTCTTTGCTCGGGTACAGAGTATCCCTCTCCACCGGTGACCGACCAAACCCCATCTTCTCTGGGGTCTCTTTACTGCGCAGCTCCCTCTGATATGGTGAGCCAGCTCCACACTCTGACTTAGGGGAGGTGAACTTAGAGCCTTTCCCTCCTCGTGACTTCTGGATTTTTGAGTCCAGGAAGCAAAATTTCCTGCATGAGCAGAGCAGATGTATTAGTGAGTAGAAGATAGTTTGACTGAGGATAAGTGAATGCAGAGTAGTGTTTGGGGTCTGTTACCTCTTGAGGCCTTTGCCGCCTCGACTGAAGGGGATTGTCCTGGGGGTGGGAGTCTGTGGGCTGTCACACACTTCTAGATCCCACAGGTCCTCTTTATCTGGGGTCCAGGGCTCTAGTGGCTGAAATAGGCGCTTATCACGTGGGTCCTTCCTCGTCAGCTGCAAGCGACGCTCCATGCGCTCAATACGCGCCAGCAACTATGTATGCAGACATGTTTCTTTAAATGATTTGGTTCTAAACAAATGACAGCGTTACTGTCATCTACAAACAATTAGACACTTTAATATACTGTGCATACCGTCTCCTTGTCTGCTTTCAGCTCATCTATCTCCTTGTCCTTGGACTGCAGCTGTTGTTGCTGTTGTTCAATCAAGTCCAGCTGAAGGAGGAGAATCTGCCGGAGGCAGGTGGCCTGTGTGTGGGGGTTAGAAGGGGTTTTTCTGATGTTCCTCCACTTGCCCTCTGTGCTGAACTCAATGGATGCAGTGTTGACAACTCCTCCAGGGGAGACCCCTCTGGTGCTCTCATCAGTACCAGCATCCTTGGAGTTATTGTTTGAAACCAACTCTTTATTATCCATACCGTCACTCAGAAAGTGTTTACCTTTCATTGGGATTCCCTCACCCCCCATTTGTCTGACAGAGGATGACGGCACCCCTGTGCTTTCCCAATTGTCACCTTGAACCAGTGCCCCTCCTGCTTTATTTTGTGCAGCCACCACTGGGGCCCGAATTATGTATTTCTGGTCTAGGATTTTAGTTTTGCTGAGGTTCTCCCCTCCAGTGTTGTGGATGTCCCCATGTACGTCATGGACATCTATGACAAAGTCACAGGTTTCTCTCTTGATGGTTATGGAGTTCACAACATTTGCATTTCCAACTTGTGATTTGTCAAAGTCAATTCTCTCAGTGTCCAGCTTAAATCCTGCATTAGCGAACAAAGTGGATCTCATAGTCATGGCGAATACAACTCAGGTGTTATTGAACTAGCATTACAGAATAGCTGCTTATTCTGCAAAGCAGTCAAGTGTCATTGATGCCTATTCCTGTTTCATTGAGCCTGGATCAGTCTTCTTCCTGTAATATAAATAAGTTATCATCAGTATTGCAACCAACATTCATTGACTGCTATCGGGTCTAAATAAAATGTGCTGTCTAGCAAGCTAGCTAGGCACAATGTTGCTCAATGACTGGCAACCTCACTAGTTACTACAACTGATTGACACATTAAATACTGCACTGCGCCTGACTGCTGGGCACCCTTTCACCAGCTAACGTTAGCTAACTATCTAAAACTATACAACATTTCAGCTAGCAAGCTAACTGTACAGGACAAACAAGTTAGCTAGCTAGTTAACGAACACTGAGTCTCCCAGCATCTAGTTAGCGTTTAACGTTTGTAGCTAACGTTAGGTAGCTAGCTAACTAGCTTGTTACGTAGGGTATATTATTTAAAAATTGGGTAACAAATATTGCTTGCACACCCTCATGGTCCTGCCGAAGGGTTGGTAACTAGCCATTTTTACTGAAAAATACAAGGGTGAACGGGGGTAGCAGTTGGCTAGAGTGGTTCGTGCTTCTAGCAAGTGTTAGCTAGCACTTCGATATTTCCTCCATTTTAGTCCATCACGCATTGCCATTGATGAAAATCATAGCGAACAGTATTTCACTGCACTGCCACTGACTCGCTGCATGCGAAAGGGACTTGGAGGAAGTACGTAACAACCTACTGAAAATAAGTTAGCATAAGTTAGCATATAGTTTCACCGAGCATGGTATTTTGTGTTATCCTTCATTTTCGTAATATTTCTCAAACTCACCTAGTATGTTCATGTTCCACTCTTGCATACTTGTTTAAAGCGCCCAAGATGGCGCATGCGTAGTTACGGCAAATGGTCATGTTTTCGTGTTTTGGGAAGAATAAAGTTGAAGAAAAGCATCAGTAGATGACATCGATGAGCTGGAAATAGGCTTGGTCCACAGAGTTTTTACTTCCCTCTGTAAATATATTTTTGTCAAAGAGGGTCCATATCACAGGAGGCTGCTGATGGGAGGACGGCTCATAGTAATGGCTGGAACAGAGCAAATGGAATTGAATCAAACACATGGAAAGCATGTATGTGTTTGATGTATTTGATATCATTCCACTGAGCCCGTCCTCCCCAATATACTGAACAAAATAATATAACAGCAACATGCAACAATTTCCAAGATTTTGAGGTTACAGTTCATATAAGGAAACCAGTCAATTGAAATGTATTAATTAGGCCCTAATCTATGGATTTCACATGACTGGGCAGGGGCGCAGCCATGATGGGCCTGGGAGGGCATAGACCCAGCCAATCAGAATGAGTTTGCCCCACAAAAATGGATTTTTACAGATAGAAATTCTCCTCAGCACCCCCTCAGACAATCCCGCAGGTGAATAAACCATAAGCTGGATGTGGAGGTCCTGGGCTGGCGTGGTTACACGTGGTGTGCAGTTGTGAGACCGGTTGGACGTACTGCCAAATTCTCTAAAACTACGTTGGAGGTGGCTTATGATAGAGAAATGAACATTAAATTCTTTGGTAACAGCTCTGGTGGACATTCCTGCAGTCAGTATGCCAATTGCTTGCTCCGTTAAAACTTCACACGTGTGGCATTGTGTTGTGTGACAAAACTGCACATTGTAGAGTGGCCTTTTATTGTCCCCAGTACACACATATGTGTAATGATATGCCACACCTGTCAGGTAGATGGATTATTTTGGCAAAGGATACATTCTCATGTAAACAAATTTGTGCACAACATTTTGGAGAAATAAGCTTTTTGTGCATATTGAACATTTCTGGGATCTTTCATTACAGCTCATGAAATATGGGACCAACACTTTACATGTTGCATTTATGTTTTTGTTCAGTATATATATATAGACCTATGTTTTGAAACCTCTTTGCCTCTAACTGTAGCAAACATGTTCTTACATGTCAGGTGGGTCAGGTGATTCTCTTCAATTACCAATTTCTCACACCTGTCCTTCTTTATCTTGTACTCGTAAACATTTGCATGTTTTTTTTTACTTTTAATAGTGGAGAAGATGAGGGCTCAGTTGACATTTGGCCTGCAAAAAGCAGTCATGTTCCGTCTGATGCAATTGTATACATGTATGTTTATGCTTCACAATAAAACCTATTTGAAATGATATTCAGCGTGCAAGGTAGAGATGAATGGGGAATGTTTTGTATTTTTTGCGTTCTCTGTGATGCATATTGTGAGACGCAGGTGGGCTTAACCTTGTCACACCTTTAGCAACAATATTAGACTTAAAAATAATCATCCAGCGATCATACACTGTTTACCAGGGGGCAGGGCTACCGACGTAAAGGCTCATCTGAAGAGGGTGCTGGCTAAGGCTAAAACTGTCGAGCATAGAGAGTATAGGGATATTGTTATCCACGTCGGCACCAACGATGTTAGGGTGAAACAACCAGAGGTCACCAAGCGCAACATAGCTTCAGCGTGTAAATTAGCTAGAAAGATGTGTCGGCATTGAGTAATTGTCTCTGGCCCCCTCCCAGTTAGGGGGAGTGATGAGCTCTACAGCAAAGTCTCACAACTCAATCGCTGGTTGAAAACTGTTTTCTGCCCCACCCAAAAGATAGAATTTGTAGATAATTGGCCCTCTTTCGGGGACTCACTCACAAACAGGACCAAGCCTGGCCTGCTGAGGAGTGATAGAATCCATCCTTGCTGGAGCGGTGCTCTCATCTTATCTATCAACATAGACAGGGCTCTAAATCCTCTAGCTCCACAATGAGATAGGGTGCAGGCCAGGCAGCAGGCTGTTTGCCAGCCTGCCAGCTTAGTCTGCCACTAGCACAGTCAGTGTAGTCAGCTCAGCTTTCCCCATTGAGATCGTGTCTGTGCCTCGGATCTAGGTTAGGAAAAACGAAATATGGCGGTGTTCGCCTTGACAATATCACTGGAATAAAGACCTCATCCATTCGTGTCATTATTGAAAGAGATTGTGATATCTCACATCTCAAAATAGTGCTACTTAATGTTAAATCCCTCACTTCCAAGGCAGTCATAGTCAATGAACTAATCACTGATCATAATCTTGATGTGATTGGCCTGACTGAAACAACCCTGATGAATTTACTGTGTTAAATGAGGCCTCTCCTCCTGGTTACACTGGTGACCATATCCCCTGCGCATCCTACAAAGGTGAAGGTGTTGCTAACATTTACGACAGCAAATTTAAATTTACTAAAAAATAAATGACTGCGTTTAGTCATGAAATCTATGCAGCCTACTCAATCACTTTTTATAGCTACTGTTTACAGGCCTCCTGGGCCACATACAGCATTCCTCACTGAGTTCCCTGAATTCCTATCAGACCTTGTAGTTATGGCAGATAATATTCACATGGGAAAGTCCACAGACCCACACCAAAAGGCTTTCGGAGCCATCATCGACTAAGTGGGTTATGTCCAACATGTCTCCGGACCTACTCATTGTCACAGTGGATCAAGCTTTGTCCCCTGGAAAAAATATTGTGGATAAAAAAAAAATCCTCATAATCCTGGACTATCAGACCACCATTTTATTACATTTGCAATCGCACCAAATAATCTGCTCAGACCCCAACCAAGGATCATCAAAAGCTGTGCTATAAATTCTTGGACAACAAAAAGATTCCTAGATGCCCTTCCAAACTCCCTCCACCTACCCAAAGACATCAGAGTACAAAAATCAGTTAACCACCTAACTGAGGATCTACATTTAACCTTGAGTAATACCCTAGATGCAGTCGCACCCCTAAAAATGAAAAATATTTGTCACAAGAAATTAGCTCCATGGTGTACACAAAATACTGGCGCTCCAACAAACTGGAAGTCTTCTGACTAGCTTGGAAAGACAGTACCGTGCAATATCGAAGAGCCCTCACTGCTGCTCGATCATCCATTTTTCCAACCTAATTGAGGAGAATAAGAAAAATCCTAAATGTATTTTTGATACTATCGCAAAGCTAAATAAAAAGCAGTATTCCCCAAGAGAGGATGGCTTTCATTTCAGCAGTGACAAAAAGATCCAAAGCTCAGTTGTCCTGAGTCTGCACAGGATTGCCAGGACCTAGGATCAATGAAGCCACTCAAGTTTTTTTTAAATCCTGGTCATGGCCTCTATAAACCTTCAAGCTGCATACTGGACCCTATCCTAACTAAACTACTGAAAGAGCTACTTCCTGTGCTTGCCCCTGCAATGTTGAACATAATAAATGTCTCCCTATCCTCCGGATGTGTACCAAACTCACTAAAAGTGGCAGTAATAAAGCCTCTTGAAAAAGCTAATTATCGGCCTATATCGAATCTCCCATTCCTCTCCAAAATGTTTGAAAAAGCTGTTGCGCAGCAACTCACTGCCTTCCCGAAGACAAATAATGTATACGAAACGCTTCAGTCTGGTTTTAGACCCTATCATAGCACTGAGATTGCACTTGTGAAAGTGGTAAATTGCCCTTTAATGGAGTCAGACCAAGGCTCTGTATCTGTCCTCGTGCTCCTACACCTTACTGCTGCTTTTGACACCATCGATCACCACATTCTTTTGGAGAGATTGGAAACACAGTTAATCTTGATGGTTGTACAGTCGTCTCAAATAAAACTGTGAAGGACCTCAGCGTTACTCTGGACCCTGATCTCTCTTTTGACAAACATATCAATAATATTTCAAAGACAGCTTTTTTCCATCTTCGTAACATTGAAAAAAATCTGAAACTTTTTGTCAAAAAATGATACAGAAAAACTAATCCATGCTTTTGTCACTTCTAGATTAGACTACTGCAATGCTCTACTCTCCGGATACCCAGATAAAGCACTAAATAAACTTCAGTTAGAGCTAAACACGGCTGCTAGAATCTTGACTAGAACCCCAAAATTGTATCATATTAGTGCTAGCCTCTCTACACTGGCTTCCTGTTAAGGCTAGGGCTGATTTCAAGGTTTTACTGCTGACCTACAAAGCATTACATGGGCTTGCTCCTACCTATCCCCCCCGATTTGGTCCTGCTGTACATACCTACACGTACGCTATGGTCACAAGACACAGGCCTCCTTATTGAAGCAGCGCCTCTTCAACCTCAGGAGGCTGAAGAAATTCGGCTTGTCGCCAAAAGCACTCACAAACTTCTACAGATGTACAATCGAGAGCATCCTGTCGGGCTGTATCACCGCCTGGTACGGCAACTGCTCCGCCCAGAACCGTAAGGCTCTCCAGAGGGTAGTGAGGTCTGCAGAACGGCATCACCAGGGCAAACTACCTGCCCTCCAGGACACCTACACCACCCGATGTCACAGGAAGGCCATAAAGATCATCAAGGACAACAACCACCCAAGCCACTGCCTGTTCACCCCGCTATCATCCAGAAGGCGAGGTCAGTA
Source organism: Salvelinus sp. IW2-2015 (assembly GCF_002910315.2). Classification (NCBI taxonomy): domain Eukaryota; kingdom Metazoa; phylum Chordata; class Actinopteri; order Salmoniformes; family Salmonidae; genus Salvelinus; species Salvelinus sp. IW2-2015. Next base: position 27,398,097 of record NC_036848.1, read on the forward strand.
CAGGTGCATCAAAGCAGGGACCGAGAGACTGAAAAACAGCTTCTATCTCAAGGCCATCAGACTGTTAAACAGCCACCACTAACATTTAGCGGCCGCTGCAACATACTGACTCAACTCCAGCCACTTTAAAAATGGGAATTGATGGAATTATGTAAAAATGTACCACTAGCCACTTTAAGCAATGCCACTTAATACAATGTTACATACCCTACATTACCCATCTCATATGTATATACTGTACTCTATTCATCTACTGCATCTTGCCATCTTTATGCAATACATGTACCACTAGCCACTTTAAACTATGCCACTTTATGTTTACATACCCTACAGTACTCATCTCATATGTATATACCGTTCTCCTATACCATCTACTGCATCTGCCATGCCGTTCTGTACCACCACTCATCCATATATCTTTATGTACATATTCTTTATCCCTTCACACTTGTGTGTGTGTGTAAGGTAGTAGCGTGGAATTGTTAGGTTAGATTACTGTTGGTTATTACTGCATTGTCGGAACTAGAAGCACAAGCATTTCGCTACACTCGCATTAACATCTGCTAACCATGTGTATGTGACTAATAAAATTTGATTTGATTTGATTTGTCCCTAAAATGTCTAAGCAAACAGCTGGAGGCAGGGCTTTCTCCTATAGAACTTAATTTTTATGGAATGGTCTGCCTATCCACGTGAGAGACGCAGACTCGGTCTCGACCATTAAGTCTTTACTGAAGACTCCTCTCTTCTATTACGGGGGCTGAGTCACTGGCTTACTGGTGCTCTTCCATGCCTTGAGTGGGTTGAGTCACTGGCGTGATCTTCCTGTCCGGTTTTGCGCCCCCTCGGGCTCGTGCTGTGGAGGAGATCTTCGTGGGATATACTCAGCCTTGTCTCAGGGTAGTAAGTTGGTGGTCTGTTGATATCCTGTGTGGGGTCTGTGCTTTGGCAAAGTGGGTGGGGTTATATCCTGCCTGGTTGGCCCTGTCCGGGGGTATCGTTGGATGGGCCACAGTGTCCACCGACCCTCCCCCGTCTCAGCCTCCAATATCTATGCTGCAATAGTCTATGTGCTGGGGAGCTAGGGTCAGTCTGTTATATCTGGTGTAATTTTCCTGTCTTGTTTGGTGTCCTGTGGGAATTTAAGTATGTCCCCTCTATATCTCTCTCTCTCCCTCTTTCCTCCCTTGCCTTAGGACCTGAGCCCTAGGACCATGCCTCAAGACTATATGGCCTGATGACTCCTGGCTGTCCCCAGTCCACCTGGTTGTGCTGCTGCTCCAGTTTCAACTGTTCTACCTGCGGCTATGGAATCCTGACCTGTTCACCGGACATGCTACCTTGTCCCAGACCTGCCGTTTTTGACTCTCTCTCTCGCTCTCTCTGCCACACCTGCTGTCTCGACCTTTGAATGCTTGGCTGTGAAAAGCCAACTGATATTTACTCCTGAGGTACTGACCTGTTGCACCCTCTACAACCACTGTGATTATTATTTGACACTGCTGGTCATCTATGAACTTTCAAACATATTGAAGAACAATCTGGCCTTAATGGCCATGTACTCTTATAATCTCCACCCAGCACAGCCAGAAGAGGACTGGCCACCCCTCAGAGCCTGGTTCCTCTCTAGTTTTCTTCCTAGGTTCCTGCCTTTCTAGGGAGTTTTTCCTAGCCACCATGCTTCTACATGTTTGGGGGTTTTAGGCTGGGTTTCTGTATAGCACTTTGTGACATCTGCTGATGTAAGAAGGGCTTTATAAATACATTTGATTGATTGATAGCATATTAAAACCATTACAACACCATCTGTTATATTTACGACAAATCATGTTTTTCCATCTCAAGGACCATTTTAGATTTAAATATAGCTGCATGCAACTCAAAATGTGTTACATCACTGAAAACATTAACCTTTTACTTAACTTCCATATCTTCTAGTTTGAGCATTAAGCTGTTCACTTCTCAATTGTTTCCCATCCAGCCTCATTCAGATTAGCCTAATAGCCCAGAAAGGTTTACACTGGTCATATCAAGGGTAGTTACCGCTCATCTAGAGAGCAATTTTAACCACCCTATTATCTTACTCAGCAGAGAAAAACCGACTTAATAGTTCTGAATTTATTAGAAAGCTTGCTTATCGGAAGTATGTGTATGTTATTGTCATTAATTGCCCTAATTTAGTGGAACCTAGGTGTTATTCTGGTCACGACACAAATCACCTCTGAGAAACTGTATAAAAGGACAAATGTCTTGTAGCAACTCACAAAAAGCTTGCATTTCTCAGTGAAGAATCTCCATTCTCAAGGCAAGATACTTTTCAAAATATACCCTGTTCCTGTTCAAACTATCAATTTCTACTCTATACATAAATGCTTGTTTCTAGCTTACTGTATGTGTAATACATGTTTACCTTAATAAGTAGCAGTTATTTAGAAATCAATCACAAACAAAAAATGTATATTCTGCATTGTAAGTGTAACACATTTTCCTCAATTCCAGATGTGTTTTTTTTCTCTTCCTGACTTTCTATGCCTCTCTCTTCTCTTCTTTCCTCTACCTTGTTTAGTTTTGTCACCATGAAGGTAGCATTGTTTGTACTGGTGCTCCTCTGCGTGGCTGGAATACTGCATGCTGAGGCCTCGGACCAGTCTGGAGAGAACAGGTAAGATTCCCATCCTACATTTGAGATGTCTGCTCATTTGATGTTGATGTGGTGTCCCCTGCATTATCTAATATCTCCATTCCTCTCTCATGTTTGTGTTTATGTCTGGTTGTCAGTCTCACAGAAAATGGACAGGGTTTGGGTAGAAGATATGCTGAGTCAACCATTGCCAGTGACATGAGCAAAATCATGGACTCCATGGTTCAGAAGAATTTTGTCAACTTCCTGCTCAACCAGAAGGAGAAAAAGAGCATGTAAGTAAAATTGACCATAGAGTTTGAAATGACTATAATTGCTACAGTTCAGATCTTGATATATTGTAGAAACTGAGAGCAAATTCAGTCACTAACAACGACTATAATAGAATCAAAAACTATCACAGGTCTAATGTCACTCCGGAGGAAGATCCAGGGGCTCGCTTGTACAACAATCTCCTGAAAAAGCTTGCACTGTGCATCCGCAGCAAGGGACACAGATCCATGTGAGTTCATTCTGTGAAGATATTAACTTCAAAATGAACTTCAATATGAATTGTTGCCAAATGATTTATTGTGTCATCTTATTATAAGATTTTCCAATTTGTTTCCTCACTACAGGACCCAGTGATGTTTTAAAGAATATCAGCAAATTACCAACATAGGCGAGAGAATGATGCAAAGAGAAGCCTCAAGTCAACCACCACATTATGACAATTTAGAGAAAAAATGATGCTTTCTATTTTGTTATGAATCCAGAATGTCTTACCTTTTTCATAAATCATTTCTAAGGGGAAATTAAATTATTGAACTATTAAACAAAGATTGGCCTCACTGGGTAGTCATTTCATCTAGCATTTGGCATGAGAAACATTTCACGAAAGTAACAAATGAAATGGCAAAAAATCGTACACAGTAAAATTTCACAAATGTCACACCTTAAAAAAAGGCTCCTACTGGTCATACTGAAAGAATATCACGGTCCTTTGCATTTCTTGTGAAGAAGAAGCTTCATAGACCACTAAATAGGCAACAACTAGAACCGAGTTTGCTACATGGCTTTATTATAATAATTTTTGTCCAACCGGGGTGTTAGAACAAAAATGGGCCTCCGCTCATTAGTCTCTTGCCGAGGCAGTAAGTGACAGTATTCAACTCTAGATGAATGGCAATGTCTCTCAACGGGCAGAGCGCACCTTTTCGGTTGGAAGAGAAGACGCGGGCAAATGAATGGAGGTAGGACGAAAGAAGATGGAAGAAAGTGGAACATATTATTAATAAATATGGAGTGGGGGATTGCACAAGCCTTCTGCAAGATCTGCTGAAGGAAAGAGAACGTGAAGACAGTGAGGGTGAATTAATTGTGGTGGCAGGTGCAGTGATGACCGCCGGGAAGGAGCTCAGTGTGGAGAGATAAGCGGTGTAGTGAGGAAGGTTGGCGCCAAGTGGAAAAAGGGGGATAATTGCTATAGTAGATCAGACATGGAACCTGACAAGAGTATGGATGTAGTATCTACATCGGGCCTCATCCCGAGGATGAAAATGATGATTCTGGCCCAGTGGGAGTGATATTTGTGGAGAATGGATCCTTGTATTTTAGCTGATCCATATGTGGTATCAGGTTGTGTGGAGAAAATGTTGGGGACTGTTGAGTTGGTGAGAATAACTCGGAGTGGAATAGCGATGATTTATTGTGTTTCTTCAGTCCAAAGAGAGCGGGCACTCCGGATCACACGATTGGGGACAAGAAATGTGACTTACTTTGCTCTCCGGAGCAGGGAGCCGTTGAAAGGAGTGATAGCGGGGTGGCGTTAAGTGTTGAGGATCAGTTGAAATTCAAGATTCCCGGTGTCTGTGACGCCCGCCGTTTGTTGCGGTGGAGAGAGTGGGGGAAACGGAGAAGACATTGACGCCCGCCGTTTGTTGCGGTGGAGAGAGTGGGGGAAACGGAGAAGACATTGTCTGTCCTGCTGAGTTTTGATGTAGTCTTTGCCCGACAAGGTCAAGTTAGGAAGTGTAAATTATCCCGTGAGAGCTTGTGTTCTGAAAATACTTACTTTATGGGCATGTTGTAGGAGGGGGATTCCAGTTGGATTAATTAACACTCCAAACAGCCTACCCGACCGCTCTGTGGTGTTCGCATGGTCCTAAAGCACACCACTACGGTGTTTAGTTTCACATTCCAATGATAAAAATGGGGGGGGGGGGGGGSAAAAATGCAATTTCAGAATGTGGGGGGAACACTTTTCCCCAGTGAAAGTTGCGCCCCTTGTGTTAGTTGTCGGGGTTCCCATGGGGCTGGAAATTGGACGTGTCCGGTGAGAGAAAAGAAGGTTGAGGTTGTCAGGGTTAGAGTAGTACAGAAAGTGTCATATGCCGAAGCAGTGAAGAGAGTGGTAGAGGAAGATGGTTACAGGGTGAGGGATACTGAGATGATTCCTGTGAGTAGGCAGAAACCAAGAGAGCATGATGGGAAGAATATGTGCTTCAGTAAGGTGGGCTTTTTAGCATTTATAGCCATGGTTGTCACTTGTACTGCAGAAATTGATTGGATATCACAGAAAATAGAGGTTGTGGTGGCAGCGACTGAGAAGTACTTGGGATTGGGAGGATTTACTGCAGAACAGTTGCAGTAGGTGTTGCGTGGTAGTGTTCTGTCCTCCCAGAGCCATTGGTCTGGAGTAGGATTGGATAGGGTTAAATAGTGGAATGGGGTGGTGTCTTTTTAATATATATTTATTTAGAAAGGGCTAATAGTAGGCAGGGCAATTTTTATTTTCCTTTTCCCCAATTTTGTATTACCTTATCAATAATTTTATGTAGGTAGGCCGTGAACGGCCTCACACACCAGTACAGTAGGTAGCGGTGTATCCACCTAAAAGTTGGATGTTATCCACCAACTAAATCCCAAAGAAGAAGAAGAAGAAGCCATGGATGCCCTGGTGACAGTTAGTACAGAGATAGCCAAGGCCCTGACAATAAAAGAGGAGTGTTGTGTATTTTGACATTGAGACAGCTTACGATACCATGTGGAGGGAAGGGTTGTTGATCAAGTTGAGTGCATTGGGGGACGTCTGTATAACTGGATCATGGACTTGTTCGATAGAGTCATACGGGTGAGGGTGGGGTCAGAATTGTCAATGCGGTTTGAAGTGGACAGTGGTACTCCACAGCGAAGTGTCATTACTCCTGTGCTGTTCACCTTGATGATATATTACATATTTAAGGAGGTGGGACAGGGAATGGGTGTGGCATTGTATGCTGATGATGGGGCTGTATGGAAGAGAGGTGGGAATGTGAAATATGTGATGAGGAAGATGCTAGATACTGTGGGAGTTGTGGACGATTGGTCTCTAACATGGGGGTTTAGGATGTGTGTGGCCATGTCCTGCTTTATGGTGTTTTCTAGGAGGAAGGTTAAATATGTTAGGCTGCAAATGTAGGGTCAGGATATAGATAGGGTGTCTGGATTTAAGTATTTAGGTATGTGGTTTGATAAGAGGCGTATGTGGAAGAGACATGTTGAGTATATTCTAATTAAGTGTAGGAAGGTGCTGAACCGCATGAAAGCAATGCGCAGGTTATGGTTGGGGGTTGGATAGACAAACACTGTTGTATATGTACCAGGCATTGATCATGTCATGTTTGGATTATGGGTGCTTTGTATATGGATCGGCAGCCAAAACAGTACTACAGCGGCTGGATAGGATACAGTCAAGGGCCCTGAAATTGTGTGTGGGTGCCTTCAGGACGACATCTGTTGAGGCTTTGCAGATGGATAGTGGGGAACTGCCACTAAGGATAAGGCAGGACAAACATCATTAGCATACTGGACGAGGTTGAAAGGGAGTTCAGAAGGACATCCTGCGGTCACGGCAACCTGGGAATGCTGGGAGCGAGGAGGGGATAAGCAGAGGGCATACGGTGGTAGAATATTGACTGGGGGAGAGAGATAGGGTTGGCAATTGCATTGGGGAATGTTCCTGCTTGGCTGTTTCGAAAACCAAGTGAAGATGTGGACATGATTGAGGGCAGGAGAGAATGGGGTGTAGACTTGAGATGGTGTATGGAGAGATGTATAGATAATTAGCTTTATTTGTTTTTGAGGATATAAACAGATGGTTCAAAGGATCCAGTCAGTGGAAGGGTGGGGGCTGGGATGTATATCCCATGTTTCAATGTTAGAGTATGTAAGTGGTTAACTGATTGTGTCAATGTATGCAGCAGAGTTGATGGCCATGATTATAGGTTTGAGGCTAATCTGAAAACAAGGCTCCCTAAATTTTATCAGCATATCGAATGCGCGACCCGGGCTGGCAAAACCCTGGATCATTGTTATTCTAACTACCGCAACGCATATAAAGCCCTCCCCGCCCTCCTTTCGGAAAATCTGACCACGACTCCATTTTGTTGCTCCCAGCCTATAGACAGAAACTAAAACAGGAAGCGCCCGTGATCAGGTCTGTTCAACGCTGGTCCGAACGCTGGTCAGGTCTGTTCATCATAGCGTCAGACAATAACATTGATGAATACGCTGATTCGGTGCGCGAGTTTATTAGCAAGTGCATAGGTGATGTTGTACCCACAGCGTCTATTAAAACATTCCCCAACCAGAAACCGTGGATTGATGGCAGCATTCGCGCAAAACTGAAAGCACGAACCACTGCTTTTAATCAGGGCAAGGTGACCGGAAACATGACCGAATACAAACCGTGTATCTATTCCCTCCGCAAGGCAATCAAACAAGCTAAGCGTCAGTATAGAGACAAAGTAGAGTCGCAATTCAACAGCTCAGACACAAGAGGTATGTGGCAGGGTCTACAGTCAATCACGGACTACAAAAGGAAAACCAGCCCCGTCACGGACCACGATGTCTTGCTCCCAGACAAACTAAACAACTTCTTTGCTCGCTTTGAGGACAACACAGTGCCACTGACACGGCCCGCTACCAAAACCTGCGGGATCTCCTTCACTACAGCCAACGTGAGTAAAACATTTAAATGTGTTAACCCTTGCAAGGCTGCCAGCCCAGACGGCATCCCCAGCCGCGTCCTCAGAGCATGCGCAGAACAGCTGGCTGGTGTGTTTACGGACATATTCAATCAATCCTTATCCCAGTCTGCTGTTCCCACATGCTTCAAGAGGGCCACCATTGTTCCTGTTCCCAAGAAAGCGAAGGTAACTGAGCTAAATGACTATTGCCCCGTAGCACTCACTTCCGTCATCATGAAGTGCTTTGAGAGACTAGTCAAGGACCATATCACCTCCACCCTACCTGACACCCTAGACCCACTCCAATTTGCTTACCGCCCTAATAGGCCCACAGACGACGCAATCGCAATCACACTGCACACTGCCCTAACCCATCTGGATAAGAGGAATACCTATGTAAGAATGCTGTTCATTGACTACAGCTCAGCCTTTAACACCATAGTACCCTCCAAACTCGTCATTAAGCTCGAGACCCAGGGTCTCGACCCCGCCCTTTTGCAACTGGGTCCTGGACTTCCTGACGGGCCGCCCCCAGGTGGTGAGGGTAGGTAACAACATCTCCACTCCGCTGATCCTCAACACTGGGGCCACACAAGGGTGCGTTCTCAGCCCTCTCCTGTACTCCCTGTTCACCCATGACTGCGTGGCCATGCACGCTTCCAACTCAATCATCAAGTTTGCAGACGACACAACAGTAGTGGGCTTGATTACCAACAACGACGAGACGGCCTACAGGGAGGAGGTGAGGGCCCTCGGAGTGTGATGTCAGGAAAATAACCTCACACTCAACGTCAACAAAACAAAGGAGATGATCGTYGACTTCAGGAGAGGGAGCACCCCCCTATCCACATCGATGGGACAGCAGTGGAGAAGGTGGAAAGTTTTAAGTTCCTCGGCGTACACATCACGGACAAACTGAATTGGTCCACCCACACAGACAGCGTGGTGAAGAAGGCGCAGCAGCGCCTCTTCAACCTCAGGAGGCTGAAGAAATTTGGCTTGTCACCAAAAACACTCACAAACTTTTACCATTGCACAATCGAGAGCATCCTGTCGGGCTGCATCACCGCCTGGTACGGCAACTGCTCCGCCCACAACCGTAAGGCTCTCCAGAGGGTAGTGAGGTCTGCACAATGCATCACCGGGGGCAAACTACCTGCCCTCCAGGACACCTACACTACCCGATGTCACAGGAAGGCCAAAAAGATCATCAAGGACAACAACCACCCGAGCCACTGCCTGTTCACCCCGCTATCACCCAGAAGGCGAGGTCAGTACAGGTGCATCAAAGCGGGGACCGAGAGACTGAAAAACAGCTTCTATCTCAAAGCCATCAGACTGTTAAACAGCCATCACTAACATTGAGTGGCTGCTGCCAACATACTGACTCATCTCTAGCCACTTTAATAATGAAAAAAATGATGTAATAAATGTACCACTAGGAAGTCAAGTCCTTGTTCTGGGCTAAAGGGCTCAATCTTAGGCAAAGGGAGTGGGATGCTGGTAGTAAGGGGAGGCAATTTTATAGCATGCATCAGTCAGTAAATGAAGAGGTGGGGAGTATGGGATGTGGGAGAGAGAAAGTTGTGTGGAGTAGACTACGGTTTGGGCACCCAGGTTTGAATGCCATGTTGTGGATGATAGGTAGACATGAAACAGGTCTGTGTGATGAGTGTTTAGTGGAGGAAACGGTGGAGCATGTGTTGATGTTTTGGGAATTGTATGACATAGATGGGGAGAGATTGTGTGAAAGGGTTGGGGTTTGGGTGGTGTAATTCGGGGGAGGGAAGTGTTGTCTAGGGCTCCATTTCTCCTTCTTAGAGGAACAGGACTAATTAAGAGAATTTCATGTAGTTAGACCGTGACTTCCCTCACACTCCAGTACAATAGGTGGCAGTGTATGCACCTTGAAAGTTGGATGCGTTTTGCAAACGCAATCCCAAAGAAGGAGAAATTACTTCCGGGTAAGGAAGCAAGTGTAGTCAGTTAGCTTTCAAATGTCACAAAGAGTGTGATATTAGTCGATTTCAGAGATGTGTGCATGGAAAGTATTATTTAATAGCTTCGGAATGCCGACACTCATCACATGGCTGCAATAGCCAAAAAAAGCATTTTGCGAACTAGCATGTTACTTTGACCGTTCAACTGGAAACTAGCTAGCATAACAGTAGTAGTGTCATCTTTTTGCTAGCTAACTTTAGTCCTTTTTTTGACACAAACAAGATGCATAGGAGAGGAGTAGGTGCGGGAGCTATCGCAAAAAAAGAAGCTTGCAGAGGTAATTTGTTTGCCGTCATGTCGTCTATAGATGAATGTGCCCATCTACAAAATGTAAATAATCAAGTCATGACATTGCAGTCATGTTCATTAGCAGCAAGAAATACAAACATCTTAGCCAAAACACTCTATTTTCTGTAGGTCAAGTATAAAGAGAGGGGAACAGTTCTAGCTGAGGATCAAATTGTTCAGGTATGCCCAATAAGTCGTGTGGGTGTGCAAGTGTGTACTTTGGAATGCTATTTAATCCATGTAGGTAATCAACTTGCTGCCATTGTAGAAAGATCTAACCATCATGGTCTTTCAGATGCCAAAACAGCTGAAGACCTTCAAATCTAACCTTGAGGAATTTGCCAGCAAGCACAAACAAGAGATCCGTAAGAGTTCCCAGTTCCGGGTTCAGTTCCAGGAGATGTGTGCCACCATTGGAGTCGACCCACTGGCCTGTGAGGATCACAACTGTGTTGTTTTTTTTGCTCTAGCAGCCCATTAGCTAAGGGTATTGAATGTTCCTTAGTAATTTTTTATGCATGCTCCATGAGTTTCATGCGTTGTATATAGTCAATGAATTGAAACGCAACCAGTTGAGGGTTTTCTGTGTCATTGACGGCTGGCAAAGGCTTTTGGTCAGAGATGCTTGGTGTGGGTGACTTCTATTACGAGCTGGGTGTGCAGATCATTGGAAGTATGTCTGGCCCTGAAACACATAAATGGAGGTGATGCTTCTTTGGAACATAGTCAAAGGCATAGCAAAGCACTGCATTTGTAATGTGCCTTTCATTTATGTTTTATCTCTGTTTTAGGACTTATTACTCTGGATGAGCTCCGTCACAGAGTGTTGAAGGGAAGGGGGAAATTTGCTCAGGATGTGAGCCAGTGAGTACCATAAGACAAATATTTGAAATGATACATTCAATTGTGTCTCCTAAGAAATGCAGAAAGTCAACATTTATGATCATATTTAATACAATAATGCACACAATTATTCATACACTTTTGTGCAATTTCGTTATGAAGTTGAAATTGTATCTCTATTCTCCACTCCAGAGATGACTTGGTGCGGGCCATAAAGAAGCTGAAAGCCATGGGGAACGGCTTTGGGATGATTCCTGTTGGAAGCTCTTACCTTGTGCAGTCAGTGCCAGCAGAGCTCAACATGGACCACACTGTGGTACTTCAGCTGGCTGAGGTAATCCTTAATTTAACCTCTTGAATCTGTATCGTGTGGCTACCTAATCAGAAGAAGGGCTACGTTTCAGTGAGTTAGATCAGAGAGTCTCTCAAGTGGGAGCGATAGCGTGTCTGTCATGTGCTGGTAAGTTTAGGAGGAGGCTGTGTTGTAGTCTTGGTCTTGTCTCTGTGTCGGATATATTTTTACTCGGTCTTGACTCTCTCTCGTACAATGAGGACTCGTAATTTCTTGCCAGAGACCAGCGGAGGGAGAAATTCCTAATTATCAGCTCCCATTGTCAGCCCATAAAACTGCTTCGCCAGGCCAAATATCCACACTCCTTTCATGACACATAAATATCTTATTTGCTCGTAACATTACTGTTCTTTACTATCGTTGAAAAATATCATTAAACTTTGTCAGAATTTCCTTGATTTGGTGGTAGAGAAGAGTGGGGGACATGGTGAGCGTCCAAATTTCACACAATCAGTAAGGGGAGACTTGGGGAAGTTGTAACATATTTCATCCTATTATCTATTATAGATCTGTCAGTGTTAGTGGCAGGTAGCCTAGTGATAAGAGCGTTGGGCCAGTAACCGAAAGGTCGCTGGTTCAGAATCTGCTGTTCTGCCCTTGACCAAGGCATTTAACCCCCAAAAACAGATGCTCCCCGGGAGCTGATGACATGGACGTCGGTTAAAGCAGACCCCTGCACCTCTGAGGGATTGGGTTAAATGAGGAAGACACATTTAGGTTGAATGTATTCAGTTATGCAACTGATTAGGTATCCCTTTTCTTTGTCTATTTGCCCTCGGCATGCATTTTTTCACCACTCAGTTTCTAAAGAATCCATATGTACTTCTGAAATATGAACACATTTTAACTCTTATTATGGTGGCGATTTGACACCTTTGGGTCTTGGTCTTGACTCGGTCTCGATTTGCTCTGGTTTATGTGGTCTCGAACACAACACTGGGAGGAGGATATTTTACAGAAGGAAATTGTTAGCTACACACTAATTAGGATTGACAAAGGACCATAGAACCATGGTTCTTGATTTTTTTGTTTTCGCTCCCCACCTATGGAGCCAGATACTTGCCATAAGGTTGAACGTACGTATTGTTAGAATTGTAAGAAAAGCCATGCGTAAAAGTGAACGTACATGTGAAATTTCATCTGTGAACATAAAAACACCATGTTACGATTACGGACTAACATTTTAGGCTTGAACAAATATTGTGTTGCAATTCTGACGTACAATAATAGCTTTCAGAGTTTTGGCAGTTTTATCTCGCCAACAAAAAAAACGTACACCAAACGGCCTGTGAGGAGTGCTACCCGAACAAGCATAACACATGTTTTCAAGTTAAAAGTCTCCATTCTCTATGACTCGTCAGTTGAGTTTACTTCACATTTAGGTAGCTAATGTAATGGATTTTTTTGCCAGAGCAAGTCTAGATAGCACTAGCTGTACTTTGCCTACAACAGTGAAGTTTCAGTCCGCTAGGTGTATCTCTACAGCATGGACATATCTCTGGGTGACGTGGACATCCTCATGCATGCACCTTATCAAAATATGACTAAGTTCCGGATGTTCTAGATGACCAATTCTCATAGCTTTTAGCCGTACCCTTATCTTACTCCTTTGTTCTTCTGGTGATGTAGAGGTGAATCCAGGCCCTGCAGTGCCTAGCTCTACTCCTATTCCCCAGGCGCTCTCTTTTGATGACTTCTGTAACCGTAATAGCCTTGGTTTCATGCATGTTAACAATAGAAGCCTCCTCCCTAAGTTTGTTTTATTCACTGCTTTAGCACACTCTGCCAACCCGGATGTTCTAGCCGTGTCTGAATCCTGGCTTAGGAAGACCACCAAAAATTCTGAAATCTCCATTCCTAACTACAACATTTTCAGACAAGATAAACGGCCAAAGGGGGCGGTGTTGCAATCTACTGCAAAGAAAGCCTGCAGAGTTCTGTCCTACTATTCAGGTCTGTACCCAAGCAATTTGAACTTCTACTTTTAAAAATCCACCTCTCTAAAAACAAGTCTCTCACAGTTGCCGCCTGCTATAGACCACCCTCTGCCCCCAGCTGTGCTCTGGACACCATATGTGAACTGATTGCCCCCCATCTATCTTCAGAGCTCGTGCTGCTAGGTGACCTAAACTGGAACATGCTTAACACCCCAGCCATCCTACAATCTAAGCTTGATGCCCTGAATATCACACAAATTATCAATGAACCTACCAGGTACCACCCCAAAGCCGTAAACACGGGCACCCTTATAGATATCATCCTAACCAACTTGCCCTCTAAATACACCTCTGCTGTTTTCAACCAAGATCTCAGCGATCACTGCCTCATTGCCTACATCCGTAATGGGTCAGCGGTCAAACGACCTCCACTCATCACTGTCAAACGCTCCCTGAAACACTTCAGCGAGCAGGCTTTTCTAATCGACCTGGCCGGGGTATCCTGGAAGGATATTGATCTCATCCCGTCAGTAGAGGATGCCTGGTTATTTTTTTTGAATGCCTTCCTCACCATCTTAAATAAGCATGCCCCATTCAAGAATTTTAGAATCAGGAACAGATATAGCCCTTGGTTCTCTCCAGACCTGACTGCCCTTAACCAACACAAAAACATCCTATGGCGTTCTGCATTAGCATCGAACAGCCCCCGTGATATGCAACTTTTCAGGGAAGCTAGAAACCAATATACACAGGCAACTAGAAAAGCCAAGGCTAGCTTCCTTCAACACAAACTCAAAAGAGTTCTGGGACACTGTAAAGTCCATGGAGAATAAGAACACCTCCTCCCAGCTGCACACTGCGCTGAGGACAGGAAACACTGTCACCACCGATAAATCCACTATAATTGAGAATTTCACTAAGCATTTTTCTACGGCTGGCTATGCTTTCCACCTGGCTACCCCTACCCCGGTCAACAGCACTGCACCCCCCACAGCAACTCGCCCAAGCCTTCCCCATTTCTCCTTCTCCCAAATCCAGTCAGCTGATGTTCTGAAAGAGCTGAAAAATCTGGACCCCTACAAATCAGCCGGGCTAGACAATCTGGACCCTTTCTTTCTAAAATTATCTGCCGAAATTTTTGCAACCCCTATTACTAGCCTGTTCAAACTCTCTTTCGTGTCGTCTGAGATTCCCAAAGATTGGAAAGCAGCTGCGGTCATCCCCCTCTTCAAAGGGGGGGGGGACACTCTTGACCCAAACTGCTACAGACCTATATCTATCCTTCCCTGCCGTTCTAAGGTCTTCGAAATCCAAGTCAACAAACAGATTACCGACCATTTCGAATCCCACCATACCTTCTCCGCTATGCAATCTCATTTCAGAGCTGGTCATGGGTGCACCTCAGCCACGCTCAAGGTCCTAAACGATATCCTAACCGCCATCGATAAGAAACAATACTGTGCAGCCGTATTCATTGACCGACTCTGTCAATCACCACATCCTCATCGGCAGACTCGATAGCCTTGGTTTCTCAAATGATTGCCTCGCCTGGTTCACCAACTACTTCTCTGATAGAGTTCAGTGTGTCAAATCGGAGGTCCTGTTGTCCGGGCCGCTGGCAGTCTCTATGGGGGTGCCACAGGGTTCAATTCTTGGACCGACTCTCTTCTCTGTATACATCAATGATGTCGCTCTTGCTGCTTGTGAGTCTCTGATCCACCTCTACGCAGACGTCACCATTCGGTATACTTCTGGCCCTTCTTTGGACACTGTGTTAACAACCCTCCAGACGAGCTTCAATGCCATACAACTCTCCTTCCGTGGCCTCCAATTGCTCTTAAATACAAGTAAAACTAAATGCATGCTTTTCAACCGATCGCTGCCTGCACCTGCCCGCCCGTCCAACATCACTACTCTGAACGGTTCTGACTTAGAATATGTGGACAACTACAAAATACCTAGGTGTCTGGTTAGACTGTAAACTCTCCTTCCATACTCACATCAAACATCTCCAATCCAAAGTTAAATCTAGAATTGGCTTCCTATATCGCAACAAAGCATCCTTCACTCATGCTGCCAAACATACCCTTGTAAAACTGACCATCCTACCGATCCTCGACTTCGGCGATGTCATTTACAAAATAGCCTCCAATACCCTACTCAATAAATTGGATGCAGTCTATCACAGTGCCATCCGTTTTGTCACCAAAGCCCCATATACTACCCACCACTGTGACCTGTACGCTCTCGTTGGCTGGCCCTCGCTTCATACTCGTCGCCAACCACTGGCTCCAGGTCATCTACAAGACCCTGCTAGGTAAAGTCCCCCCTTATCTCAGCTCGCTGGTCACCATAGCAGCACCCACCTGTAGCATGCGCTCCAGCAGGTATATCGCTCTGGTCACCCCCAAAACCAATTCTTCCTTTGGCCGCCTCTCCTTCCAGTTCTCTGCTGCCAATGACTGGAATGAACTACAAAAATCTCTGAAACTGGAAACGCTTATCTCCCTCACTAGCTTTAAGCACCAGCTGTCAGAGCAGCTCATAGATTACTGCACCTGTACATAGCCCATCTATAATTTAGCCCAAACAACTACCTCTCCCCCTACTGTGTTTATTTATTTATTTTGCTCCTTTGCAAACCATTATTTCTATCTCTACTTTGCACATTCGTCCACTGCAAATCTACCATTCCAGTGTTTTACTTGCTATATTGTATTTACTTCGCCACCATGGCCTTTTTTTTGCCTTTACCTCCCTTATCTCACCTCATTTGCTCACATTGTATATAGACTTATTTTTCTACTGTATTATTGACTGTATGTTTGTTTTACTCCATGTGTAACGCTGTGTTGTATGTGTCGAACTGCTTTGCTTTATCTTGGCCAGGTCGCAATTGTAAATGAGAACTTGTTCTCAACTTGCCTACCTGGTTAAATAAAGGTGAAAAAATTTATAAATGTGTGCCACGTTTTCATCGGTCTGTGCATTGAGTCTGGAGCAGGATACTTGTTATTTGGCCATTGGCCCAGTTGTACTGCAAGGACTTCTGATTGGTCAACCCCAGGCTAGGGTGTGGGGTTATAAGTGGCATCCTGCTTCTTTGTTCTGTGGAGAAAAGCTGAGGACAGGGGGAATGAACATCTACCATCTACAGTTGAAGTCAGAAGTTTACATACACTTAGTTTGGAGTCATTAAAACTAGTTTTTAAACCACTCCACACATTTCTTGTTAACAAACTATAGTTTTGGCAAGTCGGTTAGGACATCTACTTTGTGTACGACTCAAGTCCATTTTCCAACAATTGTTTACAGAAAGATTATTTCACTTATAATTCACTGTATCACAATTCCAGTGGGTCAGAAGTTTACATACACTAAGTTGACAGTGCCTTTAAACAGATTGGAAAATTCCAGAAATTATTTCATGGCTTTAGAAACTTCTGACAGGCTCATTGACATAATTTGAGTCAATTTGAGGTGTACCTGTGGATGTATTTCAAGGCCTATTTTCAAACTCAGTGCCTCTTTGCTTGACATCATGGGAAAATCAAAAGAAATCAGCCAACACCTCAGAAAAATAATTGTTGACCGTCACAAGTCTGGTTCATCCTTGGGAGCAATTTTCCAATGCCTGAAGCTACCATGTTCATCTGTATAAACAATAGTATGCAAGTATTAACACCATGGGACCACGCAGCCATCAGGAAGGAGACGCGTTCTGTCTCCTAGAGATGAACGTACTTTGGTGCGAAAAGTGCAAATCAATCCCAGAACAACAGCAAAGGCCATTGTGAAGATATAGATACAAAAGTATCCCAACTGTGAAGCACGGGGGTGGCAGCATCATGTTGTGGGGGTGGTTTGCTGCAGGAGGGACTGGTGCACTTCACAAAATAGATGGCATCATGAGGGGGGGAAAAATATGCGGATATATTGAAGCAACATCTCAAGACATCAGTCATGAAGTTAAAGCTTGGTCACAAATGGGTCTTCCAAATGGACAATGACATCAAGCATACTGCCAAGTTGTGGCAAAATGGCTTAAGGACAACAAAGTCAAGGGTATTGAAGTGGACATCACAAAGCCCTGACCTCAATCCTATAGAATATTTGTGTGCAGAACTGATCAAGCATGTGGAAACCTGACTCGGGTACACCAGCTCTGCCAGGAGGAACGGGGCCAAAATTCACCCAACTTATTGTGGGAAGCTTGTGGAAGGCTACCGGAACGTTTGTTAAACAATTTAAAGGCAATGCTACCAAATACTAATTGAGTGTATGTAAGCTTCTGACCCACTGGGAATGTGATGAAAGAAATGAAAGCTGAAATAAATCAAATCAAATTCAAATCAAATTGTATTTATTTGTCACATACACATGGTTAGCAGATGTTAATGCGAGTGTAGCGAAATGCTTGTGCTTTTAGTTCCGACAAGTGCAGTAATAACCAAACAAGTAGATCTAACCTAACAATTCCACAACTACTACCTTATACACACAAGTGTAAAGGGATAAAGAATATGTACAAAAGATATATGAATGAGTGAACGGCTTAGGCAAGATGCAGTAGATGGTATAGAGTACAGTATATACATATGAGATGAGTAATGTAGGTATATAAACATAAAGTGGCATAGTTTAAAGTGGCTAGTGATACATGTATCACATAAAGATGGCAAGATGCAGTAGATGATATGAGTACAATATATACATATGAGATGAGTAATGTAGGGTATGTAAACATTATATTAAGTGGCATTGTTTAAAGTGGCTAGTGATAAATTTTACATAATTTCCATCAATTCCCATTATTAAAGTGGCTGGAGTTGAGTCAGTATGTTGGCAGCGCCACTAAATGTTAGTGTGCTGTTTAACACTCTGATGGCCTTGAGATAAAAGCTGTTTTTCAGTCTCTCGGGCCCTGCTTTGATGCACCTGTACTGACCACGCCTTCTGGATGATAGCGGGTGAACAGGCAGTGGCTCGGGTGGTTGTTTTCCTTGATGATCTTTATGGCCTTCCTGTGACATCGGGTGGTGTAGGTGTCCTGGAGGGCAGGTAGTTTGCCCCCGGTGATGCTGTGCAGACCTCACTACCCTCTGGAGAGCCTTACGGTTGTGGCGGAGCAGTTGCCGTACCAGGCGGTTATACAGCCCGACAGGATGCTCTCGATTGTGCATCTGTAGAGTTTGTGAGTGCTTTTGGTGACAAGCCGAATTTCTTCAGCCTCCTGAGGTTGAAGAGGCGCTGCTGCGCCTTCTTCACAACGCTGTCTGTGTGGGTGGACCAATTCAGTTTGTCCGTGATGTGTACACCGAGGAACTTAGGCCGTCTCGTCGTTGTTGTAATCAAGCCTACCACTGTAGTGTCGTCCGCAAACTTGTGATTGAGTTGGAGGCGTGCATGGCAACGCAGTCGTGGGTGAACAGGGTGTACAGGAGAGGGCTGAGAACGCACCCTTGTGGGCCCAGTGTTGAGGATCAGCGGGGTGGAGATGTTGTTACCTACCCTCACCACCTGGGGCGGCCCGTCAGGACGTCCAGGACCCAGTTGCACAGGCGGGGTCGAGACCCAGGGTCTCGAGCTTGATGACGAGTTTGGAGGGTACTATGGTGTTAAATGCTGAGCTGTAGTCGATGAACAGCATTCTCACATAGGTATTCCTCTTGTCCAGATGGGTTAGGGCAGTGTCTAGTGTGGTTGCGATTGCGTCGTCTGTGGACCTATTGGGTCGGTAAGCAAATTGGAGTGGGTCTAGGGTGTCGGGGAGGTGGAGGTGATATGGTCCTTGACTAGTCTCTCAAAGCACTTCATGATGACGGAAGTGAGTGCTACGGGGCGGTAGTCATTTAGCCAGTTACCTTAGCTTTCTTTTGGAACAAGAACAATGGTGGCCCTCTTGAAGCATGTGGGAACAGCAGACTGGGATAAGGATTGATTGAATATGTCCTTAAACACACCAGCCAGCTGTTCTGCGCATGCTCTGAGGACGCGGCTGGGAATGCCGTCTGGGCCTGCAGCCTTGCGAGGGTTAACCCGTTTAAATGTTTTACTCACCTCGGCTGCAGTGAAGGAGAGCCCGCAGGTTTTGGTAGCGGGCCGTGTCAGTGGCACTGTATTGTCCTCAAAGCGAGCAAAAAAGTTATTTCGTCTGTCTGGGAGCAAGACATCCTGGTCCGTGACGGGGCTGGTTTTCTTTTTGTAATCCGTGATTGACTGTAGACCCTGCCACATACCTCTTGTGTCTGAGCTGTTGAATTGCGACTCTACTTTGTCTCTATACTGGCACTTAGCTTGTTTGATTGCCTTGCGGAGGGAATAGCTACATTGTTTGTATTCGGTCATGTTTCTGGTCACCTTGCCCTGGTTAAAAGCAGTGGTTCGCGCTTTCAGTTTCACGCGAATGCTGCCATCAATCCACGGTTTCTGGTTTGGGAATGTTTTAATCGTTGCTGTGGGTACGACATCGTCAATGCACTTTCTAATGAACTCGCTCACCGCTCGCTCACATCGCTCAAATCATTCTCTCTACTATTATTTTGACATTTCACATTCTTAAAATAGAGTGATGCTCCTAACTGACCTAAGACATGGAATTTTTACTAGGATTAAATGTCAGGAATTGTGAAAAACTGAGTTTAAATGTATTTGGCTAAGGTGTATGTAAACTTCCGACTTCAACTGTACCTCCCAGCATAACATCTATGATTTGTCCTTTTCAAATAAATCTATTTTTCTCCCCCTGATTCACTTTGGGGTATGTGTTATTGGAGAATGGCAACTACTAACACTCAGGACAGGTTATAGCCCAGCCTATATCAATATTTTGTTTTGTCTCATTTATTGATATGGATATAGCCTCTGTGTGATGGGGTTGAGCAACGCAAATGGCTATAACAAGCCTACATACCGAGTGGAATTCAGTAATACAACAGTCAAAATAAGGCCTATAGTCCGTGCTCTTAAAATCTGGGAAAACGTGTGATTCATTAGGTGACATGATCACCACAATACCGCCACGCAGCTATAAATATGTATTATGCAATTATATGGCAATTATATAACACAACAGCATAGCATATTTAGAGAGCGGAATAGGCATAGCCTAAATCATATTTGCATTCTATTTTGCAGCTCAGGCGGTTATTCTAGACAAGGTTCTTCTTTATATTTATCATTCTCACACAAGTAATTTGCTGAAGGCACAAGCCTATACCACATAATCTACTGGTATGTCATTATTGGATGCAGTTCTAAAAGAAGCTCTAGACTTTTATTTTGTAAATGAAGCCTGAAGCTGCAAAGCAACTAACATCTGGGCTAGAGTTGCTTGATTGACTAGCTACATTCAGTTCATGTCCTTTGCAGATGCCCACATTACTGACAAAAGTTTGTACGCATAAAAAAAAGATTGTAACCGAGTGAAGGGAGACGTAAAGTAAGAATTGAAAAGTGTAAATGTTCATTCATAGTCGTAACACAGGTTTTGTACGTTTACAGATCAATTGTAACGTTTACATTTCATGTTTCACACATGGCTTTTCTTACTATCTTAACAATTTATGTATGGATTTTCTTATGATCCTAATGATATGTACGTTCAACCTTTTGGCAAGTATCTGGCTCCATACCCACCATCCTAACACACTCCTTGTTGTTCTAGGAACCCCTGTTGAAAGAGGGCTTGGCATGGTTGGATTCCCAAGCTTCTGGAGAGCCACAGTATTGGCTGCCAGCCCTCTTCTCGGAGCTGACTTCCCTTGATGTCACACCTGAAGAGGCCAATCAGATGACGCCTTAAGGAAAAATTGCATTTTTGGGAAGTCGGGGGGACTTTTTGATGAACAATGTTCATCAAACAATGTGTGCATGTTGCAAATGTCCTGAATTGTAGTGGGGTGTATATAACTTCAAGGGTAGGTACACATCTTGTTTCCCATCAGTGATTGTGGCGATGAAAACTAGGTTAAATGTTATGTTTTCTGTGGCAGTTGTCAATCATGGATTTGTTATACAGTTTCATTCTATGCAATGACCTTTTATTAAAACAGAGTAATTCTTTGCATATTGCAGTTCATGATACAAAACAATGTGTACTTCCATGTCAACACAACTGTGAAGACAACTTTATTTGTTGCTTCCCACATGAATCCCATTTGAACCATTTCATTTTCAGATGGCATCATTTGACCATTTAATTGTTTGACTCTATTATGCAACACGTTATGTATACATATTTGCAGGAGGTTTAAGGGCAGAAAGTCAGTATAGTGTAATTACGCAAAGTAAACAGTTCAGCAGAGATTATAACGGAGTAAACATAGGAAACCATTAAATAGCAAAGCAATACATTCCTATCACCCAGCAATGGAGGCAAAATTCTACTCCAAGACCAAAATGAAGTGCCATCAAACAAATCTCTGATATAGTATGATACATTTCAGGCTAAATAAATTAGCTACGGATTTACCAGACATTTAATTCTTAACTTATTTGACCAGGTAAGAGGACATTTATCGTAATGAATATGTTATTTATATAATATCCTGGATTGGTTGTTAGCCCATATTTATTTGCCCTCCCCCCTTACTAAATAATTAGTAGAGTATTAGCTTTTTACATTTTTTGAATGAGTTGTCAACTCACAAACAACTCTCCGGGTTGTGAGGAAGTAGCATCTCTACACCTCATGGCTGTAGACGTGGTCTTCATATAAAGCCTGCTCCATTCCGTCACAGATGAGGGTGCAGAAGGGGCACGCTCTGTGGCTGTGTTCGTGCAGCTCCAGCTCGTCCTGGGTGATGCCAGGGAAGGACTCATGGCAGTGACGACACTCCAAGGACAACTATGGGACAGGTAACAGTTTAACTTTACGTCCGTCCCCTCGCCCCGACCCGGGCGCGAACCAGGGACCCTCTGCACACATCAACAACAGTCACCCACGAAGCATCGTTACCCATCGCTCCACAAAAGCCGCGGCCCTTGCAGAGCAAGGGGAACCACTACTTCAAGGTCTCAAGGCGAGTGACGTCACCGTTTGAAAGGCTATTAGCGCGCACCACCGCTAACTAGCTAGCCATTTCACATTGGTTACACAGGCACAGGTCTTAAGTGGTAATAATATTGTATCTAGACTGGATCGCGTTAACTGTACCGTAGGACAGAAATGATTGTGGATAGAGCAGTATGAAGTCAACCCTTCGATCCCAAATCACTTGTGTATGTTGTTGTAATCTGTATTAATACCATGTGTACCATAGGAATGACTTGACATACCTCTTCCTCCAGGTTTGTAGCCGTGCCTGCAAACAGAATCGTATGTCAGTCATAATTGAACGTGTTATTTTTTTCAAGGTGTGTCCGTGAGGCACAAGTGGTGTTCGTTTAGGAATATTTAGGTGAGGCTTCCCAATAGCTGGACAATTGGGATTACCTGGGGTTTCATATGGGTTCCCAAAGTGGAGAGAGTCAGCCTCTTGCTGCTGCTCCTTATTGGGGGTAGGGTCAGTTGAAGAGCCATAAGGGTTGGGATGCTGCATGGGCACTGGAGCAGCCTGGACGTCATCAAATACCTTGCGAAGTCTTTCAATATCTCTTTTGAGATCCTGCCAGACCGAATACATTGAAAAAACCTCAAGGTAGGCAAATGTCCCTAATTTTATTGTAAAGTAAATAATTCAATGACTAGTAAATAGTAGCACAATTCATAGAAATCACCTGATTCTCTCTGGACAACTCCTCTTTCTCTACTTTAGCGATCTCTGCCATGTTTTCTTTCTCCTCAATGATTTCGTTTAACTCTGAAAGTTGCATCTGAGAGGAGAAAACAGGCAACTTGTGATCAGCCAAGAGAACAAGGTTAGTGTGTTCTCTGTTCATTTCTTCTCACGGGTCAACTAACTTCATAGAACAAACAACATATTGGTTAGCAAAAATTGTCGCTGGATTGGAAAATTCAATAGTGTAAGATTCTCAAAGCACCTCTAGTTTGCTGCTCTCCTGTTTTGTCTGATCAGACGTCATGGCCGTGCTCTCCATGCACTCCTTGAGCTCCTCCAGTTCCCTTTCTGCTTGCTCTGCACGTTTGCGGGTATTGTTGGAAGCCTGCAACTCCTTGTGCAACTGTCTCTGAGCCTCCTCCAGCTGACCAAGAAGGGCTTGGTATTGCTCCTGTAGACACACAATACTACAGAATTACATTGCACAATGGTTTGTAGGGGGAAGGACATGGTTCTTTTAGAAACTTGCTCACACCTTCCAATCACTGTCCATCATCTGCAGTGGCTGCTGCTCCTGCTCTGACAGGCTTCTACGTAATGCCTTGTTCTCAGTCTTCAGGTCCTGTAGATCATGTGTGACACCACACACTCTGTGCAGCGCTGCAGAAAGCTTATCCTTTTCCTTCTCACTGCTCTGGAGATCCACCTGGAAAGGGTCATGAGATTATATTATTGTTTTTCTCCAATCAAAAGAATGCACTCTGACATTGAAATACTTGTTGGCCAATTCATTCAAAGAGTTTGCGTTACAGGTATTCATTCACATTTGATTACTTTGCGGAGTTTGCTGACCTGTAGAAGCTGAATATGATCCTTCAGTTTGTGGGACTCCTGCTCAGATTCTTTGAGTCTTGGGCTCAGCCTATTTACACAGACACAGGGGCATGTGGAACCACATAGTGTAAAAAAATATCCTAAAAGTGATGATATGACTGGAAAGGTATTGTACTAGATAGCTATGTCCCCATGAATTACTCGAGACAAGAATGACTCACTGTGCAATTTCCACACTTTGGACCTCAATCTTTCCTTTCAACTCCTCTCGCTCCTTCTTCAGCTGTTTGATCGTGATCAACGCTCGTTCATATTTCTCACAAATAGTTGTCAGAGACTGCAGTCATTTGTGAAAAGAAATGGGAAGTTACATACATGACAGGGAGACAGAGAAAGTGGGGGGGGGGGGAGAATAGAAGTATTATTGAAATAAATATATATTTATGGTATACATACAGCTGTCACATGTTTTGACACTATATTCATCAAATATGTTTCATGAATAGGGGTCAGAGACTGGAGCCATTCATGGAAAGAAACAGTTAGAAACAAGACAAGGAGACAGAAACAAGACAAGGAGACAGAGAGAAAGTGGAAAAAGTTGGTTGTTGCATTGAAAAGCATTGATGGTATTCAGCTGTATAGCCTATAGCTGTCAGATTGGATGTTTTTTTTACTACTACTGAGAATTAGCTGTAGTAGTACTGGTAGTTTGGTAGTTCAAAAGGGGAAAATGGTTTGCGACAGCTACCTCCTGTCCTCTCTGTGATTCATCCATTGATTTAGCATTCTGTGCCAGTTCTTCATGCTCTCTAGTATTCTGTTGCTGCCGCTCCAGTTTGCTCACTACCTGTAACAGTTCCTCTTTGGATTCCTACAGAAACAATATACAATTCATCACCCTTTCAACCTGATTTAGGGGCTAGAAAGAAGACATCTGTTGGAACAAACGACTTGGAAACAAGCCTTAAGGTGGTCAACCTCTTGCTGTTGCTCCTTTAGGGCAGAACACTTCTTCTCTTTCTTACTGCTCTGGAGATCCACCTGGAAGTGAAAATCTGTGATTGGATTGTCTGAGTTTCGCATTTTAAAACGCTGTGGGTTACAGGCATTTGTTCACATTATATTACTTTGCTGGTTGTGCAGACCTGTAAAAGCTGAATGTGAGCCTTCAGTCTGTGTGACTCCCGCTCAGATTCTTTGAGCCTTGGGCTCAGCCTGTATACACAGGAGCATAGGGAACCACATCAAGTGACACAATTGTCAAAACATTCCAAAACCAGATGATATCATGAGAGAATATTTGATTTTAAAATCACTGGAGCGGTGTTCTGTAGGGGAGACTATGTTGCCATGCATTGAATGGATTGCTCCAGACAAGAATGACTCACTGTGCGATCTCCACACTTTGGACCTCAACTTTTCCTCTTAACACCTCTCGTTCTTTCGTTAGCTGTTTGATCTTGATCAACGCTCTTTCATATTTCTCACAAATAGGGGTCAGAGACTGCAGCCATTCATGAAAAGAAATAGCAAGTTAGATACACGACCAGCAGACTGAAAATGAGGAAAACAAGTAGTAGCGTTGAGAAATATTGATTGTATACATACAGCTGTCACATGTTTTGACACTAAATTCCCCAAATATTTTTCATGAATGGGGGTCAGAGACTGCAGCCATTCATGGAAAGAAACAGTTAGAAACAAGACAAGGAGACAGAAACAAGACATGAATACAGAGAAAGTGGAAAAAGAGGTTGTTACAATGAAAAGCATTGATGTTTGTTTTAGATGCCTAGCCTACAGCTGTCAGATCAGATATTTTGTTACCACAGATACAAATTCACTCTATTAATAGAATAAGTATTAGTAATCACAAATGGAAAATTGGTTTGCAACAGTTACCTCCTGTCCTCTCTGTGATTCATCCAATGATTTGGCATTCTTTGCCAGTTCTTCATGCTCTCTAGTATTCTGTTGCTGCCGCTCCAGTTTGCTCACTAACTGTACCAGTTCCTTTTTGGATTCCTATAGACACAATATACAATTCATCACCCTCTCAACCTGATTTAGGGGCTAGAAGTACAACTGCTTGTGGAAAGAAAAGACATGCAAACAAACCTTGAGGTGATCAATCTCTTGCTGCTGCTCCTTTAGGGCACATGTCAGAGTCTCATTTTGCTCTTTCAGTTGCCCCAACTCCATGGTCAGCTCTTCTTTCTCCCTCTCACTTTTTCCCACCTGTTCCTAGATTCAGAGATGCTTAAATCATGTCCATAACCTCTTAATTTGTTTGGATAGTTCCATCTATCCATAAAGTATACACTGAGTGTACAAAACATTAGGAACACCTTTCTAATATTGAGTTGCACCCCCTTTTGCCCTCGGAATAGCCTCAATTAATCAAGGCATGGCCCATTCTTGATACACACGGGAAACTTGAGCGTGAAAAACCCAGCAGCGTTGCAGTTCTTGATACACTCAAACCGGGGCACCTGGCACCTACTATCATACCCCGTTCAAAGGCACATCTTTTGTCTTACCCATTCACCCTCTGAATGGCACACATACACAATCCATGTCTCAAGGCTTAAAAACACTCCTTTAACCTGTCTCCTCCCCTTCATTTCACACTGATTTGAAGTGGATTTAACAGGTGACATCAATAAGGGATCGTAGCTTTCACCTGAATTCACCTGGTCAATCTGTCATGGAAAGAGCAGGTGTTCCTAATGTTTTGTAAACTCAGTGTAGTTCCACCAAGACAAGTTATGTTCAAAAGCATTGACGTTTCAATATGTTGTTTCTTAGTTGTCAGATGGTTTGTGATCAGTGTGTTAAAGACACAAAATGGACCAAATATTACCTCCTGCCCTCTGTGTGAGTCATCCATTAGTTTAGTGTTCTGTGTCAGTTCTTCATGCTTTCTTGCATTCTCCCGCTTATTCTCCATGTTCCCATCTGCCTGGTATAGTTCCTCATTTGACAGCTGCAGAAATAATGTTACAATTCTGTTGCCTCAAATTTTTATTCTCACACATGACTAGGGGCTAGAAATGAGCCGCTGTTGGAACAAATAACTTGAAAACAAACCTTGAAGTGATCAATCTCTTGCTGTTGCTCTTTCAGAGCATTTCTCAGAGTCTCATTTTGTTCTTTCAGTTGCCCCAACTCCATGACCAGCTCTTCTTTCTCCCTCTCACGTTGCTCTACCTTTTCCTAGATTCAGAAATGCAAATCATGTACATACATAACCTCCTATGGATCATTTTAGCAAAATAAATTTGCGAGGAACATCCTCACCTTGACCCAGTCACTAAGCAAGCCAAACAGAGTGTGCTGCATTTGTAAGACAAGTATTTCAAGCATGGTCTTCAAAACACAATCAATGTTAGATATGGTGGATTGTGTTGTACCTGAGTTATGATAACCAAGAGGTCATTTTCAAGGCTGCAGTCTGTGCTTTGTTCCCCAGGGGTTTTAAAGCAGAAGGGGGTGCTGGCTCCTCTAACTTGGCCATTGCTATCAACATAGCAGAACTGATAGAATGCTGAGTCATCCTTTGGCAAGTAGTATGCTATCAGAATCACAATATCATTGTCAGTGTAATCCCCTGCATAATATTGATCACTTTAATATCAAATAATAATGTAAAGTTAACATTGGCCTACAGGTATCATAAAAATAAAAAAAAGTAACTTACACTGAACAAAAATATAAATGCAACATGTAAAGTGTTGGTCATAAGCTGAAATAAATGATCCCAGAAATGTTCCATGTGCACGAAAAGCTTGTTTCTCTAAAATGTTGTGCACAAATCTGTTTACATCCCTGTTAGTGAGCATTTCTGGGATGTCAACGTTGTGAACAGAGTGCCCCGTGGTGGTGGGATTATGGTATGGGCAGGCATAAACTACGGACAATAAACACAATTGCATTTTATCGATCGCAATTTCAATTGACAGAGATACCTTGACAAAATCCTGAGGCCCATTGTTGTGCCATTCATGTTTTAGCATGATAATCCCAGTTCTTCCTTGGCCTGCATACTCACCAGAAATGTCACCCATTTGAGCATATTTGGGATGCTCTGGATCGACGTGTATGACAGCGTGTTCCAGGCTCTGCCAATATCCAGCAACTTTGCACAGCCATTGAAGAGGAGAGGGTCAACATTCCACAGGGCAAAATCAACAGCCTGATCAACCCTATGCGAAGGAGATGTGTCGCGCTGTATTAGGCAAATGGTGGTCACACCAGATACTGACTGGTATTCTGATCCACGCCCCTACCTTCTTTTAATTTTTTCTTTCTTCTAAAGCTATCTGTGATCAACAGACGCATATCTGTATTCCCAGTCATGTGAAATCCATACATTAGGGCCTAATGCATTTCCTTATATGAACTGTAACTCAGTAAAATCTTCTAAATTGTTGCATGTTGCGTTTTATATTTTTGTTCAGTATAAATTGATCACAATAATTCATATCAAAGTTCATGTCAGTTGAAAAGTTTGAGGATAAAATCCACACATAGTCTTACCAGTAAAAAGCACTTGTTTTCTGACTGTCTCCAGTCCTATCAGTTCCAATGATGGTTCTACCCACACAAATGTGTGATAATCCTTTGTGGTGCTCCAGCCCACCTGCACAATGATACACCAGTTATAACATATTTATGACTGACAACATATAGAGAGACATTCCAGACTGGATATTTATTGTGTAGTATAGGTTATTTACTTTGTGGAAATACAATCCATATCATAATCTCAGATTGAACCGATCACACATGAACAATGTTCCCTCTTAACTGCGAGTGGGTGCGCAGCTCCCCGGGACTGCTGTGCAGAAGAAATATCAGCAGATGCAGAGAAGAACTTCACTCAACTTTCTAGAGTTTTCCCCCTTAGTTAACACTATCAACGTTTCCCTTTAACTGTGGGAATTGTGATCAAATCCACACAATATTAGCCACTTTCGATGCAACATACCAACACAAAACTAACTTTGCAAGGCTTAGTATACAAAACGAACTACGCATCGGAGTAGGATTCTATTGCATTGACACTCACGACTCAGCTGTACTCTACACAGACCGTTATGGCATAACCAAACAGAGCTGCAGTAGTACTATATGCAAATAGACCATTGCCATATATGGATCTGTGCCATTGACTTTGAACTGGACTATATTTACAGCATAAGCGGTCGTCAGTAGATGTGCTTGTTTTGAGATCAAAGCGAGAGCTTCATGTAGCCACGTCTGCACATTTGTACATATCCTTTGCTAGTTAGTTATTAGCCCAGTTATAGATCATTTACTGCAAATGGGGGAGTGATTTGCTCCCTAAAAGAACACGAAACATGTACATTTCTAAAAGAAGGTCTGGTAAAGAGCTTTTTTTGTCTTAAAGGGGCAGTGTTGTTTTTTGAGACAGGTGTGAATAAGATAAGTAGCCAATAGATAGAAGGTAGCATAATTTGTCTGATTCTCTGTAATAATGGTATGGGAATAATAATGCATTTTATTTTGTAAAGTGGTTTCCAGGGTTGGGAAGTAAAGGATTACATGTAAGGGATTACAAAAAAAGGTCACTGTAATCCGTTACAAGAAAACATATCGTAATCAGATTACAGATACTTTTGAAAAACTAGATTACTTCGAGGATTACTTTTAAATTCAGAAAGGATCCTTGTGAAAAACAATCTTTGACACTTCTCTGTTTTCTCAATGTCATTCAAATTAGCCTTGAAAAAAGGCGCAAGTTTAAGTTTGTTCCACCTGAGCGAGTCTGACCACAAGTCAGAGACCACTATGATGACACACCAAATGTGTTTGATGGATGGCAGGAAAAGCGCAGGAATAGGCTTTTGTAGGCTACAGTCCAAGCTATGTCTTCCAATGGTGCGACTGCTGTCAACATCCAAAGATTATCCAACTTGAATAAACGCTTGGAGGTAAGGATGACAGCAGTGGTGTAGTCTACGGCGATACGGATATCACTTATTATTGTTATCTACATAGCGCATTGATGTGAATCACACTGCTGCTCTCTCATTTATCTATTTGCGCCTTACGGATTGTGGTTGTTGTGGATGGCTGTTCACAAATCTAAATGTGTATTTGAACCCAATAATGGTTGAATTCAAGAAGTTTAAGCTGCATATCAATCATTGTTTTTGAAACCAGTAGACAGACAGTGAAACTGCGCTCTTACAACAGCTGCATAGTGCGGATCCCAGCCTATGGAATGAAAGTGGGGCTTTTATTGCTCAATCTAATTCATGCTGATAAAATAAATAAACCCATAGGCCTAATGGACACATGCTCAAGCTTGCATACTTTTGATAGACTTAAAGTGGCAATCTGTAGTTGCTACATCCATTTTTGGACTTACAAATATACATATAAATGTTGTATATATCTATATATCCATTGATTCTTAAAGAATATAACTTATAAATGCCTCATGAGTTTAGTTAAACTGTCACACTCCATGAGAACCCGAAATATAAGCTTGTTTTACTCTGTAAACACTGTACACGTAAACAAACACTGTATAGCCTCATAACATGGTTAAAACAATCCTTTTGATATTGTGGATGGCCAGTCCTTGCATCAATAGCTCTGTCTATTAATCTGAGAGTGGTTACCATTTACCCAGGTCTTCCCTCAGCTTTTTATCAAAAAAAAGAGGCGGGGCAATCCATTTTGTTATTGTTTCATTTGTGGATTTGCCCTTTAAACAGCTGCATATAATCAAGATATCAAAGTGTCACCAACAAAAAGGTAAACAATAGGCCTATTGCAAATGCAGCATATGGCATTCATTTTTCACATGTAAATAGCACTTTTCAGTAGTGCTCAAAGCATGCCATTCCATGAGTGCAGCATTCATTTTTCAACTCGAATCAATGAGCCCAGTCAGTCCTCCATGACAACAAAATCATAAACAGAGTAGAGCTGGCTAATAAGTCCTTTGTTTTGGGGTTATGCTCAGATAAAACAATTTGGCTAATCTATACTTCCATATTTCCAAATCCTATTCTTGAAGATCAAGGGGTATAACATTCATTGAAATGACTAATTCTGATAGACATTGGTTTTTAATGTAAATATATAATTTAATCGTATTATTATATGTAGTAGATAGCGATGGGTTATGTCATCTAAAAGTAACTGAATGTAATCAGATTACGTTACTGAGTTTAGGTCATCCAAAAGTTACGTTACCGATTACAATTTTGGACAGGTAACTAGTAACGGATTACATTTAGAAAGTAATCTACCCAACACTGCATCAAACAACACATTTTCAGTCACCTTGTCTGGAAGGACAAGTGGATAAACAGGGTAATGTCAAGCGCTGCATGTTTTGTTAAAAATTCATGGAATGTAGACCTACATTGAACACCACGCATTGACTGCTATTGTAGGCTGAATAATAGAACAGCTATTTCCATGTTAAAATGTTATGGGATGTATTTTCTCCTTAGTTTTTTTATGATAGGCCACTCTAGTAGGCCTACATTATGATCAAATAGCCACAGTAGCCTACTTGCCCACTGTCTGAAACTAATTTAAAGTGGGTACAGCCTCAGTGTTCACAGTAAGCACGTGCTGGAAATTACACAGATTTATCATAACATTCAAGTTTGCACTCAGCAGACATGAAATTTGCTCAATGCCAGGAAAAAATTAGCGGGAACATTGTTCATGAATATTCATGACAAATTGGTCTATAATCTCACCTTGAATATCCCCACCCAGTCTCTGGGATTCGGTTGGATTGCTGCTGTCAGAGTGTAGCAGCAAGTCAAGGCAACATTTGACACATATGAGTTGGGGATTTCCTGAAACACAACCTGGGAAAAGTTGGTTGACAATTCCATGTTGGCTGCAGTTTCGAAGCTCTCCATTCTGAGTTCTGAAATTGAGAATATAACAAAAAGAAAACACGTAGGCCAAACATGAGCAAAAAAAAAACGAACAGCAGGTTCAACTTGCATCAACCATTATTTATGTTGTCAACTGAACACTTATGTATCTTCTCTGGCAGCACACAGTGTCGATGGGTGGTTGTTTATTATAAGGCATAGAAATTGCAAACACTATTGCGTTGCTAAACTAAGTTTCACTTTCCTTTAAAATAGGTTGTGCAATGTTTATGCCTCCCACCAGACCATATTTAACACAGAATGATTTGATTTTATTGTCAAACATACACTTCTAGCCCAATAGATTATTCTAGATTGTTTTATTATGTTTGATCAAGCCATAATAAACCATACAATGCCACAAATAAAACACAGGAAAGAAAACTCATGTGAAAGGGAACGCAATTCTGTCATTATTACGATCACATGTGTTATGCAGTTTAGCAAAAAAATGTAACTAGATAGTTGAACTTACATGAAGTTTGGACTGCCACTGCCTGTTCAACTCAGCGGTGTCGCAACCATAGATTGTGTATATATAAAGGTCGCAACTCAGACGTCAACTCATAATACTGTTCCAGGTATTCATCTCAAGTGTGCACGAACGTCATCAACCGTAGGCCTCTTTGGGAAATGTAGTTTCTTCTTATTGGCCAATCAGAAGTGGATTTTGGAGTTTAAAAGGCCAGTCTACTGTCAGCTAGGGCTTATACTAACTTTCCCTTTTATCTCGACAATGGAACAAAAATATTCAAAGTGATCAGTTACCTAGATTACTAGCCTAATCATAATAAGATTTCACAATCTTGTTCGCTTGTATCAAATAGACCTGAAGAATAAAAAAATGTCACTAGACCCAAAACAATATGTCTGTAACAGTTACATTGTATTATGCTCTGTTACACATGAAAATGGAGGTTATTACAACAACCCGTTTTGATCTTTTTAGGATGCCTATTTTAAGATGGGGAGATTTCACAATATGAAATTGGAGATAGCCTCTTCCCTAATTTAAAATGCGATAGTGACCTGTCCCCGTTATTAAAGGGTTGGTCTTATGTTGTGACTGTGTGGATATTGCTGATGTCAATTAACGGCATGTCACTAGTCAATATAGCACTATCCAATTGGAAAGGGGTTCAGGTAGCCTTGTTGCTGGACTGTTTCTGTTTTCATCAATGACAATTCAGCTGAAGCAAAAAATAAACTGTCACCCAGGATAGATAACAGGATGGGGGATAATCAGGATCAACTTTCAAATCCCTGCACCAAATCCCAAATCCCTAGCACACTCAGATATGTGTATGTAGCATGCAGCCAACAGGCTTTTCCTCGGTTAATCCGTTGTTTTCTGGGGCAACGAACAACAGTGTTTCATATAGATGTGTTGGTTCAATTATGGAACAATCTCCTGTGTTTGCCCGAAGTCTTGGTCAAGCTGGTGTGATAGAAGGTGCAAGGATGCTTCCTTCTATTGGCAAACAATAGCAGATGAAAAAAGGGCCATAGAGGATGACAACCGATGGACATTTAAAAGGCATACACTGGGTAGAATTTTGCTATAGCAGAAGCAGATACCATGCCATAACAGAATCACTGGCGACACATTGGTGCTGCTATTCCGGTAACACTAGCCCACTGCTCTCCTTCTGCTTCCCTGGTTCCCTTGGTTCAGTGGACAAAATGAGATTTCCTGCTGGGCGCTGTATCAGATACTGTAGGTGTGACTCGTGTGTAGCCTAGTTGGACAGACAGCAGCTCCCCAATGTATTAACCAGCTTAAAACACACTGCGTAACCATAACCTTTCTGATGCTAGCCAGGATAGTGTAGTATTAGACACAGGATGGTGCATTGAAATGCTCTTTGCACCTGTTGCAGGCCGGTGATGGCTTTTGGATTTCTCTCACTGCTCTGAACCATATTGGATTTATGGAAGGATTTATTCTCATGGTGGTTTATTGATTTTGAGGTTGATGTATTTTATTTATTTATTTAACCTTTATTTAACCAGGATAAGCCCATTGAGACCCAGAGTCTCCTTTTCAAGGGAGACCTGGCTAAGAAGACAGAAACAATCAATACATTACAGAACTAAAACATAAGACAATACAATGATATTCAACATGATCCAGCCTAAAATAGGCATTTTACACTCCTCTGTAATGGTCTCCCATCAAAAATGTGAATTAATTCAGTGGCACTAACATATCTAGATGAAGCATGTATTGTAGACTATTCCATACCTCTGGTGCACAAGACGAGAAGGCAGTCTTGCCTAATACTGTAAATGTCCTGGAGACTTTAAGTAGCAACCACCTAGCAGACCGGGTATGGTAACTGCTGGTGGTGAAGGAGACCAGATTAAAGAGGGAGTTTACCCAAAAGGGCATTGTAGATGAACACATAGAAATGTAGCTTTCTGCGCATATAAAGTGAGGTCCAACCCACCATTTGGTATAAGGTGCAATGGTGGGTGAGTGACTTGGCATTCGTAATAAAGCGCAAGGATGCATGAATAACAGAGTCCAGTGTCTATAAGACAGAGGAGGCTGCATGCATATACAACAAGTCACCATAATCAATTACAGAGAGAAAAGTGGCCTGAACAAACTTCTTTCTAGCCATAAGCGGGAAGCAAGCCTTATTACGAAAACAAAAACCTAATTTCAATCTAAGCTTCCTCACAAGATTATCCATATGAACTTTTAAGGGCAACTTGTCATCCAACCATATACCTAGGTATTTGTAGGATAACACTATTTCAATGGAATAAGCCACCAGATGTGACAATGCTAACCTTCTCTGGCTGAGTGCTCTTGTATAAGTCATGAATTTAGTTTTTTGTACATTCAAGACCAGTTTGAGACCATAAATGGAGGCCTGCAGTGACTGAAAAGCAGTCTGGAGCTCTTCAACAGCCTGAACTAGAAAAGGAGCACATTAATAAAGTTGCACCTACAGCTGAAGTTGGAAGTTTACATACACCTTAGCCAAATACATTTGAACTCAGTTTTTCACAATTCCTGACATTTAATCCTAGTAAAAATTCCCTGTCTTAGGTCAGTTAGGATCACCACTTTATTGTAAGAATGTGAAATGTCAGAATAATAGTAGAGAATGATTTATTTCAGCTTTTATTTTTTTCATCACATTCCCAGTGGGTCAGAAGTTTACATACACTCAATTAGTATTTGGTAGCGTTGCCGTTAAATTGTTTAACAAACGTTTCGGGTAGCCTTCCACAAGCTTCCCACAATAAGTTGGGTGAATTTTGACCCATTCTTCCTGACAGAGCTGGTGTAACTGAGTCAGGTTTGTAGGCCTCCTTGCTCGCACATGCATTTTCAGTTCTGTCCACAAATTTTCTAAAGGATTGAGGTCAGGGCTTTGTGATGTCCACTCCAATACCTTGACTTTGTTGTCCTTAAGCCATTTTGCCACAACTTTGGAAGTATGCTTGGGGCCATTGTCCATTTGGAAGACCCATTTGCGACCAAGCTTTAACTTCCTGACTGATGTCTTGAGATGTTGCTTCAATATATCTACATACTTTCCCTTCCTCATGATAACATCTATTTTGTGAAGTGCACCAGTCCCTCCTGCAACAAAGCAACCCACAACATGATGCTGCCACCCCCGTGCTTCACGGTTGGGATGGTGTTCTTCGGCTTGCAAGCCTCCCCCTTTTTCCTTCAAACATAACGTTGGTCATTATGGCCAAACAGTTCTATTTTTGTTTCATCAGACCAGTGGGCATTTCTCCAAAAAGTACGATCTTTGTCCCCATGTGCAGTTGCAAACCGTAGTCTGGCTTTTTTATGGCGGTTTTGGAGCAGTGGCTTCTTTCTTGCTGAGCGGCCTTTCAGGTTATGTCGACATAGGACTCGTTTTACTGTGGATATAGATACAGTTGAAGTCGGAAGTTTACATACACTTAGGTTGGAGTCATTAAAACTAGTTTTTCAACCACTCCACAAATTTCTTGTTAACAAACTATAGTTTTGGCAAGTCGGTTAGGACATCTACTTTGTGCATGACACAAGTCAATTTTCCAACAATTGTTTCCAGACAGATTATTTTACTGTATCACAATTCCAGTGGATCAGAAGTTTACATACACTAAGTTGACTGCCTTTAAACAGCTTGGAAAATTCCTGAAAATGATGTCATGGCATTAGAAGCTTCTGATAGGCTAATTGACATCATTTGAGTCAATTGGAGGTGTACCTGTTGATGTATTTCAAGGCCTACCTTCAAACTCAGTGCCTCTTTGCTTGACATCATGGGAAAATCAAAAGAAATCAGCCAACACCTCAGAAAAAGAATTGTAGACCTCCACAAGTCTGGTTCATCCTTGGTAGCAATTTCCAAATGCCTGAAGGTACCACGTTCATCTGTACAAACAATAGTACGCAAGTATAAACACAATGGGACCACACAGCCGTCATACCACTCAGGAAGGAGACGCGTTCTGTCTCCTGGAGATGAACATACTTTGGTGCGAAAAGTGCAAATCCGACTTCCGCCCGTGGTCGGTCCCTCTCCTTGTTCGGGCGGCGTTCGGCGGTCGACGTCACCGGTCTTCTAGCCATCGCTGATCCATCTTTCATTTTCCATTGGTTTTGTCTTTATTTTCTACACACCTGGTTTTCATTATCCAATTACATGTTCATGTATTTAACCCTCTGTTTCCCCCATGTTTGTTGTGCGTGATTATTTCTATGTTCAGTTCGGTTATGATGGTTGGTTTTTCGACAGGTGTTGTGGTCACCCGTGCGTAATATTTACTGTTGGTTATTGGTCAAGTGTATTTGTTTACCTTGTGCCTTTTTTGTTGTTGAGTAAAGTAGGTTGCTCACTCATTTTGCTCTCCTGTGCCTGACCTCATGCACCAGCTACACTCACCTTCTGACAAAATCAATCCCAGAACAACATCAAAGGACCTTGTGAAGATGCTGGAGGAAAGATCAGAAGATTCTATTTTCCAAGCTGTTTAAAGGTACAGTCAACTTAGTGTATGTAAACTTCTGGCACACTGGAATTGTGATACATTGAAATAATCTGTCTGTAAACAATTATTGGAAAAATTACTTGTCATGCACAAGGTAGATGTCTTAAACTGACTTGCCAAAACTATAATTTGATAACAAGAAATTTGTGGAGTGGTTGAAAAACGAGTTTTAATGACTCCAACCTAAGTGTATGTAAACTTCAACTGTATATACAGACTGTCATCAGCATATAGGTGCAACTTTGCTGGTTGCATCCCATTAACCAAATCATTAATAAAAAATGAGAACAACACGGTAGCTAAAATGGAACCCTGGGACACACCTCTATTAATCTCAAGAAAGCTAGACTTGTGATTGTCAGCACATGCACTTTGTGTTCTGTCAGAAAGATAGTTCCTAAACCAATTTACTGCCCCTTCACTTAGACCAGTGATACTGAGTCTAGCTAGCAACAATTCATGGTCGACTGAATCAAATGCCTTTGATAAATCAACAAACAGAGCAGCACAATATTGCTTTTTATCAAGTGCATGTATTTTTATCAAGTGCATGTATTTTTATCAAGTGCATGTATTTTTATCAAGTGCAAGTATCCGGGTGAAGTTTCTTTCTGACCCATTTTATTTGATCAGAACCTTGTTGGCCTGTGCTGCTTCATTCAAAGATAGTCTGTACACCCTGGTGGGTAGGCTAAATGCCACCTGTTTCCTGTTTTGAAAATGTTTCAAAATAGTCTGCCCGAGGAGAGTTTTGAAGAATTGTGATTAAATAATGCAATATTTTACTTGCATTAATGCTGTTTGCTCAGCAACCTGAACCTCCGTATGATCCTGCAGTAGTGTTTGAGTCTCAGTGAACTGGACGTCAGTGTCAACCTCGCCTCCTAGATGGAGCAAACTGACCTAAATCCTTTTTCAAAACTCTCCTCGGGCAGATGTGTCACAACTACTTGAATCTAGCAAACCTGATTCAAGTAGTCAAGAGTTTGATGATTATAATTAATGTGTACGTTAGCCATTATGACAACCTGAACCTTCTTGCCGTCCAAGTGAGAGGATAAACACAAGTACACCACAGAGTACATTTAATATCTGCACAAGTACAATGTAATTACTGGGTGTACACAGAAATTAGCTAATTAAAATCAAATGTTATTTGTCACATACACATGGTTAGCAGATGTTAATGCGAGTGTAGCGAAATGCTTGTGCTTCTAGTTCCGACAATGCAGTAATATCCAACAAGTAATCTAACCTAACAATTTCACAACAATTACCTTATACACACAAGTGTAAAGGCATGAATAAGAATATGTACATAAAAAAATATATGAATGAGTGATGGTATAGAACGGTATAGGCAAATTGCAGTAGATGGTATAGAGTACAGTATATACATATGAGATGAGTAATGTAGGGTATGTAAACATATAAAAGTGGCATTGTTTAAAGTGGCTAGTGATACATTACATCAAGATGGCAAGATGCAGTAGATGGTATAGAGTACAGTATATACATATGAGATGAGTAATGTAGGGTATGTAAACATTATATGAAGTGGCATTGTTTAAAGTGGCTAGTGATGCATTTATTACATCAATTTTTCCATTTATTAAAGTGGCTGGAGTTGAGTCAGTATGTTGGCAGCAGCCACTCAATGTTAGTGATGGCTGTTTAACAGTCTGATGGCCTTGAGATAGAAGCTGTTTTTCAGTCTCTCGGTACCTGCTTTGATGCACCTGTACTGACTTCGCCTTCTGGATGATAGCGGGGTGAACAGGCAGTGGCTCGGGTGGTTGTTGTCCTTAATGTCGGTGACATCGGGTGGTGTAGGTGTCCTGGAGGGCAGGTAGTTTGCCCCCGGTGATGCGTTGTGCAGACCTCACTACCCTCTGGAGAGCCTTTGTAATTTTGTAATTATTGTGTACCTACAAAGTACGTTACCCATTCCGATAATCTAATCGTCAGCTTCTGAAAGTGCCATCCAAGTGAGAAAATAAACACACTAATACATGGCAGAGTACATATCTGTAATATCTGCATAAATACAAGGTTGTTGCTAGTTCTTACACAGGATTTAGCTATTTACGTGTTACTCATTACCAAGTGAAAATACCTACAAATAAAAGACGAGCTTCTACTTTTGTCAACTTTATTGCGATTTGTAAAAAGACCTTACATTTCTTATAAAATAATAAGGATTTTTATTGTTAGATTAATAATTTGATTAACAAAGATATATATTGGCCTACTCAATAACATAAAAATAACAACTCTAGTGGGGACTCAAATCTGTAGCCTATAGTATGGTGAGTAGCCTAGATACAGTAGCTAGCTAATTTAGAAAAGCTGTAGAAAGGTCAATGGGGTGTGTGATTGGACAAAAGCCCAGCCTATTTGTATAGGAAATTCAGTGCAGAAGAGCAAGAGCAGGGGGTGCGTATTCATTAAGTCACAACTGTGGCAAAACGTTTCTTAAACGGAAGCAAACGGAAGGAAACGGGGAAGGACCTACCTGAATTTGTCCAAGAGAAACTCTCGTTTTTGTTTGCAAAACCAAACGTTTGGACTTATGATTACACCCCAGGACGTCGGAATGTTTTCAAACAACGTTGACACCATGTGCCTGCCACAATAACGCCTCGATCCCACCGACAGTGTCATTGCGCAAAAAGGGTACGCAGCATCATCTGGATATGTGTGCAAGAAAAGTTCAACATTCACCTTCTGCTACCATTTCTGTCAAGCCGTCTTCGCATACAGTTTGATGCATACATTCGATAAATCCAACGTTTGCACCACACACTGCATCGCAATGCTGCAAGGCAAACTCAGCGTTCCATTAAAAATGAATGTACTTCTGGTGTACCAAAATGCAATGACTCTATTGGTGTGATCGAAGTGTAACACATAATGGTTGCGTTCCCCTGCTCAGACGTTGCATGCATCAACCAATCATTGTGTGGCCATGTCATCGACAGTGTCATCGACTGACGGATGGCTCATTTGGTTAGCTGATACCTAAAATCATAGAGATCCTATTCAGAGGACTGGACTCTCTTCTGGACAGACTGCTCTGTCTCCCTGGACAGAGTTATGGACATGAAGCGTTACTAGGTACTCTACCTCTTCCAAGTCCACCTCCCTCTCCTCATAGCGCTCTGAATATGTGCCTCTGCAGCTGTTGAGTTGTCACATTCAACGCTATGTGTTTGCTGTAACCTTACAGAAGATCAACCACTTTCCCAGGATGAGTGAGATTTGTAGAAAGGATCTTCTGGCTCAAAACATGAACCGCAGGCTGAAGCTCTTCCCCAGATACTACAATATCTTTCCCTGAACATGGTGCCTACCGGCAGAGTGAGTTCTCATTGTCACTGTGCTTAGTCTCATCATTCAAAACACGTATTGAATCAGCAGTGTAATCAATGGAGAATTATTATTATTATTTTTTGTATCTGCAGTTATAGGGACTTCCAAGCTTACACTAGGGCCAAAAAACACAAGACATACGTAAGGCAGACTCCGGTTGCCAAGGGAGAGGCATCGTCATCACCAAGTTCCGCAACGACATACGGCCCGGAGAACACATGATCTACCAGTTGTTCGTCTCCCGGGTGAGACTCACTGACACACACCTCCCTTCTCAGAGAGGGAACCTTCTAGACTTTTGTATGTATTGTATAATATTCTGCAGAATCGATTCAACTCATAGCTCAACTGAGGTTGCAGGAGGACAGGTGCAATAAAAGTGATACCTTATTATGTGACAGTATTTAATGGGACCAATCAGAGAGTAGGTTTATGACTGTCTTTATGAAGGACCAATCAGAGAGCAAGGTTATGATGATGTAATTTTGAGGGGACCAATCAGAGAGCAGGGTTATGACGATGTCATTAGGAATAGACAAATCGGAGAGCAGGGTTATGAGGATGTCATTATGAAGGGAACAATCAGAGAGCAGGGTTATGATGATGTCATTATGAAGGGACCAATCAGAGAGCCGGGTTATGTCAATGTTATTATGAAGGGTCTAATCAGAAAGCAGGGTTATGATGATGTCATTAGATATATCATAATGCCAACTGTGCTCTCCCCCAGCCATTCATTATTGACGGCTTCAAGTTTGAGCTGCGTATCTATGTACTGGTGACCTCCTGTGACCCCTTCCGCATCTTCCTGTACAACGATGGGCTGGCTCGCTTCTGCACTACCCAATACAATGAGCCCAGCAATGGCAAAGTGGTGAGGTGGACAAGATGGCTACTCAGTTAACACTTCTAATGCCAACTGTTACACAGCATTACACACTTCTCATTTGCCTATCTTGCTCTGTTTGGCAGTGTTGTTTGTACAGTTGATGCTTTGAAGCACTAGATAATAATTTAACATGAGGAATCTCATCAGTAACTTTACTGATCCCTGACTCTCCCTCACTGACTATC
The DNA here is from genome assembly GCF_002910315.2 of Salvelinus sp. IW2-2015. NCBI lineage: Eukaryota > Metazoa > Chordata > Actinopteri > Salmoniformes > Salmonidae > Salvelinus > Salvelinus sp. IW2-2015. Next base: position 27,439,102 of record NC_036848.1, read on the forward strand.
TTTCTATTTCTACAAGGATGATGTTTGCATGCATCTGACCAGCTATGCCATCAACAAGCCCAGTGAGAACTTTGTCCGTGATGACGACACTGGCAGCAAAAGTTAAGCAGGTGTTCCTTTACTTCAAATACCTCTCGAATTGAACTTTACCTTCATTTCTTTGTATAATTCATCTCATTGGGAATTCCCATCCACAAGTGACTGCTAAGCCAATGCTTCCATCTCAGTTCCCTTCTCCCTGTCGTTCCAGGAAGCTGTCCACCTTGAACACGCACCTGGAGGCCATGTGTTACGACACAGAGAAGATGTGGCTGGACATTGAGGACGTGATTATTAAGACGCTCGTTTCTGCCCACCCCGTCCTCAAACACAACTACCACACCTGTTCCCCTAACCACGCTGCTGGCAGTGCCTGCTTTGAGATCCTGGGCTTTGATGTGCTGCTAGACCATCAACAGGCCCTGGGTGCTAGAGGTGATGCCCTCTTCTTGGGTTAGGAGGACGTATTGATATGGGTCCTATATCCCTAAAGCGTCTTTTGAGCTAAGAAATGTGTTATGCTAAGGCATTTTGCTAGCATATTATTTTAAAGCTAGAAAGCAAACAAGGTATATTCATCATGCTCAATTAGGTTAATGTGTGTGTGTGTGTGCAGGTGAACCACCCCCCCCCAGTTTCCCCACTGATTTGCCCGGGATTAGAAGGATGGCCTGCTGTATGACACCCTGGTCCTTCTAAACCTGGCTGCCCGTGACCGCCATAAGATCGCTGAGGAGGATAAGCGCAGGGTGAAGGAGAGGCTGCTGCAGAACTGGTCCAGAGAGGCCCGGTACAGTCAGAACAACGTGATGGGTAGGAAGAGCATTTGGAACTTTGTATTTGTGGAATTTCAATGTGCTTGTATGATCAGTTTGACCATGTAACAACAAGCTATGATGGGTCATATTATGAATTATCATGGTTATAGACATGTAACAAACAAAGTGATTTGGACCAAACTCAATCCGGTATGTATTTTTTTTGATGCATTCAATTCATTCATTCAGTTGTGGTCAGTGGAGGTCATTTTTGTGTTGTGAGGAGATGTGTCAGTCCCAGGCAGCCAGTGTGGAGCAAGTCCAGATGGACGAGGTCAAACACCCAGGTGGCTTCCGCGGGATCTATTCCCGCGAGGGTGGAGAGAAGTACTTCAAACACAGCAGCGCCCTGTTTCAAGAGACTGCCACCTCCAAGACCAGGGAGGAGTGTGCCACATAGACATCCCATGTTGAGGCAGGCAAACACTTTCACACACAGACACACACACACACACTCACATACAGGCTTGTAGACAATACCATGAAAATACTCAAACAGAAAATACAAAATCTTAGTTTATATTCACTTTTTTCGTTGTTTCATGTACAATTTATTTCTGTGTGTGACTGTGTGCTTAGGCAGCAGCTGCAGGTGCTACGTCTAAAGCAAGAGCAGAAGGAGAGGGAGCAAAATGGGAACTGTAGATGAGACTTGGGGTCCTGTATCATTGCTAGATCCGTGACATGTTACCTATGGTTTTCTATGTATTATTACCTACAGAAGCCTAGCTGTCCTCAATCATAGAGGGAAGTCAGTCTCATGGCATCATTGGGAGTGGCAATCTTACTTGTAGTTGCAGGGCCTTTCAGCGGCCACAGGAGGGAGCCAAACTTCTTTCCCACTGAACAACTTACATACATGTCCAACTACCACACCATAAGATGGCCATTTAACACATCTACGTTAACATCTCATTAAATACTGAAAAATGATTATACATTGTGATGAAATGTTTCCTTACTATATGGTGTGAATTGTGTCTCTCCAGCTCTTGACCTTGCTCCCCCTGCTTCCTGCAACTTACTTACTCCCCCTGCTTACTGCCCTACAGTGCAGCACCTCTCTGAGGAGGCGGAGAGGGTGATAGAACTGCTCCAACGGGACCAAGTCTATCAGCTGCTGCAGGGGGGGACACCCCAATCCTGACGCCATTAGAGATAGAGATGGTCTGCCAGGTGCCAGGGGACCTGAGGAGGACCAACAGTACCCAGCGTATTCCATGGACAAGTGAGCTCAACCACTGAGCATCCATGCTGCAGCTCTTGTCCTCACTTTATTGCATCATTACCATACCGCCACTGATCTCAAATTGTAGATTGTACTTATGGATAATCATGTTTATTATTTTGAGGGCATAGTATTGATTTTCTCTACCTTTCTCTCTCTCTCTCTGTCAGTGGTGCTCGTCAGTGCGGTATGAGCTCATCCCATGCAGAGTCCAGGGCCTGGGCCACAGTGTCAAATCTCTCCCAGCTCATGCCTGGATGGCTCCACTGCACCCCCCATGTCCTCTGGCCCCAAGGCTCTCCAGAGCCTGTTTGTCACTTCCACCCCAGCCCCACTGATCCAGCGGCCTGACATCCCCCAACTCATCCACAACCCCTCCCGTAAAGTCCCCCAACACGGACAAAGGCGTTAGGGAGCAGGGATGTCACTGGTCCTTCCATAGTGCCAAAAACCACGAGCGAGGGAGAGCAAACGAGCTTTCCTGGCAAACTTTGCATAAGTTGTTCCCCAAATACTCTCCATATACTGTATACATTTCTTCATTTTTTTTTTACATCCTCAAAATGAAATTAATTTCTATGTTAGGACTGAGCTTCTGATAATTGATTGAGGTGAAATGGTGAGAAGAGAAATGGAGTGAGGCCTTATTGTGAAAATATGGAAGCAATGGTGCATATTGTGACTTAGGTATTGCTGGTACTTGGTAGAAAGATGTCATTTAATGTCTATGCAAACACTGTGGCTTTTACAGAATGGAATTTAAGTGAATACTATCTGTGTCTTATCAAATACCTTGGGTTGTTAAATATCACCATAACCACTGAGACAATGGTGAAAACTCTTCAAAATATTATTTCAGGAAATCTGGACATTTTACTCAGTTATGTGAAATCTGAAAGGAAGAGATGGGTGTGACCAGGTAGTCCTATAGCAAATGTGTGCGACTTTGCTACTAGGCTTTGTTATCATATTAGTTTTTGTTTATAATTCTGCAATGGTAACCATAATCGTTCATTTGTGCTAAGTCTTAGAAGAAAAAAACGCTCGGGGCACTGAAATTACCACGAAGCGGGACTAACAAATACTCCTCAGATTTCACTGATTTTAATTGTAGATTAACCCATAGTATTTTCACATGGCTATTTGGGATGTGGTGTACATTTGTTTGTTGCGCATTATTTTATTTGAGTTGGTGAGAAATATGTTATGCATTCATCTTTGCTCATGTTTATATGAGGATATTTGTTAAATTCAGGATGATATTGATAATAGTACTAGGCTTATTATCAATATGCTCCATATGATTAGTCAAACAGTTTAGCAAATAATAAGTGAGAAATCGTAGACGTTTTTATTGTAACACCCCAGTTTTGCACCATTTTAGGCTATCAAATTATAAGTGAAATCATTGGAAATGCAAACGATAGGCTATTTGAATGAAAATTAAAGCTTCTCTCCTCTCTTTAACAAGGCTCCCTAGTGGCGCAGCGATCTAAGGCTAGGCATCTCACTGCTAGAGGCGTCACTCCAGACGCTGGTTCGATCCCGGGCTGTTTCACGTGATCGGGAGTCGTCCGGGTTAGGGGAGGGTTTGGCAGGTGTAGGCCGTCATTGTAAGTTAAATGAAGGGAAAATAAAAAAATAATCGCACTGTTTGATTTGTTTAAAATGTAGCTCATAAACATTGTACTAGGCTACTGTACATAATTGGAAATTCGATATGTCGATTGGTTTAATTTTACCTCAGTGAGGATTTGGAAAGAAGGCTATTTAGAAGAGATGATTTAACGATATATTTATTGTTCAATTGGAATATAGAATACGCTGAATTTCTACTCGCGTGATATACAGGATCTCTCAAGATCTAGGACTTGTGACTATTGGATAGTTGGCATAACAAAAGTTTAAATTACAGTTTAGTTATAGCCTACTTTTATATAACGTGCAACAAACACCCTTTATCGCAACATTTCACATCTCAATAAAAGCACATACATTTTATTGTAACCATGTGCAAAAAATACTACTCAGCCCCATTTCTTTCATTCTATTTTTACCAATGACCTGCATTAAACAAAGCCTGTGTGTCCATGTACGCTGATGAGTCAACCCTATATGCGTTAGCAACCACAACTATATATATTTTTTTAGTTTTAAATGTAACCTTTATTTAATTAGGCAAGTCATTTAAGAACAAATTCTTATTTACAATGGCGGCCTACCCCGGGCAAACCCAGACGTAGCTCGGCCAATTGTGCGTGCCCTATGGGACTCCCAATCACAGCCAGTTTGGGACTGTAGTGACGCCTACTGATATGCAGTGCCTTAGCCCGCTGCACCACTCTGGAGCCCAAACCAATGAAGTCACTGAAACCCTTAACAAAGAGTTACAGTCAGTTTTGGAATGGGTGGTCAGTAACAAACTGCCTGAATATCTCTAAAACTAAGTATTTGGTACAAATCATTCCCTAAGTTCTAGACCTCAGCTGAATCTGGTGTAGCTGTTGAAGATGTTGAGGAGACTAAATGACTTGGTGTTACCTTAGATTGTAAACTGGTCAAAACGTATCGCTTCAATGGTTGTAAATATGAGGAGAGGTCTGTCCGTGATAAAGAGATGCTCTGCTTTTCTGACCCCAAACTCCACAAAGCAAGTCATGCAGGCTCTAGTTTGATCTTATTTTGATTATTGTCCAGTCATGTGGTCAAGTGCTGCAAAGAAGAACCTAGTTAAGCTGCAGCTGGCCCAGAACAGAGCGGAAAATGTTGCTCTTCATTGTAATGAGAGGGCTAATAAATCTAATTTTATTGGTCACATACACATGATTAGCAGATGTTATTGCGGGTGTAGAGAAATTGACTACGGGAAGAGGAGGACTGAGCACGCCCCCATTCTCATCAACGGGGCTGTAGTGGAGCAGGTTGAGAGCTTCAAGGTCCTTGGCGTCCACATCACCAACAAACTAACATGGTCTAAGCACGCCAAGACAGTCGTGAAGAGGGCACAATTAAACCTATTACCCCTCAGGAGACTGAAAAGATTTGGCATGGGTCCTCAGATCCTCAAAAGGTTTTACAGCTGCACCATCGAGAGGATCAGCGGAGTGGAGGTGATGTTTCCTACCTTCACCACCTGGGGGCGGCCCGTCAGGAAGCTCAGGACACGGTGTTCAGACCCAGGGCCTCGAGCTTAATGATGAGCTTGGAGGGTACCATGGTGTTGAATGCTGAACTGTAGTCAATAAACAGCCTTCTTACATAGGTATTCCTCTTGTCCAGATGGGATAGGGCATTGTGCAGAGTGATGGCGATTGCATCGTCTGTGGATCTATTGGGGCGATAAGCAAATTGAAGTTGGTCTAGGGTGGCAGGTAAGGTAGCGGTGATACAATCCTTGACTAGTCTCTCAAAGCACTTCATGATGACAGGGGTGAGTGTTACTGGGCGATAGTCATTATGTTCAGTTACCTTTGCTTTCTTGGGTACAGGAACAATGGTGGCCATCTTGAAGCATGTGGGGACAGCAGACTGGGATAAGGAGAGATTGAACAAGCCCGTAAACACACCAGCCAGCTGGTCTGAGACGCTTGCTAGGGAGACAGCCTTGTCTGGGCAGACAGCCTTGCGAGGGTTAACACGTTTTAAATATTTTACTCACGAAAGCTACGGAGAAGGAGAGCCCACAGTCCTTGGTAGCGGGCCACGTCGGTGGCACTGTGTTATCCTCAAAGCAATACTATGAATGTCAGTTTCTCTTGGCTTAGAGTTGAGGAAAGACTGACTACATCACTTCTTGTTTAATAGGAAACATTAATGTGTTGGAAATTCCAAATTGTTTGCATTGTCAATTTACACACAGCACTGACACACACACACACACACCTCACCAGGCATGCCACCAGCGGTCTTTTCACAGTCCCGAGGTCCAGAACAAACTCAAGGAAAAGTACAATATTATACAGAGCCATGAGTGCATGGAACTCCCATCTGATATAGCGCAAGTGAACAGCAAACCTGGTTTACATTTTTTTTTTAAGCAACACCTCATGGAACAATGCCTCTCCCCCATGTGACCTACTTGTTGTGTGTATGTACTGACATGTATGTGTAACTAAATAGATGCACACACAGGCACACTACATGTTAATGTTTTTAAATGTATGTAAATTGTAAAGTATTTTGTCTGTAATGTCTTTTTCGTTATGGGACCCCAGTAAGACTAGCTGTCGCCATTGGCATCCTAATAAAAAATAAAAAATATATATGATTTGTGATCAGCAATGTCAAATCAAATCAAATTTTATTTGTCACATGCGCCGAATACAACCTTATAGTGAAATGCTTACTTACAAGCCCTTAACCAACAATGCAGTTTTAAGAAAATACCAACAACAAAAAAAGTAAGAGATAATAATAACGAATAACTAAAGAGCAGCAGTAAATAACAATAGCGGGTCTATATATACAGGGGTACCGGTACAGAGTCGATGTGCGGGGCTACATTGGTAATCGAGGTAATATGTACATGTACACTACCGTTCAAAAGTTTGGGGTCCCTTAGAAATGTCCTTGTTTTCCATGAAAACATACATGAAATGAGTTGCAAAATGAATAGGAAATATAGTCAAGACGTTGACAAGGTTATAAATAATGATTTTTAATTGAAATAATAATTGTGTCCTTCAAACTTTGCTTTTGTCAAAGAATCCTCCATTTGCAGCAATTCCACCTTGCAGATCTTTGGCATTCTAGTTGTCAATTTTTTGAGGTATTCTGAAGAGATTTCACCCCATGCTTCCTGAAGCACCTCCCACAAGTTGGATTGGCTTGCTGGGCACTTCTTTACGTACCATACGGTCAAGCTGCTCCCACAACAGCTCAATAGGGTTGAGATCCGGTGACTGTGCTGGCCAATCCATTATAGACAGAATATCAGCTGACTGCTTCTTCCCTAAATAGTTCTTGCACAGTTTGAAGCTGTGCTTTGGGTCATTGTCCTGTTGTAGGAGGACATTTGCTCCAGTTAAGCGCCATCCACAGGGTATGGCATGGCGTTGCAAAATGGAGTGATCCCTTTTACCCTGTACAAATCTCCCACTTTACCACCACCAAAGCACCGCCACACCTTCACATTGCCTCCACCATGCTTGACAGATGGCGTCAAGCACTCCTCCAGCATCTTTTCATTTTTTCTGCGTCTCACGAATGTTCTTCTTTGTGATCCGAACACCTACAAGTTAGATCCGTCTGTCCATAACACTTTTTTCCAATCTTCCTCTGTCCAGTGTCTGTGTTCTTTTGCCCATCTTAATATTTTATTTTTATTGGCCAGTCTGAGATATGGCCTTTTCTTTGCAACTCTGCCTAGAAGGCCAGCATCCCGGAGTTGCCTCTTCACTTTTGACGTTGAGACTGGTGTTTTGCGGGAACTATTTAATGAAGCTGCCAGTTGAGGACTTGTGAAGCGACTGTTTCTCAAACTAGACACTAATGTACTTGTCCTCTTGCTCAGTTGTGCGCCGGGGCCTCCCACTCCTCTTTCTATTCTGGTTAGAGACAGTTTGCGCAAGAATAGAACAAGAATAGACTGACGAGTTTCAGAAGAAAGTTCTTTGCTTCTGGCCGTTTTGAGTCTGTAATCGAACCCACAAATGCTGATGCTCCAGATACTCAACTAGTCTAAATAAGGCCAGTTCTATTGCTTCTTTAATCAGAACAAACATTTTCAGCTGTGCTAACATAATTGCGAAGGGTTTTCTAATGATCAATTAGCCTTTTAAAATGATAAACTTGGATTAGCTAACACAAGAGTGGTGGTTGCTGATAATGGGCCTCTGTACGCCTATGTAGATATTCCATAAAAAATCTGCCGTTTCCAGCTACAATAGTAATTTACAAAATTAACAATGTCTACACTGTATTTCGGATCAATTTTATGTTATTTTAATGGATATTTTTTTTTGCTTTTCTTTCATAAACAAGGACATTTCTAAATGGCCCCAAACTTTTGAACGGTAGTGTAGGTAGAGTTATTAAAGTGACTATGCATAGATAATAACAGAGAGAAGCAGCGTAGAAAGGGGGGGTGGGGGCTATGCAAATAGTCTGGGTAGCTATTTGATTAGATGTTCAGGAGTCTTATGGCTTGGGGGTAGAAGCTGTTTAGAAGCCTCTTGGACCTAGACTTGGCGCTCCGGTACCGCTTGCCGTGCGGTAGCAGAGAGAACAGTCTATGACTAGGGTGGCTGGAGTCTCTGACAATTTTTAGGGCCTTCCTCTGACACCGCCTGGTATAGAGCCCCTGGATGGCAGGAAGCTTGGCCCCGTGATGTACTGGGCCATATGCAGTACCCTCTGATGCATTTATGCTAATTGGGCTATTTTATATTCATTGGCCTAGTGTAAAAAAAAAAGTGTCTACTGAAGGTTAATGTAAAAAAGTCTGAAAGTGTGGATTAATTAGGGAGTTAATGCCAGGAAAGAGGGACACACACACTATTTAAATTCATTTTATCCACATTCATGACCCAACAAAGCCCAAAGGTGTGCAGTTAATGAAAACTGTAATGTATTGAAATGCTTTATGTTAGTTTACCTATTGTTGATAGATTGTTAGCATGTTTTAGCTGCAATAAAAACGGGCAAACGTAGGACTAGAATCTACTTGTCACATTAATTCGAGGAAGAATCATTTCAAACTGCACTATTAGACAACATCAAATTCAAAAGATCAGAAGATAGCCTACATAATATACATCATATTTAAGAATTTCCTAGAAAATAATGATAATGATAGAAAACGTATTTTCATTTATAATCGTGGAGGTTAATTGGGTTATTTCGATAAAAAAAAATACTTACCTTTACGATAATTGAATTGAACTAAATAACTGTCAGTTTTCTAGAATAACCTATGTTCGGTTTGGGTACCCCATTTTCGGGAGATTAGGCCGATATCTCTCTGTGCAACCTTTTGCAGAGGGATTAGGTTGCATTTGGAGGGGAGGTGGGGGGGGGTTGTGGTTTTATTGCATCTATAAATGTCGGAAATCCTTTTTGTCAACGAAATGATATTGAACAGGGCACCATGCAAACAGTTGCTGGGGATAGGCCTAGCCAAGATAAATAAAGGTTAAATAAAAATAATTAAAAAAGAGAAATGTTCCATTCATTTGATATTTACTTTTCACTTCATATACCTGATGTTTTCATACAGGGATATCTTTGGTATATATCTCTATTTTAACAAACAACTATTTTATATGTGAGCAAAATCTAAAAATGGGTGGCTCAATAGGCTTTAACGGAGGGAAATATAACACATTTTGCTTGCGTTTGCTTGAAAATGTGTGCTAACGCTATGAAGGTAGGCATACATAAGGGAGTCATAAAGACTGCACGGTTGATTATGTTGATATATAGTTTAACTAAATTAATAACTAAATGTAGGCTAATGCAAATGTAGACTAGGCCTAGCCAACTATTATTAGCCGCTTACATGAGCTACCTAAACTTTTAAACCTTTTATCAATCCTTTAAGTAAACGTATAGTAGGCTGCTTACCCTATAATACAATGTAAATAGTTATCAAACATGTTATAGATTAGCCTATATGCTATAGTGTGGAACTACAATTGGGGAAACGTTTCCATATTTTTGCTTTTTGAATTGAATTGATAAGGCATGATCATCAAATTCTCTAAATATGATACCAACCTGAAATATTATTGGTCTAGCCATTTCGCTTTATAGACAATGTAGCTTCCAAAAATTGCTTAAGATGCATACCCGTCTTTGAAAGAAAAAGATGGCGATGAAGAAAAAAATGCCTTCTACTGGAAAATGCTATAAATTTGAGTCTCTTTATGAAAATGTATAACTTTGTGATGGAATTTTACGACTGCCTGGGTTCTGGGATTGGCTGAGGTTGGTCATGTGGACTCTGGACAGGGAACTTTTTTCCCATGAGGTTGTATTGCAGCTGTCTGTTTTCTACGGCTCATTCAGTAACACCTTCGTTTTCTTGGCTTTTTGTCTTTGCTATGGTTTAATTGTGTCAAAGAAATGTGTCCAGTGACTGTGCAGCTCCATCAACTGAGAGATGGAGTCAATGAGGAATCTCTCATCCAATGCTAGACTATGCTAATGTGGCCATCTCTGAATTGTACCGTCAAAGAAGACTCAATATACGCCAGGACAATGGAATATTTATTTTATTTTCAACAGAGGGACTCGTTTAGTTATTGTTATTTACCGTATGCTTTATACCAAAGGAACAACAATTGAATATCTAAAAAGAACCAAGATAATCGCATCCGGAATACCCACAAGCGAAATGATGGATTATAAACAAAGGTAGGTCGTCAAGTCTCAATAATTTCCTATACCACCACAATCATACTAGAGTAGGCCATTAGAGGTTCAAATTGGATTCGATAACAAACAGTTACACAAACATTGGTAGACCTCAAAATGGCTACAGTGTCTTCAGTGTCTTTAAAGTATAGCATTGTTTCCATTTGCAAAACCTGGTTGCTATACTGATAATGTGTTAGTGGCAAAATGGCAGCAGCATCTTTGGCGGGTGACGAAGGTTTCAGATAAATAGGTAGGCCTATATGATACCTCTTGGAAGCTGCCACAAGTATTCTGCGTTTCGACCGGCAGTCCAATTCATATTAATTCTTGCCGCGTTCATATGCTAGTCGGAACTAGGAAACTCTGAAATGTCTGCATTAATTCAGCTTTATGCTGAATTTTCTTCACCTCGTCTCATTTATTGCTCTTTGACGCCATCTAGGGGCGATAATAGGCCTACATTTGGTGGCGGTGGCACCTCCAAAAAGGCTTCTTACCCGAAGAAATCCATAAACTTTTGAGTTAAGGGTGTATTCGTTCTCAATTACTGCATTTCCATGATTTACCAAGGTCAATAAATGCATTCAGTAACACACACACACATATACACTCAATTAACATATTGGCACATATTCTTTCTTTTTTTTCTTTCGTTTTTTATAATCAAATTAAACAAAAGCAAGCTGATATGCATTTTGCACAGAAGCTATTGAAGTTGAAAAGCTGTCATTCTGCATACAGCGATGTCGTAGGATACTAAGCTAAAATGTTTGATTAGTTGTTGAAACAAAGGCCTAATGCTGTTGATGGAAAATTGAATGAGTACACATATAAACTATTAACTTGGCTCAGCAAAGGCCTGCTTTTCTTGACGTTGATTTCAGAAATGGCTTTTGCATTTGGCTACTTGTGATAGGTAATACGAAATGATTTTGAATGAGAAATTTCAAATTTGTAATTTTCAAAAAGGAAAATATAATTTATTGGAAAAAGGAAATGCGTCATTGTTGTAAAGAAGGTAGCTTTGTTTATTTTTTTTATTGACCGTTTTAGTCATCCAAAAAATAACGATAATAGCGTAACAATAATACATATTCAATTAAATAATATAGGCCTACTGATAATATACTTGGTCTTGATCCGTTGGAAAATCATTTTGCCTCTGTGTGAGCATCTGTGCGTTGATTTGTAAGTGTAGACGTCTTGGTCGTGTTTTACTCTTCATCCGCCCAGTATGGGAACACCTAGAAAGCATAACGAACACGTTAATTTATACGTGAAGGAATGATGAAACATAAATGTTATCCAACAGTTTAAAATAACAGCTGCATGAAAGTAGAGATTCATTCAGCTGCAACAATGTAATCCCACTGGGCACACATACACTGGTTGAATCAAGCGTTGTTTCCACGTGTATTCAATGAAATTACGTTCAACCAATGTAGAATAGACGTTGAATTGACGTCTGTGCCCAGTTGGATATGGCCACTTTTCATTGTGCAACTAGGCTACTTCTTAGTAATCAGTACTTTACATGTGTGGGTAATTGAAAGTGACAACCAGAGAACAACAGCATAATTCGTCTCAAGTAGGCCTACATTTGATTATTTGTTTTAAAGGTGGTGGGGGAGATGGGGAGGGGAGAAAAAGAGCGGTGCTGTCAGAATTATATAATTTATTTACATAATTTGTTTGCATCGAAATTAAGAACAAAAACGAAATACTTCAATTTTGAATGATCGAGGTTGCTCATTTGATATGTGCCTGGGCGCTACGTTTCCAGTCACTGGTGACCCCTGTTCGCAACATGAGCCTCCCAGGAGGGCAATATTGCAACCGCAGACGTTCGCTATTGGCCAGACGTTGATCAGATGGTACAGTTCCCTTCTGCCCTATTCAGTGGCATCACGCAAGCCCCCTTCAGCTAGAACCAAATCTCCGATAAAGTAATGGCAAACCCACTTGGACTATAAAACATTACAAATCATATTCCTCGGAGCATACCGTTGTTCATCCAATGAGTTCCTATTTTGTCAACTCAACTTTTCCTGTTTCTCGGCCGGGAGGACAGGAGTCTCTCCTGGGTCAGATACCATTATATTCCTCCGGATATACTGACCCTTTAAGACACTTTTCTAACGCTACATATGGAGCTGCCAATATGCAAGAGAAGGCTTACCCAACATCATATTACCAGCAAACCTCTGGTGTCTACGGTCGCCCCAGCACCAGCGCTCCCTGCGACTACCCAGCTGGAACTTTTTACAAGGACAGTGACCGTTCGTGCGCTTTCGCAAGTCGAGAGGAGCAGCCGCTCGTATTAACTCAGGATCAGCGCAGGTCAGAGTGCCTCGAGCAAAATGTAAACATAACCACTGCTGTGGACGACAAGTCTTCTTCTCTGCTTTATCCGTGGATGCAAAGGATGAATTCTTTCGCCGCCGGTGAGTGAAACTTTTTTATTTGTAAATATTGTTTTAAACTTCTGACCTGTTTACAATCAGCATGTTGCCTATCAATCATGTGACTACCGTAACAGCGTTGCCTGTCCACAATATGCATTCAGATTTGAGTCCATAAGTAACTATTTCTTATGCAATTAAGACGGGGCAAAATCATTTCAATTTTGAAAAGAGGAATAATTCTACAAGACATTGTGTGAACACATGATTTGGATATGTATTGGATTCAATAGCCCAGGACGTGATTCACGTGAAAAATATCTGAACAGATAGATAAACTCGTTTTGTATTGGAAACAAAATGTTGCTAAGCTATGTCAAAATACAGTAGGCTATCATGTGAATCAAAAATCATTAGTATAGGCTAATGGCGGGCAAATGTAATACATCCAATAACAATAGTAGTCTATGATAATAGTTATTAATAGGGATTATAACAGTATAGCTTATAAAAGTGATAATAGTGTAAAGGTTATAATCAATATTTTAGCCTGTCTATCCCTTTGTTTCTTACATAATGGCTGACTGTTATTAGCGTTCCTTTTTTTTGCAGGGGCCTTTGGTAGCAGTGGGCGCAGGGGCCGTCAGACCTATACTCGATACCAGACACTTGAGCTCGAGAAAGAATTTCATTTCAATAGGTATTTGACCAGGCGTCGTCGAATCGAGATTTCGCATGCTCTATGTCTCACTGAACGCCAGATAAAGATTTGGTTCCAGAATCGCAGAATGAAGTGGAAAAAGGAGAACAAAGTAATGAATCCTTCGAAACCCAGCGACGAAGAAGAGGAAAACAAGACAGATTAAAAGACACTGAATAAATAAGCTACACAAGCCATAACTGTTGTAACATGAATTGAGAGCTGTTGAATTATTGTTGTTGTTTTTCAGAAAATAGCTGCATAGGCCTACACATTTTTGTGAAATATGTCAATAGGCCTAGACTAATATATTTGCACGATTAAATAGCGTATGTAGGTTAGAAACAGGTTAAAACTACTGTATGCAAGCCTATTCTTATTTGATCGTATTTGTTTTTAGTTTTGTAAATATTGTTGCAGTAAATATTGTTTGACTAGGTCTGTGCAACAACAGACCTAGTCAAAATGACACGATAATTCAATAGTTTGCTTCAAAAAATGTCCTTAATATCGATACAAGCTTTGTAATAGCCTAGTGTGTGTTGTATATTGTTCGTTTTTGACTTTTACATCGCTTTGTCATGTTCAACTGAATAATGTTTTGACAAGTTATTTATTGTGCACTTGCACATCTGGATGCCATGTGCAGTGTAAGCATATGTTTTGTCATCTTTTATAAATACAAATAAAGCATTGTTTAGTGGTGTGAATATTTAATAGAAAGATTTATTGCTGTACAGGCTGGTTTCATAATTATTGTATTATTATTATTATTATTTCCTGTAAATATTGACCTAGTTGAGCAAGCCCAACCTTTAGTCTCTCTCTTTTAACGATCAAATTGCTAATGTATTACTATAACAGATTACTGGGATACATGTCTGAAATACCTGTTGGTAAAATAGTTTAGCCTACTTTTATGTCCGAGAATGTTCTAATAAATAAAAAAATCCTGCATAGCGTCCTCACTGACAGTTATCTCCACTGCCAGTAGATGACGCTGTCTGCCTACTTGGATCTCAGGGCGCAATGGGGAGGCACCATTGACTTGAGCATAACGACCATAATTTCGTCATCATTTGTAACCATAGAGCATGAATTACCTCTTGAAGTCATCAGTGAGAATTTACGACTGGTCAACAAAGGCACGTGATTCCCGAGCGCTCTCCCATATTTGGCCGCATACCTGGCAAAGTTCAGTAGGCTTCATTGCTATAATTCATGATTACATCATAAATCGTGAAGCAGAGGATTATAGCGACAAAGATCTACAAATCGAGTCTTTAAAAACAACCAAATGAGCTCTTACTTTGTTAACTCGTTTTCAGGGCGCTATCCGAATGGCTCCGACTATCAGTTATTAAATTATGGGACTAACGGCGCTGTGAACGGTACGTTTAGGGATTCTGGCACCATGAACTCCGGGTCTTTCGGCTGCAACTACAATGGCATGGACCTAACRGTAAATCGCACCAACACTGGTAGCCACTTCGGGGCTGTTGGGGATGATACCCGTGGTTTCCCGTCCACGGGCACGGACGCCCGGTACAGACAGCCGACCTGCTCGCTCTCGTCTCCACATCCACACCCCCTGCCTTGCGCCACCCCCGAGTCTTTGGAAATAAAAAGCCCCTCTCCTCCATCTGACCGGACCACGACCTCGGGCGGCAATAATAATCTCAACAAAGGCAACAACAGTCATTTCACAGAGATAGAGGATACCGCCGTTGTCTCTGAGTCCGAGGAAGGCGCACACACAAGCAGTTCCAGCAGCACGGCTGCCCGGGGGCAACAACCACAGCAGGAGTCCAACGCAACCTCCACGACGTCAAACGATTGCCAAACGCCACAAATATTCCCTTGGATGCGGAAACTGCACATTAACCACGGTACATCTTCTACTGTGTTTTGTGGTGGTCTTGCTTTGTAGTGGATTGCATGCTTGCTGTTGTGTTTTCCTATAATCTAAATTTGTAGCATCATAAATCTGTCAAGTGTTGCATGAACTCGGTAAGGTCACTAAAGATGGTATATGGCAACGGATGGGGTAGCAGTTTTATGATCATTGTTTTTTTGACGGGGTCCAGTGCAAGATAACACATAATAATTGGTAACCTATGCAGGAGATTTGAATTGAAAACAGTATGAATTAAGAAAACTACTGTTCAAATATTGAATTTAAATGTTGGTCAATTGGTGGGTATTTATATTTATGGCTGGAAGCAAGTTCTATTTCTGGTTCTGTAGCTACAATACGTGCATGGCACTCGCCCGCTTGCAGCCTATTCCACACCCATAAATGCTCCATATTTTGCCTGTTCTGTTGATTAAACATGTTTATTTTTGTAATGTTTGAAATTATATTTCCCCTATGTGTTGTCCACTTCTAATATGGATTTTTCATACAATTTAGAAATGGCTGGACCAGATGGGAAAAGGGCCCGAACAGCGTACACCCGCTACCAGACGCTAGAACTGGAGAAAGAATTTCACTTCAATAGATACCTAACCCGGAGGAGGAGAATAGAGATAGCCCACACTTTGTGCCTCACGGAACGACAAATAAAAATATGGTTCCAGAATCGAAGGATGAAATGGAAGAAGGACAATAAACTGAAAAGCATGAGTCTGGTTACAGGAGGCAGCGCGTTCCACAACTGAGCTCGAACTGCAAGTGATGATAAGGGGGAATCCGGAGTGTAAACTAAAGCGCAGCACCTTTCGGCATGTTGTGATTTTAGACGGAAAGATGTTCTGTGGTCTTAAACAGGCGTTTAGTTTTCCATTGTGTTATGGTAGCCTGTAGAACTTATCTTTGGAAATAGGGAAAAAAGAAAAAAAGACTAATTGTCGAAGGGTTTAAAGCCATGTGCTCTGTTTTATCTCTTGGAGGTTGTCATGTTTCACGCGAGCTCTTATATTGTGTAAACCGTCTAACAGGTGTAACGTGTACAGTAGACTATGTTTCCACACCATATGCTGCTCTTCATTGAATGTAAACCTGTAGATGATCATTCAAAGCGCTTTAGTGTACGTTTTAATGCTGTATTTATGCTTGATTATCGTGGCCAGAGCCTTATGTTTTCAAGGAGGTTTAAAAATACAAGTAAATATGTTATGTAGACTATACCAAATGCACAAATATATCAATTGTAATTGTTTAGAACTAAGTACTTATTATGTTGCATACTAATGTGAATGTAGGCTATTCAACATTTCAATGTGATCCATTAGTAGTGGACAAGGAGAGAGTGGTATTCTGTGGATTAGCCTATAAGGCAACAGTATGGTAAACATTTTGCCAATTAAGCTTTTTGTATTTGTATGTGAATCTATAGAGCTGGAAATAAAGTTTCTCCATCGCTTGATATATTTGAAGCAAAGTATTGCAATTAATTAATCTCTTCATTAAACATATTACAAAATAAGACATTAGCCCCACAAATGTTGAATGCAATATTGAACATATTCTATCGACACAAATGGGCTTTAGCCTAACACTCGTGAACGTAAACCATTCATGCCATTTTGTACTACTTGTGTCAACAATTTAGACCTAGCCTACTTCACCTTGCCACGTTCAAACAAATTCACTTCATAAAAAACATTTTCTATAGCTTTTGTGCTGTTTTAAATTAGTATATTATATAATAACACATTAACAAAAATAATTTCCATAGACGTTTCTATGCATATTATCGTTTTGAGATTACTTTTTGGGTCTAGGTTTATACGTGGATTACATTTGAGTCAGGTTTGTTGTTGATTTAATGTGGCAAGTATTTGCATTGTTTTAGTCCAACCTATATTGCCACTTATAAAGTGCCCGACATCATTTCAAGGCTATTGGAGTCATTACTTTTGCAAGCTGGCCTTCTTTACCAGAAAAACAAACGCTTACCCTTTTAAACTTACCCTCTAACGATTTCTTTGGGTTGAGTTGCTCTTCTGTTTGCTTGTATTTAAATATTCGTTTCCCCATCAAATGTCCCAAGATGTTGGCTGTTTTACAGGTGCATGGCTCGAAGTTAGTAAATGTCTCCGTACCATAGAACATATAACCCCTTTACTGACTTTGAAAGGTCACGTGGGGTCCATAAAGTTCGTTCTATGGTTTTGGGGAGTAGGCAATGTACTATATAATTCACATTCTTTAAGGAAAGTGACGGTTTAACTGCTGCGAGGGGATTAGAAAGGTGTGTGGACTGTATAGCACTAGTCTTGGGATTGAAAGTTCATATCAGAAATGCAGTGATAAAGTCAAATAAGTCTTCCACCTTATAGGATTATAATGAAAAAAAATGATTTATGTTATTCATGTTAGAATTAGCCTCAAAATACATTATTTTAAGAATCTATGGATTATAATCGAATTATTGGCTACCTAAACTCCAGCAAATAAGAATGAATGAATTGATTTTGTGCTGCGTAAAGTTAGAAAAACTGGGGGAAATTCTGTGGCTTTATGAACAGGGCACTAAGTAATTACATTTCTACATTGACTTAATTGAACCCCGTGCAGTCAGTGTAGAGGTTCTGATATGAGAAGGAAAATTAAAGTTAACAATTGCTTTGATGGAAAGGCAATGTAGGCTTTACTATACTGCATATGGCTCAGACTGAATTCAGAAAATTCGGAAAAAATCTTGATGTGAAATTCAAGTCTGTATACTAAAATTGGACCGTCTTGATAAAAGCATATAGCCTAAGGTATAGACAGGAACTTGAGCAGGGGTTTTGTGTCGATCTCCAAGATAAGCCGTTGAACGTGCGTCCAAAGAGAGGATAGGTGAATCCGCTGATAACTTTGGGGATCAGACGTCAGACGATTCGAACAAGTTATGCTGGATATATGGAGATCTAACAATATAAATGTTAGGCTTTATGATTCTATAAACGCATCACACACTCACCCTGATTGTATAGGCTTGGAATTACGTACGACTTGTGTACTTGTAAACTATTTTACATTGTAATTAGGCCTACGCGTTGCTATAGGTGCTTTCTCGCCTTTGCTATATAATGCATCATGTCCTTTCAAAGTTTGATATTTTTCCCATTGCGTACCTGACCAAATTGTATAAATTCAACCATGCAATCGCAGTTTTGCGTAGTGATATCCTATCAAATCTAGGCCAATATGAAAACACTGTTTTCGACGTCTTTCGTAAAAAGATGTAATCTAATAATCGAAAATTCAACTAAATGCAATATTCCAGAAGATGTCGGAAACTTTTTTTGCTTAAATAATTAAGCAATATGTTATTAAAAATAAAGATGCTAAAGCACACACGCCAATGTTTTCCATTGGGTTGAAACAGTTCCACTATATATAACTGTTAAATAGCCATTTAACCAGGGTAATGAGTATTGAATATTGATAGAGGTAATCTGTGCACGTATCTCATTAATAATTCATAGACCTGGGATCATAGCGAGGTCACTAGACGAGAGCCACAGTCCACAGATGCAAAGCCGAGGCTCTAACCTACAATACCAATAGGCCTGTTTCTCAGACACCATCCTCGAAATACATAGGCCTACACGAGACAAGTCTGAATAATTTTTTCATATGTGCTTTTGGAAGCGTAAATCCTAGCCTATGGAATTGTACCTTATGTATTCTGTATGGATTCATGCATATATAATTAATGTTTTGTGTTGAATTGGCTGTTTCGTTTTTTACATTTCTAGGCCTACTTATTATTTAAATAAAATACAATTGCATCGATATTATTAAACATGTATTAGTCTGTAGGGCGATTTTTTATGTGTGTGAAAATGATGTAGTTAGGAATCAAGTTTCATATTGAAAACGCATTGGGAGATCAAAATATGTGTTCTTTCTCTGAAAACATGTCTTGCAGAAAATGCAATCGAACAAATATTTGTATATGCATGGATAGATGGCATAATAATCTTGCCTCACAAAGTGACCTCAAAGTAAATCTTAAAACATGCGATTTGAGCAGAGAGGCCTATGCGTTTTCAGTGACGTGTTGTAACGCCACCTGCACACCAGCAGAGCGCGCTTCAGACCGGGTTCACTGTTATGGCTCGCAATCTATCTCGGCCAATGAACATGTTATAGCCTACAAACAAAACAATAGGCTACTGTGTGTCCAATGGATCACATTTATGACGTTTAGATTACTCAAATATTGTTTAAAAGTTTGTAAATTAAGTGTAAAAAGGTCTGATTATACGACAATGGACTATATTTCCAATGTGGGGCGATACAATTACATTTTCTCGAGTAACATGTAAAAACCTTCTGGATCAAAAAACATTTATTTTAATTCGGAATTCTGTTTTAATTCATGCACGGTGTAGGCCTATGCCCACTGTTTGCTATTTAACTCTAGTAAATCACTATACATTTCATTGCTCTCTCTAGGCTCAGAATTCCTATATCTCTTAGGCCTACATTATTCAATATCATCGAACAAATCAGAAATTGTTAATGTGCGAGGCCTTGAGGAAGGGGTGAAACGCAGGTCACAACGTCTAACAAATATTAAAATGCCATGGGATTCGTGAGGCGCGCGGATCATCAAAGGCTTCATGTCAAAAAACGAGATTAATCAGAAATCTCTTGTGTCCACCTCTTAGGGGGCAGGATTTTCACGATGAAAGAGCACCAGTAGGCCAACTACATGCTTTTTGAATAGGAGAGACAAGTGGTGTTTGCATGGGAAGGCAGGACCAAACAAAAATTAGGACCCAGTGGCCATATGATGTGAACCTTTTCTGGTTGAAATCTGGTCGACGTTTTATACCAGATCACAACTAGATTAAAACGTATTTTTCATTACATCTTTTTGACGTCATGAAAAATAGGCCTACATCTTATTTTCGTTGATATCTGGTTTTTAGTTGTAATCTGATTGAACTACTGACCAGTTATCTAAATGCTACTCAAATAGACACCAATCTATATAAACATGTGCATGTGTTTGTGGGCCATGCACGCATTGGAGATAGCCTAAGACACTAGAGCCATTACAATTATTACAATTGGAGTAATGTTCTTTTTCAGCAGGGTTCGCATGATTCAGTTTAAGCACAGTTGGAAAACAACAGCTGGCAGAGCGCACCAACGTGGGTTAGGGTCCACTGCACCCAGTCAACACGCTGGACTCGGGTCTATTCCGTTAGAGACTCGACATGGACTTGGATTCAAGGGGCTTCATGCAGGCGAACTCTTCCCGAGTCCGGCAGAATCATATTACTCTGGGTTCCGGCTAATGGTAGGCTACTCTCGGGCCGTGTACACTTCAGTTTATCCTGCCCGATTAACTTTTTCAGTAGTTGGGCCATTTTAGGTTTTTATTGGGCAGGTGATGAAATACCAATTTTACAAAACATTTTTTTTTATAGATTTCACCTCAGAGTCATCGAATTTATCAAAACCAAAAACGTGTGACAGTCTCTGCGGTCCTATAGCTATCAGAGATGGTCCTTAATTTAGCGAATCTCCGATACTATAAACGCTTTTGATTTTACTACAGTCTATGTGGCAGTTTTTCGTCGTTGCAGTCCACCCAATTCAAAAGTGCAAATTCACTTCCATAACATTTGTTCTAGTCTACCAGCAAGAAAGATAAACATGCACAACAATACAAGATACCCTTACAAAAATTCACTGCCGTTAAAATGCAGTAACACTGCAGTACAATTAAATCATGATTGTTTAATTAATGCTACCTGGTAGGTTGCTGTGTGTGTTGGTTTCTAATGGTAATCTTTTGTCTGTCTTAGCTAATTGCACTACTAACTGTAGTTCCACTGAATGCAATTTTGATGTTCTATTATAACTAACTAAATTCGTTATCAGAATGTAACAAATAACACATAGGCCTATGCCTTTTATTTAAATATCCTACTACAATCCACCAGGACAAACCCCTTTTTGTATCGCATTTATTTCCATCAGTAATTAGTAAAAAAAAAATATTCACCTGAATTTGACACTGATAATATGATATATTTTCTCTTAATAAAGATTTTAAGCAACATAATGTGTGTACTAATTTATTTTTAATTTCAGTAGCTAAATAAGGAGGTAGACATATCTACGGAAGTTCAGAGGACATATTAAGAAAAAAACGATTCCCTCGTTATGTCAAGATCACAACTTATTTATCTCATGATCACTACATAACAAAAGTTGTTTTGTGTAGATCACAAGATCATTTTCTCATGATCAAGACATAACAAAAGTTTTTTTGTCGAGATCATGAGATAAACTCTATAAATAGGAGTGTTAATATTGTTGATAGATTGATAGTATGGCTGAGGAGGCAGAACCTACAGTGGATCAGCACATACGTTTTTATTGATTGCTACACTAAGGGATGGTACATTTCATGCTAACATCATGCTTTTATTTGTGTTTGGAGCTAGAATGTTAGCAAGCTAAATTACCCCTGCCTCGAGCTAAGAGCTCGTGGGGGAGCTAAGCCCCCCGTGGGGCATTTAAGCCCTGAACAATACCTGACAGGCAGCGCGTCTCCCAGGCTGTGTGCCCCCCCAAGACCACAGTCAGTCGCATGCAAGCAACAACGCAGCTAACTTGGCTAGTCTTGTGAGCTAGCGACCTAGCTAGTTAACTAGGTAGTCTTGTTGGGTGTTAGCTTGCATAACTGATATGTATATAATTGTAAGGGACACCATGTTTTATGGATATTATTTACATTTACAGAGTAGGTGAGCTCCATTCCTGACAGGCTGATCAGATTCAATTTCAGCCTCAGAGCTTGATCAGATTCAGGATTATCAACCTGTTTCATATGTAAAGCTCCTTGCAGGCATTTTAGCAGTCAGTGCATTATGTATATGATCAAAAGTGAGTGTGCTCTATTGCTGGCAGTCTGATTAGATTCAATAGCAGCCTCAGAGGCTGATAAGTCAGGATGCCGCCTTGTATGCTGTTTGCAAGGAGCCTTACATATCAAACAGCCTACAAGGCAGCATCCTGATTTATCAGCCCCTGAGGCTGCTATTGAATCTGATCACCCTGCCAGGAAGAGCTCACCAACTCTGGATGATATGCATCAGCCTATAAAGCGCTGATAGCTAATCTGCCTGCAAGGAGCCTTACCTAGAAACAGCCTATATAACAGCATCCTGACTAATCAGTCTCTGAGGCTGAAATTGAATCTGATTAGCCTGTCAGGAATGGAGCTCACCCACTGTCAATTTGAATATTATCCACAAAACATGAAGTGTCCCTTGTAATTATACTCATATCAGATATGCAAGCTAACAACCAGCATAGATAACAAGCTAGCTACCTAGCTAGCTCACAAGCCAAGTTCGCTGCGTTGTTTCTTGCATGTGATTGGCTGTGGTCTTGGGGCTGCACAAAGCCTGGGAGACCGTCAGGCATGTTCAGGGCTTAAATGACCCACGAGTTCATTGTGATCAATGCAGCCACAGGGCTCCTTGATGAGGTGGTTATCGTGTATCTGAACAACTGAATGGTTGATGTGTGGTATTTTTGCTTATCTCGTTGATCTCGACAAAACTTATAGTGATCATGAGTTAAATAAGTTGTGATCTCGACATAATGATGGAATAGTTTTTTTATTCTTATGTCCTCTCCTGACTTCGGTACATATCAGTTCAAGCTAAAACTTGGATTGAAATCTGTGCCTTGCGCGCAGCAATAGATATATTTTACTTTTGTAAGTAAACCGGCAGTTAGTTCGGGAGAAGAACGTCAAGGAAATATTTGCTAATTAGCTAACATTAGCCAGCTAACTTGTGTTAGCTGGCTTATTTTAGCTAGCTAACATTAGCTCTCTGGCTATTCCTCCATAGACATGGTAAGTTTTAATTTTTACCTTTTCTAGCTAGCTAGCTAGCTAACATTTTGACATTTTTATATCTGTTTAGTTAATGACAGTAAATGTGTGTATGTGTATGTGTTCTCTCTGTCTGTGTGTGTGTGTGTGTGTGTGTGTGTGTGTGTGAGAGAGAGAGAAAGAAACAGAGAGATGATCACAATAACTTTAGAAAACTTTGTCATGTCAACGTTGTCATGCAAGCTGTGAGCATGTGTGTGGGTGTTCTGTGTGAGAAAGGGGTGGGGGGGAAGAGAGATGGTCACAATAACTTATGGAAAAGATTGTCATCATGTCAACATTGTGTCATGCTAACTGTGTGTGTGAGTCAGAGAGTGTGTGTGAGAGAGACATTGTAAACTAGCCTAATCCTTGAAACATGTACCCCCAATATGAATGGGAAGTTTTTCTTGATTCATCAGGGACCCTTGTGTTTTTGTGTGTTTTGTATTTGACAATACATTTTGCATATCCCTGCTCCCCCTCAACACTCATTCTAACGTTACACCTCAACTGCCTTTTTCAATTCTTGATTCTCTTTTTGCAGGAATTTTATAGCTTGGATGGAAGAATGGAGGACGGAACAAAGGGAAGGAGTACAGAAGTTGTCCAGCCTGCTGATTAAGAAATGTAAATAGACAGCAAAACATAGGCTCTCTCTCTCCATTTGTCTTCCTGACTGACAGATTGCTGAGGGGCATCATAGTCAATGTACTTGCGAGGCTAATTTAGTCAAGACCATAGCTAATGGTTAATTAATCAATGTTCGTCTCGGTCTTTACAGTTCCTGAAACGTCAATTACCTGATGCGAGGGGAGAATCTCAATTGCATACTCCTGGCGTCCTCTCTGCTCGCTTCACTCTCAAAACCCATTGGAGGAGAAGATCAGAAGGGAGGGACCGCTGGCTTTCTTATCGAATGGGGTTTGAGAAGGAGGCAAGGAGAGAGGAGAGACAACGTGAAGAGTATGCCATTGAGATTCTCCCATGGCCTCTACAGCACTGCTTGGCCACACACTCAGTTACCTATTCTGCCACATCACAGGGAAAGGAGAGAGCAGAATCACTCCTACTTAAATCCATAGTCATTGACAGTAAGTTGTGAAAATGTTTTTGATACGCTGATCTTCAATGTGTATTGATTCCTACTAAACAGCTTGCTGATTATTAAAGTTCTCTACATCAGGTCTCACTGAGATTGGATTCCCCAAGAGAATTAGCTATTCAGCTGCCCTTCTAATAATATATATTTTTAAAGCAAATAAAATCCTATTTTAATTTGCCTTCTTTTTCAGGTGCTGAAACCTTGTGTCCTGATTCAACAGACACACCGACCTTGGTGAGTCTTGTAAAGTTCCTCCCATTTCTCTTGCTTATTCTTCCTGTCGCTCACTCAAACTCACACACGTGCGCAGTTGGAGAAGTAGAGATTTGTCTATTACATTGATTTCTAACAGGGTTTGTTGCAGGAATGATCAGATGGACACAACTTTTTAAAAAGGAGAATATTTAATTGTCTCTTTACACTCTATCTGGGACAATGTCCTTATCAAGGTGAGACCCAAATGCAGACACAGGAGGCAGCTGGTTGGAGTCTTACAATGTTTATTCATCCAAAGGGACAGGCAAAGGTCAAAACCAGATCAGAGTCCAGGAGGTACAGAGTGGCAGACAGGCTCATGGTCAGGCAGGCACAAAGTCCAGAAACAGGCAAGGGTCAAAACCGGGAGGACTAGAAAAAGGAGAATGCAAAAATCAGGAGAACGGGAAAACCACTGGTTTACTTGGAACATACAAGTGGCTTCGTAAGAAGCATTTCAAGGTCCTGGAGTGGCCTAGCCAGTCTCCAGATCTCAACCCCATAGAAAATCTTTGGAGGGAGTTGAAAGTCCTTGTTGCCCAGCAACAGCCCCAAAACATCACTGCTCTAGAGGAGATCTGCATGGAGGAATGGGCCAAAATACCAGCAACAGTGTGTGAAAACCTTGTGAAGACTTACAGAAAACGTTTGACCTCTGTCATTGCCAACAAAGGGTATATAACAAASTATTGAGATAKACTTTTGTTATTGACCAAATACTTATTTTCCACCATAATTTGCAAATAAATTCATAAAAAATCCTACAATGTGATTTTCTGGATTTTTTTTTCTCATTTTGTCTGTCATAGTTGAAGTGTACCTATGATGAAAATTACAGGCTTCTCTCATCTTTTTAAGTGGGAGAACTTGCACAATTGGTGGCTGACTAAATACTTTTTTGTATATTATGAAGGATCAAAAGAAATGTACCCATTTTTTATCCAACTACTATCTAATTTTGATATCCTCCTAAAATGTTTCAGAGTGATGACCAATGATTTAATGTGCCACTTCAATATGAAGGGACAGAGGAGCAAACATGCCTTTGCTACCACTCCTGGGTGATCCATTGTAGTTGGTAAGTAAATGTGAGCAGTTGAGACATTTGACATAGAAACATTGACATTTTTTGTAGATTCTTTTAAAGATATTTTACTGTGCGTTTCTGTTCTGTCCTGTCCTGCATGCCCACATTATGCCAATCGTTATTTTATTTTCTTCTCTTTTCATACTTACAGTAAGTGTCATGAAAATCCAGAAAACTCAGAAGGTTGATGTGTTTGCGGGGACTCTGGAAAGACAAAACATTTACCCTGACCGCCGTGGTGGAGGAGGACGCAAAGTATGTATATGAGCAAGTTGCTATTTTTTGAAGACATCTCTAAGCTATAACTGCCACACACTTTTACAAGTACCAAATCAAATCAAAGTTTATTGCTCGCGTACACAGATTTGCAGATGTTATCGAAGGTGCAGCAAAATGCTTGTGGGCTCCCGAGTGGCGCAGCGGTCTAAGGCACTGCATCTCAGTGCAAGAGGTGTCACTACAGTCCCTGGTTTGATTCCAGGCTGTATCACATCCTGCTGTGATTGGGAGTCCCATAGGGTGGCTCACAATTGGCACCAGCGTCATCTGGGTTTGGCCGGGGTAGGCTGTCATTGTAAATAAGAATTGGTTCTTAACTGACTTGCCTAGTTAAATAAAGGTTAAACAAAAAAAATATATAATTCTAGTTCCAACAGTGCAGTAATAACTAGCAATAATAATATAAAAACAATACACACATAATCCATAATAATAAAAAAAAAAGTTATATAGGATGAGTGTTCAATGACTATATACATAGGGCAGCAGTCTCGAAGGTGCAGGGTAGAGTATCGGGTTGTAGCCGGCTAGAACAGTGACTAAGGTTCAGGACAGGTTATACATGTCCCAGTCTGTCATCTCAACATGTTTCAAGCTGACCACCATTGTCCCTGTTACCAAGAGCTCCAAAATAACCTGCCCAAATGACTATCGCCCTGTAACACTCACATCTGTAATTATGAAGTGCTTTGAAAGGCTGGTCATGACACACATACAGTACACACCATCATCCCAGATGTCCTACACCCACTCCAATTTGAATATTGCCTAAAAAGATAACACCATCTCAATTGCACTTCACACTGCCCTCTCCCACATGGACAAAATGGAAATAACTATACTGAACAAAAATATAAACGCAACAATTTCAACAATTTTACTGAGTTACAGTTCATATAAGGATATCAGTTAATTGAAATAAATTCATTAGCCCCTAATCTATGGATTTCACATGACTGGGCAGGGGCGAAGCCATGGGTGGGCCTGGGAGAGCATAGGCCCACCCACTTGGGAGCCAGGCCCACCCACCGGGGAGCCAGGCCCAGCCAATCAGAATGAGTTTTTCTCCACAAAAGGGCTTTATTAAAGACAGAAATACTCCTCAGTTTCATCAGCGGTCTGGGTGGCTGGTCTCATATGATCCTGCAGATGAAGAAGCCGGATGTGGATGTACTGGGCTGGCGTGGTTACACATTGTTTGCGGTTGTGAGGCCGGTTGGACAATTGCGCGCTCCCTCAAAACTTGAGACATCTGTGGCAATGTGTTGTGTGACAAAACTGCAGATTTTAGTGTTCTTTTATTGTCCCCAGCACAAGGTGCAGCTGTCTAATGATCATGCAGTTTAATCAGCTTTTTGATATGCCACACCTCTCAGGTGGATGGATTATCTTGGCAAAAAAGAAATACTCACTAAGAGGGATGTAAACACATTTGTTCAGAAAATGTAAGAGAAATAAGCTTTTTGTGCATATTTAACATTTCTTAACATTGGTATATCTTTTTTTTTTTTTTTATAAATAATTGACAGTAACCCTCCAAAAAGTCATTCAGAAATATTTTTAATTTCCCTATGTAGCAGGAAGCTAAGTATTTGTTTCTTGGGCTTCAAGAATGTGTCTGATCAAAGTGCCTCAGGCCTTGAAAAATATATAATTGAACTGATTGAAAGTAAGGGGATATCGGTGAACAAATAACGTGGTCGAGGCCACAACTGTGCCAGTGCAATGAGGGGAGTTTTCTGAGGTGTTCAAAAGTGCATATCAGACCGACAGCCTAATGCTTCTTAGGTAGTTTAGAAAACCTCTCTCTGCAGAAGCGACAGTTACAGGGATGTGTAACGGTCGTCTGTTGAAGAAGGTGTGGACCAAAGCGCAGCGTGGTAAGTGTTCATGCTTTTTATTGAAACTGAACTAATAACAAAATAACAAAGATAATAACCGAAACAGTCCTGTCAGGTGCAAAACACTAAACAGAAAATAACTACCCACAAAAAACATGTGGGAAAAAGCTACCTAAGTATGGTTCTCAATCAGAGACAACGATAGACAGCTGCCTCTGATTGAGAACCACACCCTGCCAAACACAAAGAAATACAAAGCATAGAAAATTAACATAGAATGCCCACCCAAATCACACCCTGACCAAAACAAAATAGAGACATAAAAAGCTCTCTACGGTCAGGGCGTGACAGGATGGTTAAAAACAGCTTGATTGTCATAGCAACATCAAGGAAACTGGGCAGAAGGGAGTGGTGCTTCAAATACAGCAGTTCTGCAAAAATCTTTAATTGAGCCTCTTGCATTCTCCTTAATAATAAACTAATATTAACTCTATAGGAAGCTCTGGGACAGGTTATCTGGATTCTAGACAGCCAATAAATTGACAGATGCAAACAGATTATCATTTTTAGCGGACACCCAGTTCTTGAGGGCACAAAAATATAACCGGTTTGCGCTTTTGTCCATACTGGTGAACTGGCTTTTGAGTTGTGTGGTTGCAATATCAACAGTCACTTGTCTCTGGTATATCTTGGCATGCATCATTCAAGACTAAGTTTAAATTGTGTACAGTGCAATGGACATATAATGTACAATGTCTCAGGAAAGACTGTCTGGGTTGTCAATACTCAGTATAGAAAACAGTAGGCCCGCAACCTGGACATATAGGCAGTGAAATCATTTGCACACAAACATTCCGGACCCTGACTTTGAGGAGTTCCAGAGAAAGGGGGTGTCCGGAGAAACTGCGTTACGCCAGTGCTATGGGGAGATAGTCATTTAGTTAAGTTATCTTCGCCTTCTTGAGGACAGGAACAATGGTGGACATCTTGAAGCAAGTGGGGACAACAGACTGGGATATGGAGAGATTTAATATGTCCGTAAACACTCGGCTTTGGATGCCGTCTGTGTCACGGCCGTCAAAAGGAGGAGACCAAGGCGCAGCGTGGTATGCGTACATTCTTCTTTATTCTAAGAATGAACACTGAACAAAACTAACAAAATAACAAAACGTGAAGCTATACAAATGAGTGCTGAACAGGCAACTACACAGAGACAAGAACCCACAAATACCCAAGGGAAAATGGCTACCTAAATATGGTCCCCAATCAGAGACAACAATAAACAGCTGCCTCTGATTGGGAACCATAATCAGGCCACCATAGACTTAAAAATACCTAGACTTACTAAAACCCCTAGACTTACAAAACCCCTAGACAATACAAAACTAGCATACCCACCCTAGTCACACCCTGACCTAACCAAAAATAAAGAAAACATAGATAACTAAGGTCAGGGCGTGACAGTCTGGGCAGACAGCCTTGCCAGTTTTAACATGTGTGTGATGAATGGGTTAATTCATCAAGTCAAATCATATCTAACTTGATTTGCCACATGCGCCGTATACAACAAGTATCGTAAGAAATGCTTACTTACAAGCCCTTAACTCTTCTTGAACTGCACTGTTGGTTAAGAAAATATTTACCATAAGCTAAAGTAAAAAATAAAATATGCATATATGGGGGTACCGGTACCGAGTCAGTGTGCGGGGGTACAGGTTAGTTGAGGTAATTTGTACATGTAGGTAGGGGTGAAGTGACTGTGCATAGATAATAAACAGCGAGTAGCAGCAGTGTACAAAACAAATGGGGGGTCAATGAAATAGTCCGGTGGCCATTTGATTAATTGTTCAGCAGTCTTATGGCTTCGGGGTAGAAGCTGTCAAGGAGCCTTTTGGTCCTAGACTTTGCGCTCCAGTACCGCTTGCTGTGCGGTAGAAGAGAAAACAGTCTATGACTTGGGTGACTGGAGTCTCTGACAATGAGCTTTCCTCAGACACCGCCTATTATATATGTCACGCCCTGATCTGTTTTGCCTGTCCTTGTGATTGTCACCACCCCCCTCCAGGTGTCGCCCATCTTCCCCATTATCCCCTGTGTATTTATACCTGTGTTCTCTATTTGTCTGTTGCCGGTTCGTCTTGTTTGTCAAGCTTACCAGCGTTTGTTGCAGTCATCTCCTGTCTTTTCCCAACCTCTATTTTTCTCGCCCTCCTGGTTTTTGACCGTTGCCTGTCCTGACCCTGAACCCGCTCACCTGACCACTCTGCCTGAACCTGAGCCTGCCTGCCATCCTGTACCATTGACTCTGTTGCTGTAATAAACATTGTTACTTCGACACGGTCTACATCTTGGTCTTACCTTATCCTGATAATATAGGTCCTGGATTGCAGGAAGCCTGGCCCCAGTGATGTACTGGGCCTTACGCACTACCCTCTGTAGTGCCTTATGGTCAGATGCCGAGCAGTTGCTATACCAGGCAGTGATGCAACCGGTCAGGATGTTCTCGATGGTGCAGCTGTAGAACTTTTCGAGGATCTGGGGACCCATGCCAAATTCAGTCTCCTGAGGGGGAAAGGTTTTGTTGTGCCCTCTTCACGACTGTCTTGGTGTGTTTGGACCATGATAGTTCATTGGTGATGTGGACACCAAGGAACTTGAAACTCTCAACCCACTCCACTACAGCCCCGTTGATGTTAATGGGGGTCTGTTCGTTCCGCCTTTTCCTGTAGTCCACGATCAGCTCCTTTGTCTTGCTCACATTGAGGGAGAGGTTGTTGTCCTGGCACCACACTGCCAGTTCTCTGACCTCCTCCCTATAGGCTGTCTCATCATTGTCAGTGATCAGGCCTACCACTGTTGTATCATCAGCAAACTTAATGATGGTGTTGGAGTCGTGTTTGGCCATGCAATCATGGGTGAACAGGGAGTAAAGGAGGGGACTAAGTACACACCACTGAGGGGCCCCAGTGTTGAGGATCAGCGTGGCAGACGTGTTTTTGCCTACCCTTACCATCTGGGGGCGGCCCGTAAGGAAGTCCAGGATCCAGTTGCAGAGGGAGGTGTTTAGTTTGGAGTGAGTCTAGGGTATCCGGGAGGATGTTGTTGATGTGAGCCATGACCAGCCTTTCAAAGCACTTCATGGCTACTGACGTGAGTGCTACGGGCGGTAATCATTTAAGCAGGTTACCTTTGCTTCCTTGGGCACAGGGACTATGGTGTTCTGCTTGAAACATGTAGGTATTACAGACTCAGTCAGGGAGAGGTTGAAATGTCAGTGAAGACACTTGCCAGTTGGTTTGCGCATGCTTTGAGTACACGTCCTGGTAATCCATCTGGCCCCGCGGCTTTGTGAATGTTGACCAGTTTAAAGGTCTTGCTCACATCGGCTACCGAGAGCGTTATCACACAGTCGTCCGGAACAGCTAGTGTTCTCATGCATGCTTCGGTGTTGCTTGCCTCGAAGCAATTATTAAAGGCATTTAGCTCGTCTGGTAGGTTTGCGTCACTGGGCAGCTTGCGGCTGGGTTTCCCTTTGTAGTCCGTAATAGTTTTTAAGCCCTGCCACATCCGCCGAGCATCAGAGCCGGTGTAGTAGGATTCAATCTTAATCCAGTATTGACGCTTTGCCTGTTTGATGGTTAGTCTGAGGGAGTAGCGGGTTTTCTTATAAGTGTCTTATAGTGTCCCGGTCCTAGAAAGCGGAAGCTCTAGCCTTTAACTCGATGCGGATGTTGCCTGTAATCCATGGCTTCTGGTTGGGATATGTATGTACGGTCACTGTGGGGACGACGTCGTCGATGCACTTATTGATGATGCTGAGGACTGAGGTGGTCAATGCTATTGGATGAATCCCAGAACTTATTCCAGTCTGTGCTAGCAAAACAGTCCTGTAGCGTAGCATCTGCGTCATCTGACCTCTTCCGTATTGAGCGAGTATCTGGTACTTCCTGTTTCAGTTTTTGCTTGTAAGCAGAAATCAGGAGGATAGAATTATGGTCAGATTTCCCAAATGGAGGGCGAGGGAGAGCTTTGTATGCGTCTCTGTGTGTGGGGTAAAGGTGGTCTAGATTTTTTTTCCCTCTGGATTGCACAGGTGACATGCTGGTAGAAATGAGGTAAAACGGATTTAAGTTTGCCAGCATTAAAGTCCCCAGCCACTAGTATATTCTTGTTTGCTTATGGCCTTATACAGCTGGTTGTGTGCGGTCTTAGTGCCAGCATCGGTTTGTGGTGGTAAATAGACAGCTACAAATCACCTCTCCTGTAAAACACATTTAAAAAGAGATGGTTGAAAGAGACATTGAATGTTGTTTATCCTGTATATGAGCTTACTTGTTGGTTTGCCAAACACGGAACAGTTAAGTTTAAGATGAAACTGTGGTTGGTGTGTGTAACATTATAGTTACACGTATAGTTACTTTATGGGTTATGCTTACTTGTTGGTTGGCATTGGCATTTATGTTATCAAATGTGGTAACACATTGAAAATAATGGATTGAAGTCTCTTATATTTAGATATAACTAAGGACATTAAACCATGAACATACGTTTAGCCAACTGTGCCCACAAAGCTTATTCAGAAATGCCCTTTGTAAGTTTTCTTTTAAAATCTCAAATGAATAAAGTGGTAGGAATGCGCGGATTCTCTTCACTGCAGATCTGACCCATCACACCACTCTTCAAGAGCGCCATTATGCTTCAGATCGCCTTCTGTGCTCAGAGAACCTTGATGAGGATCTACCCCATCACACCACTCTAATTTTTATAAAATGTTTTATCTTTATTTAACGAGGCAAGTCAATTAAGAACAAATTTTTATTTTCAGTGATGGCCTAGGAACAGCCTTGTTCAGGGGCAGAACGACAGATTTGTACCTTGTCAGCTCAGGAATTCGATCTCGCATCCTTTCGGTTACTAGCCCAACGCTCTAACCCCACTAGGCTACCCTGCCGCCCCAATTAAGCATTAATCAAATAAAACAATGGGCCTTTATATATGCTGTGACCCAGTCTTTCTTTGCATGTAATGTCTGTGAGTGAATTATGAAACAATTACTGTATGCAGATGTGCAAAAAATGGGGATGTAGATTTGTTTTAAATGTTGCAGATTTAAACTTGAATTGGTGCCTATGGAAACACATAGAAATGTAAACATTCAATATCCAACTTTATCCTCTGCAATACTTTTTATAGTGGGTAATAAGCTGTAGTCAGGTGGTCATTACCAGATTATGATGAGATTTTAACTATGACCAGTACATCATATAGCACATAATATAGTGGTCAGAATTATGACCAGCTGGTCCTATGGTGGTGAGAAAAAGACGTCATATTCTGGTCACTAAAAAGAAGACAAAATGCCTTTCCCCTGTTTTCTTCACTCCCAAATAATATGATTTGACTTTTTTTTTTTTCCCACCTTGTAACGTTCGTTGTTTGAAGGAGACCAAGGCGCAGCGTAATTTGTGGTCATCATATTTATTTAAATGAGAACCAGCAACAAAATAACAAAGTGAAACCAAAACGAACGTACCGTTCCGTAGGCTACAAGAGCTGTACAAAAACAAGATCCCACAACATAGGTGGGAAAAAAGGCTACCTAAGTACGATTCCCAATTAGAGACAACGATAGACAGCTGCCTCTGATTGGGAACCACACTCGGCCAAACACAAAGAAATACAAAACATAGAATGCCCACCCCACATCACACCCTGACCTAACCAAATAGAGAAATAAAACGTCTCTCTAAGGTCAGGGCGTGACACACCTTCACATTAGGGCTGGGCGATATTGACAAAATATCATATCACATTGTTGATGGTATTTGATGTTTCTGAATAACATTTCTAAATTATAGTCACGCTTGTTGGCATTGGATGAAGCTCAATGTTAAATTGAAATCTCCCTACCATCATATCTAAGCCAATATGGTGCCAATGTCGATGAACATTTGCAAATCAACTTCATTGGAGGTACACAACACACTCCCCGCCTCTCTTCATGTGCCGTCCGACTGTTACCGAGAACCACATACCGGATTTTTAACAGGGCCATTTACCAGGACATTAGGGAAAATATAAGAAATGTGGGCCGAATGTCTAGCCTCTGATAAGAACGAGACTACATCGTCCATAAAGTGACCATTAGACTTGCCACCTATTGTACTACCCTTTTACTGCAGTGGGGCAAATCAGGGTCAAACATAGTGTTTCTTGGTAGTCTTAAACAAATCTACTTTCAAACAAAAGTATACACCTCACACACATGGTTATGGGCTTTAAAAAAATAACACACCTGTACCATGTCAGACATAGAATTGAAATGTATTCAGTTTTGAGATTGCATCCCAATATTACACTTTATATATGTTAGCAGTTGATGTTACTCTTCAATAACACAGACCCCAAAAGCAAATCAGGGGAAGGAAAATATGTTTATAGATGGTAGATGTTCATGCTCCTCTGTCCTCAGTGATTCTCTCCTGAGTGATTCTCTCCACAGAACAAAGGGACAGGATGTAGTTTTATAACCCAGCCCTAGCCTGTGGTTGACCAATTAGAATTCCTTGCAATAAAACTGGGTCAATGGCCAAGTATCCTATTTCAGACTCAATATATAGACAAATTCCTCCCATGTCTCTGCATAAATCCCCTATTACAGAAAAAACATTAATTCCATTAATCGTTAGTACTCTATTGACTTTTAGTCCTCTTGACCTTTAGTACGGTATTGACCTCTCGTCCTCTGCGTTGTGTATTTATCTTCGAAATATTCTTACATATACATCACAGAACACAGAAATATAACACAACCGTTTGACATAGAACCACTGGATTGTCTGTGGTAAAGAAATCTTTTTTTAAAATTAATTATGAAATTATGAAAAATATTAATAACGTTCCACCCATGAGGCCTAGAGGTCGATTTGGTAAATAAATAAAAAATATCAGGTTGGCTAAATCCAGTGGGTGTCTTTTTAGACCCACCTAGAGTTGCTTGGCCACAACTCAGTAGGCCCTCCATGGATGCCTTTCAAAACCCATTTTGAAAACCCCACCTGTTTAGTTTGGGTTGTCAGTGGCTCCTTTGTTAGTTTCCTTTTTCTGTTGAGCAACGATTTTGGGTTTCTTTTCAGGGAACGTCTCAAAATGTGGGCTCATCCGGGATGTTGTGTCCCAGGCTTGTTGTAGTCGCACAAATCACTCTGAAGCAGTGGAAAGTTGCATAAACAATTTAAAAAAATTAAAAGCCATGGACTTCAAAGTGAAAAGCATTTGAAGAAAAACCCACTTGGGAAGTACTAGACCGATGTACCGAGGCAAATGTGATCCTCTTTGCTAAGCATTTTAATAACACTTGTATAACACATATTCAAAAGCAGTAGTCAAAGAGTTGCTCGAGGCTGCTTTGGTGGAGGATGGAATCCTCTCTGAAAGCTGGGCTGATGACAAGGGTGCTATGGGCAGTGGAGTCCCATAGACGTGCAACTGCGGGAGGTAGAACGAAGGGAGGGAACATTATTTATAGTAAGGGTTACATGGGGAAAACCAGGCCTCTCTGAAATGGATGGCCCTCCCTTCAGCAAATATGTTTTACCTAAACTCTTCCTGAATGATTGAAAAAAACTAAAAGAGTGACCCTCCTATACCCAAAATAATATTTAAAACAAAGTGCATAGCAGAGAACATCCTTACCGTTTACCCTCACTTCTTGGACAGACCAGAGCCTTATATGCCGTTTTAGAAACTGTTCCGTAAGCATAACATGGCCACGCAGGAATTTTGATAGTGGGACAGAAGGTTGTGGGTTCACAGACCACCGTGGACAAGAGTAGGGGTGGAAAGATCTCCTTTATAGTAAAATAATTGCATTAATCTATCATTGTATTTGCAGGTCAGACATAAACATTTCATGTAATTCTACATCATTTTACATATTAACAGAATCATTTTTAATACCACACAAATTACAGAAATTACAGGCTAAGAATGGACAGAGATAGGCCTAATGTATTCATCTTATCATATTTCTCCAATGCCAAATCAGTCTGTCTTGTTTGTAACAAAACTGTCCGTGTTTGCAATTACGTCTGAGACGTCATTAGGAATCTGAGCATGGTACTTTCAAAAGTTAGGCCTACCTTTCCACCCCAGACAGTAGGCCTACCGATGCAGAAGAAAAATGTAAGCTTTAACTGCTGGCTACTCTTCTTCAATGGCTTAACCCAAATGAGAGAAAGTCACAAGTGTTTCCCTAAAAGCTGTCTGGGTTTAAACAACTTCTATTATACAGAAAGTGAATAGCTTAATCAATTGATAGTGACAGAATTACATTACTTCCCAAGCAAAGTACATTTTTTTGTCTCCTCAGCTATAGAAGGTGGTAGCACAGCCTCTGAATATCAAAGAAATGAAACAATGACATCACCATATGCATTGGAGTCATGTCTTTCCCTGGTATCTTTCCCTGGTTCCTTTTTTATGTCTTTATTTTAGTTGGTCAGGGCGTGAGTTGGGGTGGACATTCTATGTTGTTTTTCTATGTTTTGTTCTGTTGTTATATTTCTARMTSTTTGGCCTAGTATGGTTCTCAATCAGAGGCAGGTGTCAGTCGTTGTCTCTGATTGGGAGCCATATTTAGGTAGCCTGTTTTCTATTGTGTTTTGTGGGTGGTTGTTTCCTGTGTTAGTGTTTGCACCATACGGGACTGTTTCGGTTGTTTGTTTGTACTTTTGTTATTTTGTTCAGTGTTCTGTTGAGTTATTAAATATCTCATTATGGACACCTACCACGCTGCACATTGGTCCGATCCTTGCTACTCCTCCTCCTCAGAAGAGGAAATCCGTTACAACTGTAGATCACTTTATATAATCGGATCTGTTTTATTTTCTTCAAAATTTTAAGCTAACAATGGGTAGGCCTGTGCTTTTTCCCATTTTGTTTAATTAAAGGTACTCCTGGTTTTAACTTCACAGCCCTTCACTGACACGGAGGTAGGCTATTTAAAGCGT
Organism: Salvelinus sp. IW2-2015; assembly: GCF_002910315.2. NCBI lineage: Eukaryota > Metazoa > Chordata > Actinopteri > Salmoniformes > Salmonidae > Salvelinus > Salvelinus sp. IW2-2015. Next base: position 27,476,073 of record NC_036848.1, read on the forward strand.
GCATGGTGGGTTGAGGAATTGGCCGACAAAATCTATGTACAGTACATTCGGAAAGCATTCAGACCCCTTGACTTTTTCCACGTGTTGTTACGTTACAGCCTTATTCTAAAATTGACTAAATTGTTTTTTCCCCACTCAATCTACACACAATAACCCATAATGACAAAGCAAAAACTGTTTTTTAGAAATGTTAGCAAATTTATAAAACAATGGAAAACTGTAATATCACATTTACATAAGTATTCAGACCCTTTACTCAGTACTTTGTTAAAGCACCTTTGGCAGCTATTACAGCCTGGAGTTTTCTTGGGTATGACGCTACAAGCTTGGTACACCTGTATTTGAGGAGTTTCTCCCATTTCTTCTCTGCAGATCCTCTCAAGCTCTGTCAGGTTGGATGGGGAGCGTCACTGCACAGCTATTTTCAGGTCTCTCAAGAGATGTTCGATCGGGTTCAAGTCCGGGCTCTGGCTGGGCTACTCAAGGACATTCAGAGTTGCCTTGTCTGTGTGCTTAGGGTTGTTGTCCTGTTGGAAGGTGAACCTTTGCCCCAGTCTGAGGTCCTAAGCACTCTGGAGCAGGTCATCAAGGATCTCTCTGTACTTTGCTCCGTTCATCTTTCCTTAGATTCTGACTAGTCTCCAAGTCCCTGGCGCTGAAAAACATCCACAGCATGATGCTGCCATCACAATGGATCACTGACTGAATAGTGCCAGATTTCCTCCAGACGTGACGCTTGGCATTCAAGCCAAAGAGTTCAATCTTGGTTTCATCAGACCAGAGAATCTTGTTTCTCATGGTCTGAGTGCTTTAGGTGCCTTTTGGCAAACTCCATGCGGGTTGTCATGTGCCTTTCACTGAGGAGTGGCTTCCGTGTGGCCAGTCTACCATAAAGGCCTTGATTGGGGGTGCTGCAGAGTTGGTTGTCCTTCTGGAAGGTTCTCCCATCTCCACAAAAGAAGTCTGGAACTCTGTCAGACAGACCATCAGGCTCTTGGTCACCTCCATGACCAAGGCCCTTCTCCCCCGATTTCTCAGTTTGGCCGAGTGACCAGCTCTAGGATTAGCCTTGGTGTTTCCAAACGTCTTCCATTTAAGAATGATGGAGGCCACTGTGTTCTTGGGGACCTTCAATGCTGCAGAAATGTTTTGGTACCCTTCCTCAGATCTGTGCCTCGACACAATTCCTGTCTCGGAGCTCTACGGACAATTATTTTGACCTCATGGCTTGGTTTTGCTCTGACATGCACTGTCAACTGTGGGACCTTTTATAAACAGGTGTGCCTTTCCAAATCATTTCCAATCAATTGAATTTACCACAGGTGGACTCCAATCAAGTTGTAGAAACATCTCAAGGATGATCAATGGAAATAGGATGCACCTGAGCTAAATTGAGTCTCACAGCAAAGGGTCTGAATATTTATGTAGTAAGGTATTCTGTTCATTTTTAATACATTTGCTGAAATTTCCTTTTGCCTTTTGGTAGACAGTCATTGTAAATAAGAATTTGTTCTTAACTGACTTGCTTAGTTAAATAACGGTTAAATCAATATAAATAAATGGACAAAACCTTTTTTTAAATAAGTTTTGTATTATTTACTAATTTAACTGTGCTAAACTAAATTGTGGATATGATTTTGATTTGGACAATTTATGACTTTGTATAATATGGCATGGCCCAATGCCACACGAGTAAATCGAATCCCTGCATGAATAATGTATGATGTCAATGAGGAATTTGCCAAAACGTTCATGTAAATTTGCTATCTCAATAGAATTTATTTCCATGATCTGTGAATTTGAGGTTTCAGGTTTGTGCTAACCTGGCAGAGAATCATAACGAAAAGCTTACTATTTTGCACACCGCAGGTCAAAACATCAACCACTGACTCATATTCAGTTTTGGAGAGGTAACGTTTATATTCCAGAATATTCGTGCTCAAAAGTTCATGGACCCAAATTGCATCAATTTCTTTCGGTAACCATCTGCCTCTTGGCTGTACAGTTTAGCTCAGACATTAAGCCTACTGGAGGTGAGGATCAGACGTGCTGCTATGAGATTGTTGTTAGTGGATCGATACCCATTAGGACTGTGGCGGTGCTTTGATCTATCGTGTTCATCTTTTATTTGAAAATATTCAATCCCCTCGATTCATTCGTTAGGGAAAAGATGTATTACCCCAGGCAGGATAGCTCATGTTTAATTACAAGTGAAAGTAATTAGGCTATAACACAACATAACCTAGACATTGACCAGTAATTTGATCAAATACGTCAGGACTGCCAATCTAACGAGATTTTGCCGAGATATGTCTGTGACCGTTCAGACCATGCACATGGATGTGTAGAATTTAGCTATCACATGGATACCGTAATTCTATTGAATTGTTGTCAATCTCCCACTATTTCCCTTTACAATGTCATTAGAAATGTAGGCCAATATATGATGATACATGCCTATACCATAATCTTTCAGTGAGGCAGTGATCAAATAGGCTATATTTGTGTGGTAAAATAGCCTATTCTTCAAATCTCAAGACAAATTATTGCCATATACCCTGTCCTGAGAATACTATAATAATAGTTTTCAATATTATTTCATAATAAGCTCCTATTCTGGAGGAAGGATGCATCATTTCGAAAAGATGCATAAATATATGTGGTGTCGAAGTTTGACAATTATTTATTTCAAGATTTAAACTTAAATGTTAAGTCTCTGTTATTGCCAAGTTGATGTAACCCCGAGACCTCCATTCATAAAGTCTTTATATCAGTCATTGATCAGCCCAGATGAAGGCTGGAGAAAGACGACGAAGAGCACCGATTAATCTTATCACTTGTAGATTTGAAGATGAATCGCACATACATCCATTAAAAAAAGAGTCTCGCAGAAATGGCAGCTGGCTCTGATATTGGGTCACATATCACTAGTCTATAAATCAAAACGGACGACTGGCAGATTGGAAAGAGAGGAAGACAGCATAGGAAGCAATGTATACATCATCTATTCTAAAACATCAAAATCAATTAAATAGAGATAGATAGTCTAGCGAGCCCATGGATCTCTCCTCTTCTGAAACTTCAATATAGAAAATCCAACAACATGATGTAACATTCCTTGAATTGGACTATACATTTTCTGCAATGTCACAGAGTAAGCTACATTCATATAATACCAATCATATCCTCCCCGAAAAAATATTGTCGATATAGGCTACTTATAATACATTTGCAGGATCTTCTTCAGGCTATGTACACTTTTAAGAATATGATTTTTACACCAGACGGCTGTAAATGACAGTGGTTGGCCTGACCAATGCATCTACTCTGCAAACTCTTCCTCGAGTATTTCATGAATCACGTGACAGAGATGGTGGGGGTCAACTATGGTTGCTCACCAGACTTTCTGACATATGATTTAGGAACTTGCTTCAGAGCAATACAACTTTGTGTTTTATATTATTTGCAGGGTGCTGCAAATATGAAATAAACATACCCATAGTTTCTTCTTTGCCTTCAAGAACAAAGATAAGAACTCTCATATTTCTTTGGCAGACGGTCTGGTCTCATATAGATGTGCTGCAAGGCAAGTATATATATATATATTTAAAAAAAAAAAAAAAAATATCCTGAACAATGCCCACATCTTAGGCCTCTCCTGAAACGTTCAATGGGGCCATTTATTTCTCTATCAGAAAAGGGTTGGTTGGTTACAATTTGATCAATTCTAATTGATTCCATATATATACAGTATCAGTCAAAAGTTTGAACACACCTACTCATTCCAGGGTTTTTCTAAATTTGTACTATTTTCTACATTGTAGAATAATAGCGAAGGCATCAAAACTATGAAATAGCACATATGGAATGATGTAGTAGCCAAAAAAGTGTTAAACAAATCAAAATATCAAAGTAGCCACCCTTTGCCTTGATGACAGCTTTGCACACTCTTGGTATTCTCTCAACCAGCTTTATGAGGTAATGCTTTTCAATTAACAGTTTATTTTTAATTTTTTCAATTAACAGGTGTGCCTTGTTAAAAGTTCATATATGGAATGTCTTTCCTTCTTAATGCGTTTGAGGCAATCCGTTGTGCTGTGACAAGGTAGGGGTGGTATACAGAAGATAGCTCTATTTAGTAAAAGACCAAGTCCATATTATGGCAAGAACAGCTCAAATAAGCAAATAGAAATGACAGTCCATCATTACTTTAAGACATAAAGGTCAGTCAATGCAGACCATTTCAAGAACTTTGAAAGTTTCTTCAAGAGCAGTCTCAAAAACCATCAAGCGATATGATGAAACTGGCTCTCATGAGGACCGCCACAGGAAAGGAATACCTCTGCTGCAGAGGATACGTTTATTAGAGTTACCAGCCTCAGAAATTGCAGCCCAAATAAATGTTTCACAGATTTCAAGTAACAGACACATCTCAACATCAACTGTTCAGAGGAGACTGTGTGAATCAGGCCTTCATGGTCGAATTGCTGCAAAGAATCCACTACTAAAGGACACCAATATGAAGAAGAGACTTGATTGGGCCAAGAAACATGAGCAATGGACATTAGACCGGTGGAAATCTGTCCTTTGGTATGATGAGTCCAAATTTGAGATTTTTAGTTCCAACCGCCGTGTCTTTGTGAGAAGCAGAGTAGGTGAACGGATGATCTTTGCATGTGCGGTTCCTACCGTAAAGCATGGAGGAGGAGGTGTGATGGTGTGGGGGTGCTTTGCTGGTGACACTGTCTGTGATTTATTTAGAATTCAAGTAACACTTAACCAGCATGGCTACCACAGTATTCCACAGCTATACGCCATCCCATCTGGTTTGCGCTTAGTGGTACTATCATTTGTTTTTCGACAGGACAATGACCCAACACACCTCCAGGCTATGTAAGGGCTATTTGGCCAAGAAGGAGAGTGATGGAGTGCTCCAACAGATGACCTGGCCTCCACAATCACCCGACCTCAACCCAATTTGAGATGGTTTGGGAAGAGTTGGACTGCAGAGTGAAGGAAAAGCAGCCAACAAGTGTTCAACATATGTGGGAATTGTTGGAAAAGCATTTCAGGTGAAGCTTGTTGAGAGAATGCCAAGAGTGTGCAAATCTGTCATCAAGGCAAAAGGTGGCTACTTTGAAGAATCTAAAATCTATTTAGATTTGTTTAACACTTTTTTGCTTACTACATGATTCCATATGTGTTATTTAATAGTTTTGGTGTCTTCACTATTATTCTACAATGTAGAAAATATTAAAAGAAAATAGTAAAAATAAAGGAAAACCCTGGAATGAGTAGGTGTGTCCAAACTTTTGACTGGTACTATATATATATATATGTGATTAGTTTACATTGTTATGTGACAAATTATTATTAAAAACTGCAAGGCCTCCTGCTGCCCTTCTCATGCGATGCCAATTGGTAACAGGGGGGGATTAAATACAATAAACAGGATTTGCAAATCAAATGGATTTACTAATGTTCAAACAACTAATCATAGACCACGAGGCAGCCATGTTCACGTCAGCAATTATATCCTAAATTAATTCATGTAAGGCAAGTAAACTATAATACATACTGTATATATTTCTATTCCGGACTCTGACATTGCTCATCCTAATATTTATAGATTTCTTAATTCCATTCTTAAATTTTTTAGATTTGCGTGTATTGTTTTGCATTATTAGATATGACTGCACTGTTGGACCTAGGAACACAAGCATTTACACCCGCAATAACATCTGTTAAATATGTGTATGCTACCAATAAAATTGGATTTGATTTGATTCTTATTTACGGAATGAGATCCTGGTGATCGGCGAATAGTGTTTCCCAATAGGCGATGTGGCCATTACTCTTCTTCGCTGTCTAGTCAGCTGCGTAGGCTAAAAGCTACCCATGTTCTCCTACGACCTCTCCCATAGTGGGCGCCTCCCGCAGATGTGTTTATAGGCAACCAATCATTGGAACTGGATTATAATACTCCCTTGTGTTTTTGAAAGGATAGAGCTCTCGTTATTGATTCTAGAGGCATTGGATGTGAAATGAATCATATTTAGTCAGTAGTTCCGCGATCTACGTTATGGCTACACTACGCTAAAATAAGGTAAGCCGAGGGCTGAAAAATGCTTGTAAATGGTTGGCTATTTTCTTTTTGATTTATGACCATATGACTCGCGCGCGGTTCAAGCAGAGTTCATAAAGCTGTATGTCTCCATACCAAACGACATTTGTTTTCTCTTCAAAACAACTGTGTCTAATCTTATGTTTGACCTATTTTGGTTACTTATAACAGCATACCCGTTATAGCATAATCGTTATCATGAATTTAGAGACCTTGATTTTCTTCATGTTGAAGATTTCAATGGAAATGTAAATAAACGTTATTAGACATTTACAACATATATCCTACCATTAACAGTTATTTTTCTTTTCTTTTTTTTAATGAACTTTTATTTATTCAGGGTAGCTCAATTGAGAGCTCATTCCCAATGGTGCCCTGAGTACACACATTTTTCTCACAACAGGAAGAACAATTTACATTACAATTAAAACAAGAAGAATAAAAATAACCACAAGGCACAACATCAACATCAACATTTCAACAAATAAACCACTACAATGGCAAGCCTAAATAAGTTCAGGAGTAAAAATGTCTTTAACAATTCACATAATAAGTTGCATGGACTCACTCTGTGTGCAATTTATAGTGTTTAACATGATTTTTGAATGACTACCTCATCTCTGTACCCCACACATACAGTTATCTGCAAGGTCCCTCAGTCAAACAGTGAATTTCAAACACAGATTCAACCACAAAGAACAGGGAGGTGTTCCAATGTCTTGCAAAGAAGGGCACCTATTTGTAGATGGATAAAAATAAAATAAAGCAGACATTGAAAACCCCTTTGGGCACGGTGAAGTTATTAATTATACTTTGGATGGTGTACCAATACACAGACACTACAAAGATACAGGCATCCTTCCTAACTCAGTTGCTGGAGAGGAAGAAAACTCTTCAGGGATTTCACCATGAGGCCAATGGTGTTTAATGTCTGTGAACATTATGTCCTGAATACAAAAAAGCATTATGTTTGGGGCAAATCCAACACATCACTGAGTACCACTCCATATTTTCAAGCATGGTGGTAGCTGCATCATGTTATGGGTATGCGTTAGCAGTCTGGCTATTTAGCAGTCTTATTTATTTTTTAAGAACAAATTCTTATTTTCAATGACAGCCTAAGAACAGGGGGTTAACTGCCTTGTTCAGGAGCAGAACGACAGATTTTTACCTTGTCAGCTCAGGGATTTGATCTTGCAACCTTTCAGTTACTAGTCCAACACTCTAAACATTAGGCTACCCTGCCGCTTGGGGGTAGAAGCTGTCTTGGAGCCTGTTGGTCCGAGAGCCGATGCTCCGGTACCCTTTGCCAGACGGTAGCAGAGTGAACAGTCTATGGCTTGGGTGGCTGGAGTCTTTGGCAATTTTTCGGTCTTTCCTCTGATATGGAGGTCCTGGATGGCAGGGAGCTCGGCCCCAGTGATGTACTGGGTTGTCTGTACCACCATCTGTAGCGCTTTGTGGGCAATGGCGGCGCATTTGCCATACTAAGGGGATGATGCAGCCAGTCATGATGCTCTCGATGGTGCAGCTGTAGAATTTTGTGAGGATCTGAGGACCCATGCTAAATCTTTTCAGCCTCCTGAGGGGTAAGAGGCGCTGCCATGCCTTCTTCACAACTGTGCTGGTGTGTGTTGACCACGTTAGATCCTTTGTGAAAAAAAGACTCACAGCTATAATCGCTGCCAAAAGTGATTCTAACATGTATTGACTCAGTGGGATGAATATTTATCTAATCAAGTGTTATATTCGTGTTTACATTTATTTTTATTTTTTACAAATGTAATAATTTGTCTTTCACTTTGACATTGCAGAGTATTTTGTGTGGATAGTTGACAAAAAATGACAGTTAAATCCCTTTTAATCCTACTTTGTGACACAACAAAATGTGGAACATGTCAAGGGGTGTGAATACTTTCTGAAGGAACTGTATCTGATATTGAATAAAGAAATGTGTAGTCTGCCAGTGGCAAGTTAGGGTTTTGTTTATGTTTTTCTGTAAATGGGACTTTATGATCGAGACTATTGACAGGCTTATCTTGTTTTTTTTTGTGTGGAGTTGTTGGATAAATATCTATAGATAGTTGTAATAATGTTATTATCATGCAATAGCTATATTCATATGTCTTTAATTAGTTTTATTCATTTGTCTATTCATTTAACACAGCATTGTACGAGATCTTCAGTTTCTTGGCAATTTCTCGCATGGAATAGCCTTCAGTTCTCAGAACAAGAATAGACTGACGAGTTTCAGAGGAAAGTTATTTGTTTCGGGCCATTTTGAGCCTGTAATCGAACCCACAAATGCTGATGCCCCAGATACTCAACTAGTCTAAAGGCCAGTTTTATTGCTTCTTTAATCAGAACAACAGTTTTCAGCTGTGCTAACATAATTGCAAAAGGGTTTTCTAATGATCAATTAGCCTTTTTATATTTGGATTAGCTAACACAACGTGCCATTGGAACACAGGAGTGATGGTTGCTGATAATGGGCCTCTGTACGCCTATGTAATTATTCCATAAAAATGTGCAGTTTCCAGCTACAATAGTCATTTACAACATTAACAATGTCTACACTATATTTCTGATCAATTTGAAGTTATTTTAATAGACAAAAAATTGGATTTTCTTTCAAAAACAAGGACATTTCTAAGTGACCCCAAACTTTTGAACGGTAGTGACATTGCCTCTAAGTCGGTTGAAAGTGTCCTATTCACGTCATGATGCTATTGAGATGATAAGATGGATTCATGCTGTCACCCCCCTTATCTAGGGAGTTTTTCCTAGCCACCGTGCTTCTACATCTGCATTGCTTGCTTTTCGGGGGTTTAGGCTGGATTTCTGAACATCGGCTGATGTAAACAGGGCTTTATAAATAAATTTGATTGTTTCATTGATTCTGTCTTTTTTCATAACCTTTCAGGACAGCAACCAAGAGGCCATTGGAAGAAAACTATCACGTGACTTCTGGGTGCAAATGATCCTTCAGAAGGTCAAAAAGGCCCCAGTAGCTGGTGAGGCCTTTCTTGGCAATGCTGAAAAATATGAAAACTACTACACTGAACAAAAATTTAAACGCAACATGTAAAGTGTTGGTCCAATGTTTCATTAGCCGAAATAAAAGATCCCAGACATTTTCCATACGCACAAAAAGCTTATTTCTCTCAAATTTTGAGCACAGATTTGTTTACATTCCTGTTAGTGAGCCACCTCCAACGTGTTTTAGAGAGTTTGGCAGTACATCCAACCGGCCTCAAAACCACAGACAATGTGTATGGCATTGTGTGGGCGAGCGGTTTGATGATGTCAACATTGCAAACAGAGTGCCCCATGGTGGCGGTGTGGTTATAGTATGGGCAGGCTACGGACAACAAAGACAATTTTATTGATGGAATTGGAACACCTCCCTTTTAATGTATTATCGCTGCAACTCCCCAACGGACTCCCCTATGGTTTCCCTAATGGGCATGGGGAGGTCGAGTCATGCTTCCTCCGAAACATGACCCGCCAAAGAGCGCTTCTTAATAACACAAGCCAGCTTAACCTGGAAGTCAGCCGCACCAATGTGTCGGAAGAAACACTGTTCACCTGACGACCGAGGTCAGCCTGCAGGCACCCGGCCCGCCACAAGAAGTCGCTAGAGCCCCCCCCTAACCCGGATGACGCTGGCCCAATTGTGCGCCACCCTATGAGACTCCTGATTACGGCTGGTTGTGATACAGCCCGGGATCGAAACCAGGTCTGTAGAGACACTTCTAGTGTCTAGTACACTTCTAGCCTTAGACCACTGCGCCACTCAGGAGGCCCTATTGATGGCAATTTGAATGCACAAAAATACCATGACTAGATCCAGAGGCCCATTGTGAGGCCCATTTTTTTTAAAGGTATGTGACAACAGATGCATATCTGAAATCCATAGATTAGGGCCTAAGGAATTTATTTCAATTGACTGATTTCCTCATATGAACTGTAACAGCAATATCGTAAAAATTGTTGCATGTTGCGTTTATTTTTGTTCCGTATATATTTGGAGATTCCCCATAATCAAGGTGTCAATGGGTTTAGACACAATCATGACGCACCAGCCCACCAACCCTTGGCCCACCTGGAGAGCCAGAGCAACTTGAAGGAGTTGGATTGCTCATCGCAGTTAAATGGCAACAAATCACAGCATTCACAGCACCCAAAGGAGCGTGACCCTAACTCAAATTCTACCTTCACCAAAAGCATCTTCCCATGGATGAAGGAGTCGACAAGGCAGATCTGGAAAAAGAACAACCGAGACAAACCCGTAAAAGTATATGGTGTGTATTCAAATGCGTAGCCAAACAGATGGACAGTAGGCGAAATCCCAATTACAAATAATAGATTTTTAAGCTTGATAAATGCTAATATTATTAGGTGATTACGACCAATGGGCGATGGCTAATTCTAGCCTATTTCCAGTTTCGACTGAAGCTTAAATGTTGATATAATGTAATATCATGTTGATAAGATTCCATTTATGATTATGTTACATTTAATTTTATCTCGGCAGAACTCTCTGGTAAAGAGGAAAGCCCAACAACTACAGCCTAAAAAGGGTGTGCACTGCGTACGCAAGCGGCCAGTTGGTGGAGCTCGAGGCGTTCCACTTAAATCGTTTCCTGTGCCATCCCAGGCGCGTGGCGATGCCTAACCAACTCAATTTTAAGGAAAGGCAGATCAAGATTTGGTTTCAAAATCTGAGAAGTACAAGAAAGATGAAAAGTTTAAGGACTGTGCTCTTCATCAGGTAGCCCAGAAGCTCTTACCATCAAATCGATTTGGTTTCAAAATCTGAGAAGTACAAGAAAGATGAAAAGTTTAAGGACTGTGCTCTTCATCAGGTAGCCCAGAAGCTCTTACCATCCTTGGTTATATTAATGCAATGGGTGATGATGATTATGATGCTGTTTCCCCCCCATCTTTAAAGCTGCAATATGTAACTTTCTGGGTGACTGACCAAATTAACATAGAAATGGGAGTTATAGCTATGTTATGATCATTGACAGCAAGTCTAAGAAGCAGTAGATCTGTTCTATTTGTGCTATTTCTATGCTTCCCATTCTTAAGTTTCGTTTTTGGGTCTTTAACTTTAGGTTTTGTACACCAGCTTTAAACAGCTGAAAATACAATATTTTGGGTTGTTGACTATATATTTCACAGTGGTTTAGCTGGTACAATGATTCTCTACACTATGCATTGCTTGTTTTGTCACATAAACTGAAATTTGTGGAACTATTAGAAAAATGGCAGAGCGATATCTGCATATTGCACTTTTAAAAGCTCTTCGATGTAAAATCCCCTGTTTAGGGGACCTGCTTGGTTCTGGTACTGGTTCCCGACCGACATTTTTGCTCATAAATTAATATGTGGAAATGGCTTGCAATGAACGGTAGGTAGCCCTGTTTCTCACTGACACAGGAGTATATATCTTCTGCCTGTATGAAGCTGGATTTGAAATCTGACTCCACTTGAAGCTGGGATGTCTCTCCTACCATTTCATTTGCTCTTCCAATTGTCCATCAACTCCGAGCTGAATCCTATGTCAACGCCACTAACACCACATATGCCTGGAATCCTTACATCGTAATGCAGAAGGAGAGAGTGTTTTTTGTTGCCGTAGCACATTCAGAGATCGATTTATAGCCAGTAATCTAAAATAATTCATAGATTTGAAACAAAACCACTTTCTGCTTGTCATGGATGGATAAAATAAATATGAGATGAAAGGCGAGTTCCTAAGGAGTTCAGTAAACCACGCTAGAGCTCTTTGAGACATTCACCGCAATGGGGTCAGAGGTTTTGATAAAGAGAGAGCTTTAGAAAATATGAACCTTTTCTCTAACTTTAAATACACAAATATGTATTTTACAGTTATAAGGAAGGTGAAATCTTATAGTTAGTGGTTTTATCAATTGATTATACTGTATGTAGAAAAATATGTGAAGCCTTATTCATACAGTTTTGTTGAATAGGAAATACTGTTTCATATTTTCATATTTTATCATATTTGTACTGTGTACTTGAGCTTGTCCTCAAAAGTGACTACACCTCAGCAATGTATAACTATTTTTACCAGAAAGGTAAGATTTTCAACCTTTCTTGGAGTATGTAGCATTACTAGTTATTGTTTATGGCCCTCTCATGATAAATCATTACTTTTGGGGATTTAAGTAGATTGCATTTAGTTATATTTAAAGCTTCAACAAAAATATTATGTCAGTGCACCAGTCTATTCAAACTCAATGAAAGCCCAACAGAAATATGCCAACACAACCCCAGAATATGCTCCATGCAGTATGCAGGACAATGATAGTATTTTATTCATAATGCTCAAGATGGCCCTGTTTATGTTGACGTGAACTTGCCATTCACTGCATATGGGATAAATAACTTGTGTAATAATACTGCACAGATGACATCAAGGCAACATAAACATACACTGTGATCCAAACACATCATACCTGTTGGGGCATAATTATTCTCAAGAAAGAATCAATCACGCTCTTAAACTGACTCATTAGTTGATGGAATCCAAACTTCAGGTTGTGCAATATTTTTTTTTTGGGCGCAAAGGCACATTACTCGCAATATCCAAATGCATGCAGCACCTACAGGCTATTGATCCTGTTGGACAGTTCTTTATTTATATTATTTTGGTTTCTTATCCAATTATCTGAAACCACAGGTTAATGTAAAACATCAAGTGTAGTTCAAATCAATATCAAGCAAAAACGTTTCTCACTTGTGTGTTTGTGCTAGACTTGACGTGGTGTACTTTTATAATTGGAGCAGGCATTGGAATATTAGAAAGATATTTATTACAATGTTATTTTGTATTATTTATAGGCTATTTATTAAATTAATTAATGGGAAATTCTTATTTTTTATTCTGTAAGACTGACATTTTTTTATCATAGGGCTTAGTGTTTACAGACAGACTGACACTTATGCTCGAGGGACCGATGAATCAATCAATGTTCCTCAAAATGTTATTTAAATGTGATATCCTTTTATGTACTCTATCAAGTGCATGTAGGCTATATGCTGACGAAGAATTGTCGTACTGTTGAATAAAATGCATGTGTTGGTTGTTCAGACGTTCTACAGCACCTGTGTGTTTATTTATGACACATATTGTTTTCAAAAAAGAGCATGCCCTACCTACAAATCTACTAAATGTAAAATACATAAAAAGTATGTTAAAATATGTCAAATGAAAGAGGCCACACGAAGTGTAGTCTGGTGAAAATTGTATGCAAAAATAAATGGTTAAATGTCTAAAAGGCACAATGATTTAGCCGTTTCTTTGTTCCCGCTTGAACAAATTGAAGAACCAGCTGTCAAGCGTTTAGAGGAGCGGAAGATTGATCATTGCATTCAAGACTCCTCTCTAAACTTATCTCTCAGCCAGTAAAACACGCCGAGTTAATAAAACAATTCACGAGCTGCTTTACTTATACACATTGGGAACATAATTTTATTGTATCATCTTGGAACAATGGAACATTTCAGTTCACTAAACTTACATAGGCCTATTCTTGGCACACTCGTAAAAAAGCACAGCTAATTGACTACTTCGAGCACATAGCCCATCCAAATCAACCGATTGCTTCAAACTCTAAAATATCGACAAACGAAATCTTTCATTTTTTAAAAGACTTAATCATTCTCCCACAGTCTGACCAGAAGGTATTTGCAGAAGTTACGTGTTCGCGTTCCTATCAAATTGATGGGCGAGTTTGATTCAACCATTTGTCATGTAAATGTAGGACGTTTGATGGATGATCCCGATTTGACAAACTGCTGTAGGTGCCTTGCCATTGACCTAAAGTGAGTCACATGGGCTGTCACTAAGGTGATATGAGCTTTGGTAGGCAGTTTTACAGCTTTGACATACAACCTAGAGGTTAGGTTGTAGGGCACAGGGAAGATACATTATCCGTCTTCATTAATTTTGCCATAACAATACAGTATGACCTCTTACTTAGATTATACAAGTAATAACCGGGGGACGAACATATTCAATACCAAGGCCGGATACCACAATTGAAACAATGTTTACATGTCCTCGTCTTCCAATTCATGCGCAACAAGTGATAGTTACGGGTCCGATGGGCGGTTAGTTGGTGGTTCTTCGGATGCCTCAGCATAAGACTTTGAGCCACATTCTCCGCCAGTATCAGCCACATCATATAGATCTCCAGTTTGGCACAACGGGAAACTCAGTGTATTGCTCGCCAACAGGGCCAAACGTGGACTAAGGACTTCATCAATACGCTCTCAATCATGAGAAAGAACGAGGTTTCATTCTGTCGCCTGGGATTCCTGTTTCAGCCATTGGAACGAACATGCCCCCCCTGGACGAGGGGAACAGTGGGCCAGGGTCTGCACCAAGCAGCTAGTATCTTCACTTTAGCAGTGGGAAACAGGGGCAGCAAGAAGACTTGGAGAGTATTTACTCGATATTAGTTCCTTCCCAATGTAGTGATAAGGATTCTGCTGATCAAATTTAAAAAACTTTCGACTGGATGAAAGTTAAGACAGGTTGGTTAACTACTGGGACATGGTCAGCAATAACATTGTCATGACAAAAGTTAATTTATAGACAACATTACAAAATATATATTTTTTGAGGACATTTAACAGAGACACTGCCTAATCAATGTGTGTGCTGTCCATGTTTGTGCATAAAACATGTACCGTGATGCGTAAAATAAATGATCAAATATAGAATGTGTATTTGTATTAGTATAACTGCACTGTTTGCTTGGCTGCTCACAATCATCACATAATCATAATAAGTCTACATAGTTGATTCCTGTTTTCATTTCTTCGTTCAAAATTACATTCATTCAATCAGTTCCTTCATCCATTCATTCACTTTTACAGTTTAACAATATGGAGTCCCTGGCCAAAAGACTGTAATCCACACCAACTTCACCACAAAGCAGCTGACAGAGCTCGAGAAGGAGTTCCATTTCAACGACCAGGGCCGGTCGAGTGGAAATTGCCGCTACTCAAGCACAACGAAACTCAAGTTAAAATTTGGTTCCAAAACCGCAGGACGAAGCAGAAAAAGCGCGAGAAAGCAGGCACGTTTTTTATAAACACAGCAGTACCGGCAAATGATGTGGTAGAGATCACCTCATCTTCTCCTAATGTGTCACCAAGCTCGAAGACCAAAAGCAACCATTTTACAAATAATATTTGAAATACCGCACTCAGGGTGCTGCACTTTGCTTATCACATTTTCAAAGATAACTCAGGTTTTACAGGTAGGATTAAGGCGCACTAATTTCTGCAGCCAATTCAGTGTAATGTTTGCACTATTCACACATGGTATTTTCAGACAAATTCGTTTTATAATTTAACTAATTATGAGAGAAATAAAATGAATGAAATATTTGTTTTGAAAATGTAAGTCTGTATTTGTGCTGATTTGCATATTTGTGAGTGAACGGAATGTTCCCATACAGTAGGCTATAAAGTATGACCATAAGGATATGGTGCAAGAAAACATAAATCTATAGTTCTTCTTCTTGGTGTTCTTTTTATGCAAATAGTATTTTGAAAGGAAAATATATCGCTG
This sequence comes from Salvelinus sp. IW2-2015, assembly GCF_002910315.2. NCBI lineage: Eukaryota > Metazoa > Chordata > Actinopteri > Salmoniformes > Salmonidae > Salvelinus > Salvelinus sp. IW2-2015. The sequence goes on from NC_036848.1 coordinate 27,491,813, forward strand.
TTTTGTGAAACTATTTTAAATCAGGCTACTCAGGAAATTAGGAATCAGATCGATTGACAATCTCGTATTATTGATCTCTATATAATATATGTATATATTATAAAACTACGACTAATATACAATGTTCTGTCTCTCTTTGCAGTTGAGTTCTACTCGTCCTTTTTCTTTGCATAATGTGACAGGAGAAGTCTTTCACCACACCTCGGAATACGTCCAGGGGTTCTAACCATGACAACAAACTGCATGGCGCCAGGTCTCACACTAGAAGTGTTACCAGTGTACCAAATTGTTTATGGGACTAATAAAAATAAAACTTCAACGGTCAAAATGAATGACCTTTGAATGTGGCATGAACACAACCAGTCATTATATTTCCATCTGATTGTCAAACAAATCACGTCAAAAAGTAGGCTACCTGTGCATGTTCTTACACTCCAAAATAATTCCAGCATCCAAACTGCATGTATACTCGAGCCATTTGATGAATGTAAATATAAATCTGTTACAAAACACCAAAATGTGTGCCTAATGACATTCAGCAGTTGTCATTGATTAGGCCTAAATTAATTGATTCGTCTTGTTGACAAATTCAGAATTTTTGTAGCCTGAAAAGTCGGGACACCTGAAATGGGTCTGAAACTGTCCCAGGAAAAACGTGATGGTCACCCTAACACACACCGTCAACTTACTAAAATGTGCATTACCATGAACTTCAAATTGGCCTACTGGTAGCCAGTGATGTAGGCCAGTGGTAATAAAAAATATGTGGGTAAACATTAAGTACATTAAATACATTAAGCAATGGTCCCTATACTTTCACTGCATTTTTCTGAAAAGGTGGGTAAACGGGGCTTACTTGCGTTTACCTTCCACTAAGACTACACCACCGCCGGTAGCCTACCCTCTAAGCCGAGGCAATTATACACACGTGAACACACGCAGAACAGGTAACCATTCAATATAATACATGAGTTGAATCAAAACATGTCTTACACCCTAGTTCATCAGTTGTCCATAATTCACGAGTTAATAACTGGAGTCTTCACAGATCTTGTTACACAATATACGACCTTTCTTTCCTTACGTTAAGGACATTTATGACAGTGTTAGGCTATTTGTAATTCTTAAGCATTCAACAATTCAAATAGAACACTGCATTTAAAGCCTGTACAAATTATGGATCTTGGAGATCTCGGGGGAAATGCACTGTAAGTGTAACTATGCCTATATTACACGTTTCGCTGTGAAAACAGTTCTCTTGGGCACACACACCCAAAACATTGCAGGTCTATGCCATTGCAAAATCACATGCTTCTAACCGAACGTTAAACCTCTTCTAACCGAAAGTCACCTTATAGGCCTACTGTCAATAACGTATAGCCTACTTGTTGGATGGATTGGATGCGCATTGGTGTCGAGCTCTAGGCTAGTTGTCTAGTGATATTCTCGACCATCATATTGTCGACCACAAATATCGATAGAAAATAATAAAGGTAAATAACTGGTCTACTACTTCTGGCCACAGATGGCAAGTAGAACACCAGTATCCGTGCGCACCTGAAAAACAAAGCAATTAGCACTATGAACAGCTGACTGACAAAATCAAAAAAAAGTCTAAATCAACGGATAAATCGAACGCATTGGAATAAAGGCGGTTTTTATTAAAAGATCCATGCCAAACAAATTGCGAAAATTAGGAAGTACAACGGAATATCTATATGTAAAGTAGCTCAGCTAAGGCAGAAATTCAGCACCAATCCTACTACTGAGTGGACAGCGCAGCCACAAATAAATGTAATGGTTTATTAAACAATAACATAAAGGTGGGGGGAAGCTTTTATTTTCATATTTACAATTGTAAAAAAAAAAAAAATGCCCTGAGATCCACAATCAATTAGCACAGTTTCTCACTTGCACTTGCCACTTTCTCTTTGATTGTTATAATTGTTCAGTCATCTCCGGATGGTATAGACAGTCTCAATATTTGCACTGGTTGTTAGGTTTGCACAGTTCCTGCCCCAGAGGCACTGGCCTGTCAGTGCCCTCTCCACCAAAGCCGAGGTTCATTCAAAGTTCACCCACAAATGGATTCACGAAGGCCTCTAGTCAATCTGTCAGGACACCAGAATGGCTTCGAAGAGTCAACTACAGGTCTCCCTCTCTCCTTTTTCTTTGCCTTTAATATTCGAGGCTAAAAATGGCAGGGGATATTTTTTCATCTACATATTGTATGGCTTGTTAGACAATTGAAGTGGATAATCATCATAGTTCCTTTCAAAATGTTACCATTAATTGTTAACAAAGATGGAACTCGTGCTAGATGATGATAATTTCATTAAAAGGCATATCTGCCTCATTGCCTCCAGCCGCCCACAACCCATGCCATCTTCTCCTCCCTCATTGTCTCTCTCTTTTTCAAGCTCTCTTCCTCCCATTTCCCTCTTCAGACTGTTTGAACAGCTAGTCAGCAGGCAAGCCCCGAGGATTTGAAATACATCTACATGAGTTTTTACGTTCTCTTCTAACAATTGGCATTAGTAATTGATAGATTTTCATTCCATTCTCTTCTGGAATATGCCAGGGGATGCCGATTCTGCAGGTAGCAGATCACGCTTTGACCAGGCAAAATGAGGAAGCTATATCATCCACTAGAGGCAACGTGAGCGCTAGGCACTGGTTTTTGTTTTAAGCCTTTCCCAAACCTTAATCCTTAAGAGGTTATTGACGCAACTGTAATATAATTTAAAAAATCCCCATCAAAATCCCTCAATTTAAGATAGAGATATAGGTTGAATCTCAATCCACCACATCCGCCTATGTTGGCCTACCGCATCTGTGGTGGAAGTTGGCCGAGGTCCAGCGGTGTTTGTCAGACCATGAGACATCCCGAAAATCGGTCTTCTCACGAAAATGTCTGTAGTGTCCGAACGGTTTGGCCTACAAACTAATATGACCACTCTATGTAAAGATGGGATTCTAACGAACAAGATGGTATTCACTTTGCTCTAGGAATGTGCTATTCGAATAATTTATATGGGCTATACAGTAGTAGTAAAGGCCAAATTCAATATATTGATATATATTTTTTTAAATACCTACAGGGGCCCTAAAATTCCAAATCAAATAGCTAAATGATCCATGCTATGACCATGTAAAAACAATTCCATATGTTAGCTTAGTAGAACCACGCAAAGGCTTAGACTTTTAGCGGTTTTAACCCTTAATTTAAGCACTTGAACCAGCCGCAGACTACGGCTCCGAGGGTTGTATGTTCAATCCCAGCGCTAGGCATAATTTTTTTTTGTATATATTTTTTTAAAGGGGAATTGCACCCACTGATTTGGACTACTTTGACTTGCTCCTGAAGAGATGCTGGTAGCCATGACAGAATACCATCTGTGGTCATCTTCGCCATATAACCCCCCCCCTCCCACCCAATTGGTTTATACTCCCTTATCCTCTTGGAATGAAATTATTTTTGGAGGTTGCTAAACCATTGCAATCACATTTCTGGACATGTTATGATACCCACTTTTGCTTCTTCTGGTAGGTCCTGGCACATGTTCATAACCTGGGGATCAGTTTGGAACCAACTTTGTCTAACAGAAAAACAGTGATTGTCATCATCTCTCAATTATAAACATAACTAGACAAATAGTAAAATCTCAGTTGGAAGCTAATTCTATTCTTTACAGATGTAGACTGGCTGACTCCAGATTGGATTTGATTCAGGCCGTGATGCCGTTTCACTATGCAACCAACTGTGACATGTTTTGGTATGTCCCTTGGTTGGTTTGAGTTTGTTGGTTGGTATGAGTTTGTTGCTGCTAGTTCGTACACTGTTGTAGTCAGACATGAGTTAGATAGTACCACCATAGCTCCATCCAATATTTATTTGTGCCCTAGATATGGGTTGCACTTCAGAGGCTAATGTGACTGTTTCATCTAAATGACACTAACTTAGTGGCATGGAAATACGATGACATTGCTAAAGTAGGCAAGTAATTAGTTGGAAACAACTTTGACATATTATGATGTCGTCAAATTTACTTTCGAGAGATGGCAATGTTGCCATTACTGTTACTAGCAAAGTTCATAACAAAATAGCTATCAATGCTAATGTTAGCTAGCAAAAATGCGGGGGTCCCCTCAATCTTAGATATCTGGCTAAAGTTATACTGCATCTTAAGTCAATCTGGCGACATCAAAATCATGACAAAAGGTTTTCCTACTAATTATTTGCCTTCTTTTGAAATGTTATCGTGTTTCCAAGCCATATCCGGAATCGTGTTAGTAAACGTTACCTAACGAGCTAGCTAGGTAGCTCGTTAGGTAACATTGACTAACACCGTTCCATACACATTTTGGGCAACCGCGGTATTCAAATGAGGCTGCATTGAAAACTAATGGGACTGTAGTGACTGTGTTGGCATCAAACTCCAGGTGTGAACTAAGTTCTATTCAGCGTTGATTGACATGATAATGGACTAATAGTATTGGAGAAAAGTTGAAAAATCGGACCCCTCCGACGCTGTACGTTAAAGTGTGACGTGTCACAACGTAACGTTCGGCACGCACTATGCAACTCATTCTCTCGCAGATTAAAACAAGAAATTATCAATGGTGAATGTAATGGTGAGTGTAAAGTTAATTACTCATGAGTTCAATAGTTATTTCAATTGTTCATTTTTCGCGTCATCACTGCGAGCCATCATGACTCTCAAAAATCGGGACAGCTGCAGATCACTTGTGAAGATAAACCCTATTCAAATTCGACACAAAGCTTCAAATAAGTATGTAATGAGACGTTATATACACTCTTTATAGTGTTTTATGTACATTTTAGAGGTGATAAGTTGGACAAAACAACAAATCAACATAGCCCCATTCAATGAAGGGAAGCAAAGTGGGCGGAGAGGTAATTTGCATTTGGAGCTTGGCGAAAGGGGGCATGATTTGTTGACAAACAATGCATTCGGAAAGTATTCAGAGCCCTTGACTTTTCCAGATTTTGTTACGTTACAGCCTTATTCTAAAATGGATTTAAAAAAATCCTCATCAATCTACACACAATACCCATAATGAAAAAGCAAAAACATTTTTCTTTTAAAATGAAAACCCCCCCAGAAATATCACATTTACATAAGTATTCAGACCCTTTACTCAGTACTTTGTTGAAGCACCTTTTGGCAGCGATTACAGCCTCGAGTCTTCTTGGGTATGACGCTACAAGCTTGGCGCACCTGTTTTTGGGGAGTTTCTCCCATTCTTCTCTGCAGATCCCCTCAAGCTCTGTCAGGTTGGATGGGGAGCACCGCTGTACAGTTATTTTCATGTCTCTCCAGAGATGTTTGACCAGGTTCAAGTCCGGGCTGAGGCTGGGCCACACAAGGACATTCAGAGACTTGTCCCGAAGCCACTCCTGCGTTGTCTTGGCTGTGTGCTTAGGGTCATTGTCCTGTTGGAAGGTGAACCTTCGCACCAGTCTGAGGTCTTGAGTGTTCTGGAGCAGGTTTTCATCAAGGATCTCTCTGTACTTTGCTCTGTTCATCTTTCCCTCGATCCTGACTAGTCTCCCAGTCCCTGCCACTGAAAAACATCCCAACAGCATGATGCTGCCACCCCCATGCATCAGGCCAACGAGTTCAAGCGTGGTTAAATCAGACCAGAGAATCTTGTTTCTCATGGTCTGAGAGTCCTATAGGTTCCTTTTGGCCTACTCCAAGTGGGCTGTCATGTGCCTTTTACTGAGGAGTGGCTTCCATCTGGCCACTCTATCATAAAGGTCTGATTGGTGGAGTGCTGCAGAGATGGTTGTCCTTCTGGAAGGTTCTCCTATCTCCACAAAGGAGCTCTGGAGCTCTGTCAGAGTGACCATCGGGTTCTTGGTCACCTCCCTGACCAAGGCCCTTCTCCACCGATTGCTCAGTTTGGCCGGGCGGCCAGCTCTAGGAAGAGTCTTGGTGGTTCCAAACTTCTTCCATTTAAGATTGATGGAGGCCACTGTGTTCTTGGGGACTTTCAATGCTGCAGAAATGGTTTTGTACACTTCCCCAGATCGGTGCTTCGACACAATCCTGTCTCGGAGCTCTATGGACAATTCCTTTGACCTCATGGCTTGGTTTTTGCTCTGAAATGCACGGTCAACTTTGGAACCTTATGTAGACAGGTGTGTGCCTTTTCAAATCATGTCCAATCAATTGAATTTACCACAGGTGGACTCAAATCAAGTTGTGGAAACATCTCAAGGTTGATCAATGGAAACAGGATGCACCTGAACTATATTTCGATTCTCCTATTTACACTATTTACACTATTAAGTCAATTTTGAAACTAAAATAAATGTTTTTGACCAGCCGCTCCTCAAACCTTTCTCAAACCTTAACCCTGAACTTAACCACTCTGAATTAATGCCTAAACGCAAAGGCTCAGAAACACCAATAGTGTTTGCTGGCCGAGAGTACTTAGCACCTCTGAACTTAATTTGTGAACCGAGTGTGCACCGATTTTACATGTAGAATCGTCAGTCAGATGTCCACAGCGGTGGTCCCTAAAACACAGCGCGCTGAATGATCAGCAGATGAAAGCTATCTCCACATTCAGTGGGATGTGTGCGAGCCTTTCGTTTAACCCTATCCCTAACCTTGATCCTAACCTTAGCCATTCAGAATTAATGCCTAAACTTACATTTTAGTTGAACCTTTTCAGAGTTTGATTAACAGCTAAGATACGGCACCACATGGCGTAATTAAAATGTCAAGCCATGGTGTAATTTTGTTGCTGCAGTTACGCAATAGGTTGGCATTTAATTTGGAGATTTGGATGTACAGTTGAAGTCAGAAGTTTACATACACCTTAGCCCAGTGGTTCTTAACCTGGGTTCGATCGAACCCCAGGGGTTCGGTGAGTCAGTCTCAGGGGTTCGGCGGAGGTCAAGACACACATCCGACTCATATGATTCGTGATGACACGCCCCGCTTGGCCATCATTGGCTGCAGGTGATCACGCTACATCGCTTGGCCTATCTGTGCTGCAGGGAATTTGGTGCGCTCAGTAGTCGACTTGTGACTGTCGTGATGGTACGTCTTGTYATTTCTTTCTTAATATTTTAATCCCTTCATACTTACTATGTCGAGCAAAAAAAGAAAGTGGTCGGACGAATATGTACAATATGGATTCACATGTATAACGGAACGTGATGGGAGTTCAGCGTCCTAACTGCATGATTTGCAATGCCAAGTTGAGCAATTCTAGTCTAGCACCGGCAAAACTAAGAGAACACTTCCTTAAGCTGCATGGAGATGGAAAAATCAAGAAACCAACGCTCGCTGAATTCAAGGTGAAGAGAGCCAGATTCGATGAAAAGGCTACTCTGCCTGTTCTCGGCTTTGTACCCATCAACAAACCGATCCTCACAGCATCGTACGAAGTTGCTTACCTGATCGCAAAGCAGGGCAAACCACACACCATTGGTGAAACACTCATAAAACCAGCTGTGTTGAAGATGGCGAATATCATGCTGGGAAAAGAGGCTGAAGTTAAGTTATCCCAAATTCCTCTTTCAAATGACACCATCAGCGACAGAATAGAGGACATGAGCAAAGACATCTTGGCTCAAGTAGTTGCAGATCTGATTTCAAGCCCGGCAAAATTCAGCCTTCAACTCGACGAGACCACAGACGTTTCCAATCTAAGCCAGCTTGCTGTATTCGTGCGCTATGTGAAAGACGACGTGATAAAGGAAGATTTTTTATTTTGTAAGCCTCTTACAACAACAACTAAGGCAGTGCGATGTGAAGAAACTTGTGGATGACTTCTTCAAAGACAACAATCTTTCGTGGGATATGGTTTCTGCAGTTTGTTCGGACGGAGCTCCAGTCATGCTGGGAAGAAAGTCTGGTTTTGGTGCGCTAGTGAAAGCCGATGCACCACACATCATTGTTACGCATTGTATTCTGCACAGGCATGGCAACAAAAACCTTGCTTCCAAAACTGGCAGAAGTATTAAAAATTGTAGTGGAATGCATGAACTATGTGCGAACTAGTGCTCTGAGGCACCGCATCTTCAGTGAGCTGTGTAAAGAAATGGGCTCTGAATTCGAGGTACTTCTGTACCAGTCTAACGTTCGGTGGTTATCCCGGGGACAGGTGCTGAATCGTATTTTTGCCGTGTGTGTGGAATTAGCCCTGTTTTTGCAAGAGCACCAACATTGTCATGCAGATTGCTTCAAAAATTCTGAGTTCATTCTCATTTTAGCGTACATGGCTGATATCTTCGCAGCTCTCAATCATCTCAATCAAAAGATGCAGGGCGGTGGAGTCAACATCATTGAAGCGGAGGAAAACCTGAAGGCTTTTCAAAAAAAGCTACCGTTATGGAAACGACGAACAGAGAACGATAACTTCGCAAACTTTCCCCTGCTGGACGACTGTGTAAGTAAGATCGAAGCCAAATACATTTAAACTCAGTTTTTCCCAATTCCTGCCATTCAATTCTAGTAAAAATTCCCTGTCTTAGGTCAGTTAGGATCACCACTTTATTTTAAGAATGTGAAATGTCAGAATAATAGTAGAGAGAATGATTTATTTCAGCTTTTATTACTTTCATCACATTCCCAGTGGGTCAGAAGTTTACATACACTCAATTAGTATTTGGTAGCATTGCCTTTAATTTTTTTTACTTAGGTCAAACGTTTCGGATAGCATTCCACAAGCTTCCCACAATAAGTTGGGTGAATTTTGGCCCATTCCTCCTGACAGAGCTGGTGTAACTGAGTCAGATTTGTAGGCCTCCTTGCTCGCACTTGCTTTGTCAGTTATGCCCACAAATATTCTATAGGATTGAGGTCAGGGTTTTGTGATGGCCACTCCAATACCTTGACTTTGTTGTCCTTAAGCCATTTTTAAACAACTTTGGAAATATACTTGCGGTCATTGTCCATTTGGAAGACCCATTTGCGACCAAGCTTTAACTTCCTGACTGATGTCTTGAGATGTTGCTTCAATATATCCACATAATTTTCCTCCCTCATGATGCCATCTATTTTGTGAAGTGCACCAGTCCCTCCTGCAGCAAAGCACCCCCACAACATGATGCTGCCGCCCCTGTGCTTCACGGTTGGGATGGTGTTCTTCGGCTTGCTAGCATCCCCCTTTTTGCAAGTAGTCTGGGTAGCCATTTGACTAGATGTTCAGCAGTCTTATGGCTTGGGGGTAGAAGCTATTTAGAAGCCTCTTGGACATAGACTTGGCGCTCCGGTACCGCTTGCCATGTGGTAGCAGAGAGAACAGTCTATGACTAGGGTTGCTGGAGTCTTTGACAATTGTTAGGGCTTTCCTCTGACACCGCCTGGCATATAGGTCCTGGATGGCAGGAAGCTTGGCCCCAGTGATGTACTGGGCCGTTCGCAGTACCCTCTGTAGTGCCTTGCGGTCGGAAGCCGAGCAGTTGCCATACCAGGCAGTGATGCAACCAGTCAGGATGCTCTCGATGGTGCAGCTGTAAAACCTTTTGAGGATCTGAGAACCCATGCCAAATCTTTTCTGTCTCCTGAGGGGGAATAGGTTTTGTCGTGCCCTCTTCACGGCTGTCATGGTGTGCTTGGACCATGTTAGTTTGTTGGTGATATGGACACCAAGGAACTTGAAGCTCTCAACCTGCTCCACTGGAGCCCCGTCAATGAGAATGGGGGTGTGCTCGGTCCTCTTTTTCCTGTAGTCCACAATCATCTCCTTTGTCTTGATCACGTTGAGGGATAGGTTGTTGTCCTGGCACCACACGGCCAGGTCTCTGACCTCCTCCCTATAGGCTGTCTCGTTGTTGTTGGTGATCAGGCCTACCACTGTTTTGTTATCGGCAAATTTAATGATGGTGTTCGAGTCGTGCCTGGCCGTGCAGTCATGAGTGAACAGGGAGTACAGGAGGGGGCTGAGCATGCACCCCTGAGGGGCACCTGTGTTGAGGATCACCGTGGCGAATGTGTTGTTACCTACCCTTACCACCTGGGGGTGGCCCGTCAGGAAGTACAGGATCCAGTTGCAGAGGGAGGTGTTTAGTCCTAGGGTCCTTAGCTTACTGATGAGCTTTGAGGGCACTATGGTATTGAACGCTGAGCTGTAGTCAATGAATAGCATTCTCACATAGGTGTTCCTTTTGTCCCGGTGAGAAATGGCAGTGTGGAGTGCAATAGAGACTGCATCATCTGTGGATCTGTTGGGGTGGTATGGAAATTGGGATGATGGTGTTGATGTGAGCCATGACCAGCCTTTCAATGCAATTCATGGCTACAGACTTGAGGTCTACGGGCCGGTAGTCATTTAGGCAGGTTACCTTAGTGTTCTTTGGCACAGGCACTATGGTGTGCCAAAGAAATAAGCACACCATAGTCCGAGTCTGTAATACCAACATGTTGGTATTACAGACTTTGACAAGGAGAGGTTGAAAATGTCAGTGAAGACACTTGCTAGTTGGTCAGGCCATGCTCGCAGTACGCGTCCTGGTAATCCGTCTGGTCCTGCGGCCTTGTGAATGTTGACCTGTCTAAAGGTCTTACTCACATCGGCTGCGAAGAGCGTGATCACACAGTCTTCTGGTACAGCTGGTGCTCTCATGCATGTTTCAGTGTTATTTGCCTCGAAGCGAGCATAGAAGTAGTTTAGCTCATCAGGTAGGCTCCTGTCACTGGTCAGCTTTCGGCTGTGCTTCCCTTTGTAGTCTCTGATGGTTTGCAGGCCCTGCCACATCCGACGAGCATCAGAGCTGGTGTAGTACGACTCGATCTTAGTCCTGTATTGATGCTTTGCCTGTTTGATGGTTCGTCGGAGGGCATAGCGGGATTTCTTATAAGCTTCTGGGTTAGAGTCCCGCTTCTTGAATGCGGTAGCTCTAGCCTTTAGCTCAGTGCGGATGCTGCCTGTAATCCATGGCTTCTGGTTGGGGTATGTACGTACGGTCACTGTGGGGACGACGTCATCGATGCACTTATTGATGAAGCCAATGACAGATGTGGTTTACTACTTAATGACATTGGAGGATCACAGAACATATTCCAGTCTGTACTAGCAAAACATTCCTGTAGCTTAGCATCTGCTTCATCTGACCACTTTTTTATTGATCTAGTCACTGGTGCTTCCTGCTTTAATTTTAGCTTGTAAGCAGGAATCAGGAGATGGGTCCAAGAATTTGCCAAATAAAGGGCGAGGGAGAGCTTTGTATGCATCTCTGTGTGTGGATATAGGTGTCCAAAGTCTTTTCCCTCTTGTTGCACATTTAACATGCTGATAGAAATTTGGTAAAACTGATTTAGTGTCCTTGCATTAAAGTCCCCGGCTACTAGGAGTGCTGCCTCTAGGTGAGCGTTTTCTTGTTTGCTTATGGCGGAATACACCTCATTCAATGCTATCTTAGTGCCAGCCTCTGACTGTGGTGGTATGTAAACAGCTGCAAAGAATATAGATGACAATCTCTCTCGGCAGGTAGTGTGGTCTGCAGCTTATCATGAGAAACTCTACCTCAGGCGAGCAATATCTCAAGACTTCCTTAGATATCGTGCAACAGCTGTTGTTTACAAAATACATAGACCGCCGCCCCTTGCTACAAGACCGCGCTGTTCTATCCTGCCGGTACATTGTATACCCAGCCAGCTGTATGTTCATATTGTCATCGTTCAGCACGACTCCGTGAAGCATAAGATGTTACAGTTTTTATGTCCCGTTGGTAGTTTATTCTTCCAGTAACTCGTCCATTTAATTGTCCAAAGATTGCATGTTTGCTAGCAGAATTGAGGAAGTGGGGTTTATTCGATCGTCTTCCAACTTCTCAGAAGGCAGCCCGCTCCCAGCCTCTCTTTCTCCACCTCCTCTTCACGCAGATCACTGGGGTTGGGGGCTGTTCCCAAGGGAGCCGTATATCCTCCGCCTCGGCTCGTCAGAGTCATGGAAGAAGAAAAAGGATCTGCTAGTCCGTGGTGAGTAATCGCAGTCCTGATGCTAGAAGTTATTTTCGGTCATAAGAGACGGTAGCGGAAACATTATGTACTAAAAGAGTAAAAGAATAAGTTACAAACAACGCAGATAAATGAACAAAAAAACACAATCGGTTGGGGGCACGAAAAATGTCTGCCTTCTGCTCCGCGCCATCTTACTATGTCCGGGGCTGAACAAGGACGTGGGTAATATACATCTAGCTCGTTTTTCTATGCATCGGTAGGATAGAGCGACAGAGTCCAGTAAAATTGGGGGGGGGGGTCTCTTTGTTAACAACAGCTGGTGCTCGACCTCTTATATTAAGGAAGTCTCGAGGTTCTGCTCGCCTGAGTTAGAATACATGTGGCTGTAGATCATACTATTTCCCAAGAGAATGTTCATCTATATTTTTCATAGCTGTCTTTTTACCATCCCAAATCGATGCTGGAACTAAGTCTGCACTTAATGAGCTGTATAGGGCCATAAGCAAACAAGAAAATGGTCATCCAGAGGCAGCGCTTCTAGTGGCCGGTGATTTTAATACAGAAAAACTGAAATCCGTTTTACCTCCTTTCTACCAGCATGTCACCTGTGCAACTAGAGGCAAAACAACTCTAGATCACTTTTACTCCACACACAGAGACACATACAAGGCTCTCCTTCACCCTCCATTTGGCAAATCTGACCATAACTCTATCCTCCTGATTCCTGCTTAAAAGCAAAAACTCAAACAGGAAGTACCAGTGACCTGCTCAATACGGAAGTGGTCCGATGAAGTGGATGCTAAGCTACAGGACTCTTTCTCTAGCACAGACTGGAATATGTTCCGCGTTTCAGCCGATGGCATTGAGGAGTTTATCCATATCAGTCACCGGTGACCTTGTCTCCACAGTGACTGTTCATACATACAGTATCCCAACCAGAAGCCATGGATTACAGGCCAAATCCACACTGAGCTAAAGGCTTTAAAGGAGCGGGACACTAATCCGGATACTTATAAGAAATCCCGCAACGCCCTCCTACGAACCATAAAACAGGGAAAAGCGTCAATACAGGACTAAGACCTCTCCCTCAACGTGAGCAAGAAAAAGGAGCTGATTGTGGACTATAGGAGAAAGAGGGCCGAGCACGCCCCCATTCACATCGTGCACCATTGACAGCATCTTGAGTGGCTGTATCACCGCTGGGTATGGCAACTCACTGGGGCCGAGCTCTGTGCCATCCAGGACCTCTATACCAGGCGGTGTCAGAGCAAGGCCCTAAAAATTGTCAAGGACTCCAGCCACCCAAGTCATAGACTTTTCTCTCTGCTATCGCACGGCAAGCGGTCCGGGAGCGCCAAGTCTGGGACCAAAAGGCTCCTTAACAGCTTCTACCCCCAAGCCATAAGACTGCTGAACAGTTAATAAAATGGCAATGAGCCCCTTATTTTATTGTTTTTTCTTCAAATGTTTTGCACTGACTCTCTTGCACAGGCTCGATGTCCACTCACTGGACTCTAACCACACACTCACACTTACTACACTGACACTCCGACACACACGCACACACACACACATTCCTTCACACTCTTCACATACGCTGCTGCTACTCTCTGTTTATTATCTATGCATAGTCACTTTACCCCAACCTACATGTACATACACTATATATAAAAAAGTATGTGGACACCCCTTCAAATTAGCGGATTCGGCTATTTCAGCCACACCCGTTGCTGACAGGTGTATAAAATCGAGCACAGTCATGCAATCTCCATAGACAAATATTGGCAGTAGAATGGCCTTACTGAAGAGCTCAGTGACTTTCAACGTGGCATCGTCATAGGATGCAACCTTTCCAACAAGTCAGTTCGTGAAATGCATTGTGAAGTGGAAACATCTAGGAGCAACAACAGCTTAGCCGTGAAGTGGTAGGCCACACAAGCTCACAGAACGGGACCGCCAAGTGCTGAAGCGTAAAAATAGTCTGTCCTCGGTTGCAACACTCACTACTGAGTTCCAAATGTCAGCACAATAACTGTTCGGCAGGGAGCTTCATGAAATGTGTTTCCATGGCCGAGCAGCTACACACAAGTCTAAGTTCACCATACGCAATGCCAAGCGCCGGCTGGAGTGGTGTAAAGCTCACCGACATTGGACTATGGAGCAGTGGAAACGTGTTCTCTGGAGAGATAAATCACACTTCACCATCTGGCAGTTCGACGGACGAATCTGGGTTTGGCGGATGCCAGGAAAATGCTACCTGCCCCAATGCAAAGTGACAACTGTAAAGTTTGGTGGAGGAGGAATAATGGTCTGGGGCTGTTTTTCATGGTTCGGGCTAGGCCCCTTAGTTCCAGTGAAGGGAAATCTTAAAGCTACAGCATACAATGACATTCTAGACGATTTTGTGCTTCCAACTTTGTGGCAACAGTTTGGGGAAGGCCCTTTCCGGTTTCAGCATGACAATACCCTCGTGTACAAAGCGAGGTCCATACAGAAATGGTTTGCTGAGATTGGTGTAGAAGAACTTGATTGGCCTGCACAGAGCCCTAACCTCAACCCCATCGAACGCCTTTGGGATGAATTGGAATGCCGACTGAAAGTCCCCGTGTCACTAATGCTCTTGTGGCTGAATGGAAGTAAGTCCACGCAGCAATGTTCCAACATCTAGTGGAAAGCCTTCCCAGAAGAGTGCAGGCTGTTATAGCAGCAAAGGCGGGTCCAACTCCATATTAATGCCCATGATTTTGGAATGAGATGTTCGATGATCAGGTATCCACATACTCTTGGTCATGTAGTGTATTACCTCAATTACCTCGGCTACCCTGTGCCCCTGCACATTGACTCGGTACCGGTACCCCTTGTATATAGCCTCGTTATAGTTATTATTGTGTTAATATTTTTCCTTTAGTATATTTAGCAATTTTTTTGTACTTTTTTAAAACTCTGCATTGTGGTTAATGGCTCGTAAGTAAGCATTTCACGGTAAGATCTACACCTGTTGTATTTGTCGCATGTGACTAATAAAATATATATTTTTAATGGATTTATTGAGTATAAGTGGGCAATTACTTTTTCACACAGGGGCAGTGGGTGTTGCATAACCTTTAATTAAATACATTAAATAAAAATGTGCTTAACAAATCACATAATAATTTGCATGGACTCACTCTGTGTGCAATAATAGTGTACCCCACACATACAACTATCTATAAGGTCCCCTAAGTCGAGAAGTGAATTTCAAACACAGATTCAACCACAAAGACCAGGGAGGTTTTCCAATGCCTTGCAAAAAAGGGCACCTATTGGTAGATGGAAAAGCATACATTGAATATACCTTTGAGCATGGTCCATTTAAGTAGATTCAAGTAAAAAACTAACTCGGCCACAAGTTATTAATTACACTTTGGATGGGGAGTCAGTACACCCAATCTTAACTCAGTTGATGGAGAGGAAGGAAACCGCTCAGAGATTTCACCATGAGGCCAATGGTGAATTTAAAGCAGTTAGAGTTCAATGGCTGTGATAGGAAAAAACGGAGGATGGATAATCAACATTGTAGTTACTCCACAATACTAACCCAATTGACAGAGTGAAAATAAGGAAGTCTGTACAGAATACAAGGCACTAAAGTAATACTGCAAAAAATGTGGCAAAGCAGTTACATTTTTGTCCTGAATAAAAAGTGTTATGTTTTGGGTAAATCCAATACAACACATTACTGAGTACCACTCTCGATATTTTCAAGCATAGTGGTGGCTACATCATGTTATGGGTATGCTTATAATCGTTAAGGAATAGGGCATTTTTCAGGATAAAAAAAGAAACGGAATGGAGCTAATCACAGGCAAAATCCTAGAGGAAAATCTGGTTCAGTCTGCTTCCACTAAAAGTTGAATTGACCTTTCAGCAGGATAATAACACAAAACACAAGGCCAAATCTACACTGGAGTTGCTTACCAAGAAGTCAGTGAATGTCCTTGAGTGGCCGAGTTACAGTTTTTTACTTCACTCTATGTTAAGACCTGAAAATGGTTGTCTAGCAATGCTTAAAAAACTATTTTACAGAGCTTGAAGAAATTTTAAAAGAATAATGGGCAAATGTTGCACAATCCAGTTGTGGAAAGCTCTTATAGATTTCCCCAGAAAGACTCACAGCTGTAATCGCTGCCAAAGGTTCTTCTACAAAATATTGACTCAGGGGTGTGAATACTTACACAGTGGCAAGAAAAATATGTGAACCCTTTGGAAATACCTGGATTTCTACATAAATTGGTCATAAAAGTTGATCTGATCTTCATCTAGGTCACAACAATAGACAAACAGTCTGCTTAAACTAAAAACACACAAACAATATATGTTTACATGTCTTTATTGAACACACCGTGTAAACATTCACAGTGCAGGGTGGGAAAAGTATGTGAACCCTTGGAATTAATAACTGGTTGACCCTCCTTTGGCAGCAATAACCTCAACCAAACATTTTCTGTAGTTGTGGATCAGACCTGCACAATGGTCAGGAGAAATTTTGGACCATTCCTCTTTACAAAACTGTTTCAGTTCAGCAATATTCTTGGGATGTCTAGTGTGAACTGCTCTCTTGAGGTCATGCCACAGAATCTCAATTGGTTTGAGGTCAGGACTCTGACTGGGCCACTCCAGAAGGCGTATTTTCTTCTGTTGAAGCCATTCTGTTGTTGATTTACTTCTGTGTTTTGGGTCGTTGTCCTGTTGCATCACCCAACTTCTGTTGAGCTTCAATTGGCAGGCAGACAGCCTAGCATTCTACTGCAAAATGTCTTGATAAACTTGATAATTCATTTTTACTTCAATGATAGCAAGCTGTCCAGGACCTGAGGCAGCAAAGCAGCCCCAAACCATGATGCTCCCTTCACCATACTTTATAGTTGGGATAAGATTGATCTTGGTATGTTGTGCCTTTTTTTCTCTACGCATAATGTTGTGTGTTCCTTCCAAACAACTCAACTGTAGTTTCATCTGTCCACAGAATATTTTGCCAGTAGCGCTATGGAACATCCAGATGCACTTTTGCAAACTTCCCGACATACAGCAATGGTTTTTTTTGGACAGCAGTGGCTTCTTCCGTGGTGTCCTCCCATGAACACGATTCTTGTTTAGTGTTTTACATATCGTAGACTCGTCAACAGAGATGTTAGCATGTTCCAGAGATTTCTCTAAGTCTTTAGCTGACACTCTAGGATTCTTCCTAACCTCATTGAGCATTCTGCGCTGTGCTCTTGCAGTCATCTTTGTAAGACGGCCACTCCTAGGGAGAGTAGCAACGGTGCTGAACTTTCTCCATTTATAGACAATCTGTCTTACCGTGGCCTGATGAACATCAAGGCTTTTAGAGATACTTTTGTAATCCTTTCCAGCTTTATGCAAGTCAACAATTCAAGAGGCAATGCTTCTTGTGAATAGCAAACTCAAATTTTGTGAGTGTTTTTTATAAGGCAAGGCAGCTCTAACCAACATCTCCAATCTCGTCTCATTGATTGGACTCCAGGTTAGCTGAATCCTGACTCCAATTAGCTTTTGGAGAAGTCATTAGCCTAGGGGTTCACATACATTTCGCAACCAACCGTGTGAATGTTTAAATTATGTTTTCAATATAGACAAGAAAAATACAATAATTTGTGTGTTATTAGTTTAAGCACACTATGTTTGTCTATTGTTGTGACTTAGATGAAGGTCAATTTATGTAGAAATCCAGGTAATTCCAAAGGGTTCACATACTTCTTCTTGCCACTGTATGTTAATAAGATACTTTTGTATTTACTTATTTTTAAATTGCAAAAAAATTTAAAACATGTTTTCACTATGGGGTATTGTGTGTAGACGGGTGAGAGACATTTTTTAAATGTAATCCATTTTGAATTTGTATGCCAAAGCAGCAACTACTCTTCCTGGGGTCCAAACACATCAAAATACCCACATTACATATAAAACAAAAGATAAAACATGGAACTATGTTTGTACTGAATGAGCTAAAGATAAAACAGTACACCATATAACATCCCTACACCACCACATATCCACAACACAAAATGTTCAATACCACCATACAACAATATCACAGTATGCATGTGTCTGTATCTTTGTGTGTGTCTCTTCACAGTCCCTGTTGTTCCATAAGGTGTGTTTTTACCTGCTTTTGAAATCTGATTCTACTGCTTGCATCAGTTACTTGATGTGGAATAGAGTTCCATGTAGTCATGGCTCTATGTAGTACTGTGCGCCTCCCATAGTCTGTTCTGGACCTGGGGACTGTGAAGAGACCTCTACTGGCATGTATTGTGGGGTATGCTGTAACACAGCAAAATGTGGAATAAGTCAAGTGGTATGAATACTTTCTGAAGGCACTGTACTTCTTCACCGCACTCTATGTCCTTGAACCGAATATTTTTAAATAGCACACAAGAAGTTGAGGATAATTGATTTGCTAATGGCAACCTGCAGTACCCGGTTGACCTTCAACTTGAGATACTCAATGGGAGGGTGTAGCACTGAGCGAGCCTGCAGCGTCACTTCCTGGAGTAGCTCAAACGACGCGTGTTATGTCTCCCTGAGACGCCATCTTAACCAGCTCCATTTGGCTTTAATATACTATTGAGTCTTCACATAGGAATGACTGGTGTCACGTGATCCATGGCTTTGTCCATTCATACATACAGTCATTGGCAGAATGAAATGAAATGAAATTTTATTGGTCACATACACATATTTAGCAGATGTTATTGCAGGTGTAGTGAAATGCTTGTGTTCCTAACTCCAACAGTGCAGTAATATCTAACAATTCACAACAATACAGACAAATCTAAAGTAAAAGAATGGAGTTAAGAAATATATCAATATTAGGACGAGCAATGTCGGAGTGGCATTGACTAAAATACAGTAGAATAGAATACAGTATATACATATGAAGTGAGTAAAGCAGTATGCAAACATTATTAAAGTGACTAGTGTTCCATTATTAAAGTGAACAGTGATTCCATGTCTATGTACAGTGGCTTGCGAAAGTATTCATCCCCCTTGGCATTTTTTCTATTTCGCTGCCTTACAACCTGGAATTAAAATAGATTTTTGGGGGGTTTGTATCATTTGATTTACACAACCACTTTGAAGATGCAAAATATGTTTTCTCGTGAAACAAACAATAAATAAGACAAAAAATGGAAAACTTGAGCGTGCATAACTATTCACCCCCAAAGTCAATACTTTGTAGAGCCACCTTTTGCAGCAATTACAGCTGCAAGTCTCTTGGGGTATGTCTCTATAAGCTTGGCACATCAAGCCACTGGGATTTTTGTCCATTCTTCAAGGCAAAACTGCTCCAGCTCCTTCAAGTTGGATGGGTTCCGCTGGTGTACAGCAATCTTTAAGTCATACCACAGATTCTCAATTGGAGAACCACCCGAGTGTTGCTTTAGCAGTATGCTTATGGTCATTGTCCTGCTGGAAGGTGAACCTCCATCCCAGTCTCAAATTTCTGGAAGACTGAAACAGGTTTCCCTCAAGAATTGTTTCCCTTGTATTTAGCGCCATCCATCATTCCTTCAATTCTGACCAGTTTCCCAGTCCCTGTCGATGAAAAACATACCCACAGCATGATACTGCCACCACCATGCTTCACTGTGGGGATGAGGTTCTAGGGGTGATGAGAGGTGTTGGGTTTGCGGCAGACATAGCGTTTTCCTTGATGACCAAAAAGCTCAGTTTTAGTCTCATCTAACCAGAGTACCTTCTCCCATATGTTTGGGGAGTCTCTCACATGCCTTTTGGCTCACACCAAACGTGTTTACTTATTTTTTTCTTTAAGCAATGGCTTTTCTTCTGGCCACTCTTTTGTAAAGCCCAGCTCTGTGGAGTATACAGCTTAAAATGGTCCTATGGACAGATACTCCAATCTCCGCTGTGGAGCTTTGCAGCTCCTTCAGGGTTATCTTTGGTCTCTTTGTTGCCTCTGATTATTGCCCTCCTTGCCTGGTCTGTGAGTATTGGTGGGCGGCCCTATCTTGGCAGGTTTGTTGTGGTGCCATATTCTTTCAATTTTTTAATAATGGATTTAATGGTGCTCCGTGGGATGTTCAAACTTTTGGATATTTATTTATAATTCAACCCTGATCTGTACTTCTCCACAACTTTGTCCCAGACCTGTTTGGAGAGCTCCTTGGTCTTCATGGTACCGCTTGCTTGGTGGTGCCCCTTGCTTAGTAGTGTTGCAGACTCTGGGGTCTTTCAGAACAGGTGTATATATACTGAGATCATGTGACAGATCATGTGACACTTAGATTACACAGGTGGACTTTTTTTAAACTAATTATGTGAGTTCTGAAGGTAATTGGTTGCACCAGATCTAATTTTTTGAAACAAGTAATTTTTTTCATTTCACTTCACCAATTTGGACTATTTTGTGTATGTCCATTACATGAAATCTATTTAAATGACAGCTTGCAATGCAACAAAATAGGAAAAACGCCAAAGGGGTGAATACTTTTACAAGGCGCTGTATATGGGGCAGCAGCCTCTAAGGTGCAGGGTTGAGTAACCGGGTGGTAGCCGGCTAGTGACTGGCTATTTAACAGTCTGACAGCCTTGAGATAGAAGCTGTTTTTCAGTCTCTCGGTCCCAGCTTTGATGCACCTGTTCTGACCTCGCCTTCTGGATGGTAGCTGTGTGAATAGGCCGTGGTTCGGGTAGTTGATGTCCTTGATGATCTTTTTGGCCTAAAAAACATTTATATTTTCCAATGGGGCTATACATTTGGGTGAGGTTGTTTAGTGTTCAGCAAAATAACAACACAATGTCAAATACAGGTAGCCTAGTAAAATAATTAACATCCAATCACATTAATCGTTACTCTCTCGAGGGAAACCTTCACTCTTGCGCAGAAATTTAGAAATTAAACATGATAATTTGATAAATAAGCCATGGGAGTTTTTTGAGCGAGAATAAAGACGACTTTCAAGTAGTAAGACATGTATAAAAGCAGCAGATACCATTAATAAGAAGGGGCTAGAAGCATCTTATATGGTGAGCTACCGAGTGACTAGGACAGGCAAGCCCCATACTATTGTGGAGGACTTAATTCTTCCTGCTGCCGCAGATATGGCTGGGACAATGCTGGGGAAAAAGCCCAAAAAACTATACAGACAATGCCTTCATCAAACAACACTGCTTCACGACGCATCAGTGACATGGCAGGAGATGTTTTGAAACAATTACTGCTTCGCATATAAGCTAATGAATTCTATGTGTTACAGCTGGATGAGTCAACAGACGTGGCTGGCATGGCACAGCTACTGGTATATGTCCGTTACGTTTGTGGGGGGTAAATTAAGGAAGACATTCTCTTCTGCAAACCACTGGAAACCAGGACATGAGAGGATATTTTTAAAGTACTGGACAGCTTTGTGTCATCAAATGGACTGGTGGTCAAGATGTGTTGGTATCTGTACTGATGGCTGAAAAGCCATGACAGGAAGACATATGGAAGTGGTAACGCAAGCAGTTGCTCCCGACGCCACTTGGGTACACTGCAGCATCCACCGAGAGGCTCTTGCTACCAAGGGAATGCCTGACAGCTTGAAAGACGTTTTGGACACTACAGTGAAAATGGTTAAGTTTGTTAAAGCAAGGCCCCTGAACTCTCTTGTATTTTCCGCATTATGCAATGATATGGGCAGCGACCATGTAACGCTTTTACAACATACAGAAGCGCTGGTTATCAAGGGGCAAAGTATTGACATGTTTTTTTAAATCGAGAGATGAGCTTAAAGTTTTCTTTACTGACCATATTTTTCACGTCTGACCGATTGCATGATGACAAGTTTCTCACACGACTGGCCTATCTGGGTGATGTTTTTTCTCGCCTGAATGATCTGAATCTAGGATTAGAGGGACTCTCCGCAACTATACTCAATGTGTAGGACAAAACTGAGGCTATGATTAAGAAGTTGGAGCTCTTTTCTGTGTGCATTAACAAGGACAACACACAGGTCTTTCCATCATTGTATGATTTTGTGTGTGCAAATGAACTCAAGCTTACGGACAATGTCAAATGTGATATATGGCGAAGCACCTGAGTGTGCAATTACGCAGGTACTTTCCCGAAACGGACGACACAAACAACTGGATTCGTGGTCCCTTTCATGCCCTGCCTCCAGTCCACTTACCAATATCTGAACAAGAGAGCCTCATCGAAATTGCAACAAGCAGTTCTGTGAAATTTGAATTTAGTCAGAAGCCACTGCCAGATTTCTGGATAGGGCTGTGCTCAGTTTCTTGCCTTGGTAAATCGCGCTGTTGAGACACTGATGCCCTTTGCAACCACGTACCTACGTGAGAGTGGATTCTCATCCTTCACTAGCATGGAAACTAAATACAGGCACAGACTGTGTGTGGAAAATGATTTAAGACCGAGACTCTCCAATACAACCCAACATTGCAGAGTTATGTGCGTCCTTTCAAGCACACCATTCTCATTAACCTGTGGTGAGGTATTCACAATTTTTTATGAATGAATAAGGTTTTATATGTAAGATGTGAAAATAAAGAGCAACATTATTGATTATTATTATATTATTATTTGTGCCCTGGTACTATAAGAGTTCTTTGTCACTTCCCACGAGCCGGGTTGTGACAAACTCACCCTCATTCTTATGTTTAATAAATGTATTGTATAGTGTGTGTGTGGCAGGCTTACAATGATGGCAAAAGAACAAAATTTGAGAGTGCGCTGACCCTGGTACGCAGCTGGAGGTTGAATGTTTGAAAGGGTACGGGACTATAAAAAGTTTGGGAACCACTGAGTTATGGAATGAATGCCAGCAGAAACATAAAGACAGACGCAAAGCAACAAACCAACGTTTTGCAATATTTTGAACATCCTTATTTCCTCATGCTAACATTCTCTGAGGCAGATGAACAGTGAGCCCCATGCTGATTGCAGATGTTGCAAGCTCTTTTACAAGTTCAATGCTTGGCTGACTTCATTGGTCTTTGGTTCCACTGTGGCATTTCGTTTCAAACCATGTGTTTGATGTATTTGATACCATTCCACCAATTCCGTTCCAGCCTTTACAACAAGCCCAATTATTAAGGTGCCACCAACCTCCTGTGCTCTGCAGGGACACCAACCACCAAGGCAGGGACAGCAGGCTTCAAAGGAACTGAACTGGATACAGTATTCATGGGTTCGGGGGTTGGGGATTTCAGGGGCAGCACAGTCACTTTTGTTGATTATCAAAGCAGAAATCAGGGTGGCATCCTAAACATTTTAGAACCAGGATAAAATCTCTTTACAGGTGTTCAGTAGACCTCAAAGACAATGGCACATGTGTCCTGCTTCTGTATGATTCCTAGGTATCTCCAAAACCTTCCCCCTCCTTGGGAGGCTCTTTTCTATCTGCATCCCTAAGCCAACTTGCAGGCCAACCCTCCTCAGTCCTCCAGCAACTGCATCCATTCTCTACCCTATACGCAGGCTAACCAGGAGGGACAAGTGGCTAAGCCAGGGTTAACTTCTTGATACTTGCTAGAATTGCCTCCAGGATCCAAATGACCACCTTAATAGTTTATGTCTGTCAGTTTACCATGGCTGTTTGGCGTAAGAAAAACAGGAGTTGCAGAAAAGCAGAGTAACGAAGCAGCACTATGGAAAGAATGAGGGGTGGTGAGACAAGACGATTGTAACCATGGCAGGTTGAGTATAATAAGGTTAAAATGCTGTCACAGAAAACCTACCCTCATTTACCTGCAGTGCCTCTTTGCATACATTTATTGATCAGCTGTATTGTTCCAAATGGAGACAGGAGAACTCGATCAGCGTCACGTCACATGGTTCAAAGTGGCGAATTTGATGCTGCCAGGAGGGTGAGAAATGGGTGTGTTTTGTATTCTAATTAGCCAGACAGAGAGAAGCCGCGACATGCAGGATCAGAAGTAGCTACACACTCCTAGTGCCCTCCTTGTCTCTCATTCCACGCTCAGTACCCCTGTGCACTATTGTGTTTTTTCTTTGACTGAAGCTAACTGTTCCGTGTGGAAATAGCACAGATTATTTATTTTCTCAATGCCTCAAGGGACAATGTCTGAACAGTGAAGCATTTAAGAGGTGGGGAATTGTTCAGTAAAAGATAACGTTCTCCAGCACAGCACACACTGTGGTAAATCAAGTCATACAAAGACAAAAGCACCACGGTTTGGAATATGGTTCGGCATGCTTTTCTTAGGTCTTAGTTTGTAAGAGTGACTGACTCACTGAATGCGTGCAGGTTCTCTAGAACTTGAGTAAGGGCTATACCTGCCTTTGGTGTTCTCCATCTATCATCACATTTGACCTTCCAAGACCAAATCCCATCCCTCTCCTCTCTCTCATATTTTTGACTATCGGGTGGGAGAGGAATACAATGATTTCCCAGGAAATTCCTAAAGCAAACTACCTCTTTCATTTCCTTCAGTAATTTAAACATTTGCAGACTCTTAAGAATCAAAAGTGAAGTGGGGGGGGGGGGGGGGGGGCTCAGGTCTTACCTCAGGTTTCTCCATACTCTCCCGCCTGGCTATATCAGATCAGAGAGACCCACTGTCCTTCCCTCACTGCAATGTAAATGAAAAGGAACACACAGATAAAGAGGCCTGATGCTAAAGATGAGAGGGAAAAAGACACGGGGACTGAATGCTAAAGGGCTCTCTTGGGGAGATGAGAGGTGGTCATGGAAGTTTTGGTAGTGGGAGATAATAGCAGGTTCCCCTCAGCAGCCTAGGGTTGCGTTTGATACAGGGCTTTTGTCAATCTTTTAGCACTGCATTGTTGGGTGGCATAGTACCTACCAGCTTACAAAGGGCCTGTCCTTTCATATGTGAAAGCCCAGCAGGCAGGAGATGATGGAAAGATGACCGGTTCTTCTAGCCCTCACAGGAGCATGGCTGGGGTGACAATGAAATACAGGTCAAATGCCCAATTACATCACTGGAAATCCTCTCCCCCTGACCTCATCTGTCTTCCTGTGTAGGCTGTAGGGTTAATGGGATATCAAGCTAAAAGACTAGGATATAGTAGAATGGATTTCTGGAAAAAACAACAACAATGGTGTAATCATATTTGTATCTAAAACATACTCAAAATACATTTGATTAAGAGAAGATTCAAATAATTTTCAATGTGTATATCTCATTTGTTGATGCATCATACGGTTCTTTAGGTTAGCTGGTTATAAAATGATTGTTAGCCCAGTGTGCTGATCATCCATTTCCTTTGGGCCTCAGGGAGCCCACCAAAACAGACCACTGTTATAATCCTAATCAAATTAAATCAAATTAAATCAAAGTTTATTTGTCAAGTGCGCTGAATACAACAGGTGTAGAGCTTACAGTGTAGAGCTTATTGTGGACTACAGGAAAAGGAGGACCGAGCACACCCCCATTCTCATCGACGGGGCTATAGTGGGCTTGTAAGTAAGCATTTGCTTACTTACAAGCCCTAACCAACAGTGCATCTTTTAAGTGATGTGGACACTTGAAGCTCTCAACCTGCTCCACTATAGCCCCGTCGATGAGAATGGGGGTGTGCTCGGTCCTCCTTTTCCTGTAGTCCACAATCATCTCCTTTGTCTCGATTACGTTGAGGGATAGGTTGTTATTCTGACACCACCTGACCAGGTCTCTGACCTCCTCCCTATAGGTTGTCTCGTCGTTGTCGGTGATCAGGCCTACCACTGTTGTGTCCTCTGCAAACTTAATGATGGTGTTGGAGTCGTGCCTGGCCATGCAGTCGTGGGAAAACAGGGAGTACAGGAGGGGGCTGAGCATGCACCCCTGAGGGGCTCCAGTGTTAAGGATCAGCGTGGCAGATGTGTTGCTACCTACCCTCACCACCTGGGGGTGGCCTGTCAGGAAGTCCAGGATCCAGTTGCAGAGGGAGGTGTTTAGTCCCAGGATCCTGAAATGAATTTTATAATATCTGTACATTATAGGAACACCTGTAATTACAAAAGTACAATGATTAATGTTTTGCTTTAGCTTGAGATTAAGAATCAGTGTTAGACTTTGTAAGTGCATGAAGAGGTCAACTGTACAAAAGTCAGATGTCTGTGTGTTGAAACTATACTTTCAGTTCCTGTTGATACTATGTTCCAGTCTTACTTCTGCTAGCACATGATAGCAATAGCAGGAAGAAGGATTGAGAAACTAACTGCAAATAACAATAAGATGAACTCCGCCTAGCAGAGACATCTTTGTATTACTAACTATTAATTATGAGCTTATATGGTATTAAAGTTAAGGGACATCACCCTGGGCGGGGTGAACCTCAGTAGGAGATTAAAAGGGAAAGCACCATCTTTTGTACTAAGTGTGTTACTTGCAAATTACTGTAAGTGTATACTCCGGGTTGCAGTCCGGCTTGCAATCCTTATTAAACAAACTAACCTCTGATCAAAGAAGTTTCCTATGGTCACTTGTGTGCACATAGTGCGGAATTCCCTTACAATCCTTAGCTTAGCGATGAGCTTTGAGGGCGCTATGGTTTTGAACGTTGAGCTGGAGTCATTGAATAGCATTGTTACGTAGGTGTTCATTTTGTCCAGGTGGGAAATGGTGTAGTGTGGAGTGCAATAGAGATTGCATCATCTGTGGATCTGTTTGAGCGGTATGCAAATTGGAGTGGGTCTAGGGTTTCTGGGATAATGGTGTTAATGTCAGCCATTACCAGCCTTTCAAATGACTTCATGGCTACGGACGTGAGTGCTATGGGTCTGTAGTCATTTAGGCAGGTTACCTTAGTGTTCTTTGGCACAGGGACTATGGTGGTCTGCTTGGAACATGTTGGTATTGCAGACTCAATCAGGGACATATTGAAAATGTCAGTGAAGACACTTGACAGTTGGTCAGCGCATGCTCGGAGTACACGTCCTGGTAATCCATCTGGCCCTGCGGCCTTGTGAATGTTGACCTGTTTAAAGGTCTTACTCACATCGGCTACGGAGAGCGTGAATACACAGTCGTCCGGAACATGCATGCCTCAGTGTTGCTTGCCTCGAAGCTAGCATAGAAGTGATTTAGCTCGTCTGGTAGGCTTGTGTCACTGGGCAGGTCGTGGCTGTGCTTCCCTTTGTAGTCTGTAATAGTTTGCAGGCCCTGCCACATCCGACGAGCATCGCTGCTGATGTTGTACGATTCAATCTTAGTCCTGTATTGGCGCTTTGTCTGTTTGATGGTTCGTTGAAGGGCATAGAAGGATTTCTTATAAGCTTTCGGGTTAGAGTCCCGCACCTTGAAAGCGGCAGCTCTACTCTTTAGCTCAGTGCCAATGTTGCCTGTAATCCATGGAAAACCAACAGGTTAATGACAGGTCAATGAGAGATGAATAGGCAGCGGTCAGCAGACAGACATGGAACTGTGGTAAAGGCCAAATTTAGATTATATGATTTATTTATTGTAAAAAAACGCAATTCTCTCTCAGCAGACCTATAGCCGTTATGGTAGTTAAATGAATAGTTGGGGGATGTCTAATCAACAAATTGTGAATGGGATAATATCTCAATAATGTAATGAACTCACCAAGCATAACTAGCCTGTGCAGAGATGCAACCTCTCTTATCATCACTCGGTGCATGGGTTTACCTCCACTGTACCCGCACCCCACCATACCCCTGTCTGTACATTATGCCCTGAATCTATTATACCACGCCCAGAAATCTGCTCCTTTTATTCCTTTTTATTCTCTGTCCACCACACACTAGACAACCAGTTTTGATAGCCTTTAGCCGTACCCTCATCCTACTCATCCTCTGTTCCTCGGGTGATGTGGAGGTTAACCCAGGCCCTGCGTGTCCCAAGGCACTCTCATTTATTGACTTCTATAACCGAAAAAGCCTTGGTTTCATGCATGTTAACATCAGAAGCCTCCTCCCTAAGTTTGTTTTACTCACTGCTTTAGCACACTCCGCCAACCCTGATGTCCTTGCCATGTCTGAATCCTGGCTAAGGAAGGCCACCAAAAATTCTGAGATTTCCATCCCCAACTACAACATTTTCCATCAAGATAGAACTGCCAATGGGGGAGGAGTTGCAATCTACTGCAGAGATAGCCTGCAAAGTTCTGTCATACTTTCCAGGTCTATGCCCAAACAGTTCGAGCTTCTAATTAAAAAAATTAATCTCTCCAGAAATAAGTCTCTAACTGTTGCCGCCTGTTATAGACCCCCCTCAGCTCCCAGCTGTGCCCTGGACACCAAATGTGAAATGATTGCACCTAAACTGGGATATGCTTAACACCCCGGCAGTCCTACAATCTAAGCTAGATGCCCTCAATCTCACACAAATTATCAAGGAACCCACTAGGTACAACCCTAAGTCCGTAAACATGGGCACCCTCATAGATATTATCCTGACCAACATGCCCTCCAAATACACCTCTGCTGTTTTCAATCAGGATCTCAGCGATCACTGCCTCATTGCCTGCATCCGCTATGGGTCCGCGGTCAAACGACCACCCCTCATCACTGTCAAACGCTCCCTAAAACACTTCTGCAAGCAGGCCTTTCTAATCGACCTGGCCTGGGTATCCTGGAAGAATATTGACCTCATCCCATCAGTCGAGGATGCCTGGTCGTTCTTTAAAAGTAATTTCCTCACCATCTAAATGAGCATGCCCCTTTCAATTTTTTTTGAACTAATAACAGATATAGCCCTTGGTTCACTCCAGACCTGACTGCCCTCGACCAGCACAAAAACATCCTGTGGCGGACTGCACTAGCATCGAATAGTCCCCGTGATATGCAACTTTTCAGGGAAATCAGGAACCAATACACGCAGTCAGTCAGGAAAGCAAAGGCTAGCTTTTTCAAACAGAAATTTGTATCCTGAAGCACTAACTCCAAACACTTTTGGGACACTGTAAGGTCCATGGAGAGTAAGAGCACCTCCTCCCAGCTGCCCACTGCACTGAGGCTAGGTAACACTGTCACCACCAATAAATCCACGATAATCGAGAATTTCAATAAGCATTTCTCTACATTTTTCTCTGCTTTCCTCCTGGCTTTCCCAACTCTGGCCAACAGCCCCGCAAACCCCGCAGCAACTTGCCCAAGCCTCCCCAGCTTCTCCTTCACCCAAATCCAGATAACAGGTGTTCTGAAAGAGCTGCAAAACCTGGACCCGTACAAATAAGCTGGGCTAGACAATCTGGACCCTCTCTTTCTAAAATGATCTGCCGCCATTGTTGCAACCCCTATTACCAGTCTGTTCAACCTCTCTTTCGTATCGTCCGAGATCCCTAAAGATTGGAAAGCTTCCGCGGTCATCCGCCTCTTCAAAGGAGGTGACACTCTAGACACAAACTGTTATAGACCTATGTCCATCCTGACCTGCGTTTCTAAAGTCTTCGAAAGCCAAGTTAATAAACAGATCACTGACCATTTCGAATCCCACTGTACCCTCTCCGCTGTGCAATCCGGTTTCCAAGCTGGTCAAGGGTGCACCTCAGCCACGCTCAAGGTACTAAACGATATCATAACTGCCATCGATAAAAGACAGTACTGTGCAGCCGTCTTCATCGACTTGGCCAAGGCTTTCGACTCTGTCAATCACCGTATCCTTATCGGCAGACTCAACAGCCTTGGTTTCTCAAATGACTGCCTCGCCTGGTTCACCAACTACTTCTCAGACAGAGTTCAGTGTGTCAAATCGGAGGGCCTGTTGTCCGGACCTCTGCCAGCCTCTATGGGGTACCACAGGGTTCAATTCTCGGGCTGACTCTTCTCTCTGTATATATCAACGATGTCTCTCTTGCTGCGGGTGATTCCCTGATCCACCTCTACGCAGACGACACCATTCTGTATACATCTGGCCCTTCTTTGGACACTGTGTTAACTAACCTCCAAATGAGCTTCAATGCCATACAACTGCTCTTAAACGCTAGTAAAACAAAATGCATGCTCTTCAACCGCTCGCTGCCCGCACCCGCCCGCCTGACTAGCATCACTACTCTGGACGGTTCTGACTTAGAATATGTGGACAACTACAAATACTTAGGTGTCTGGCTAGACTGTAAACTCTCCTTCCAGACTCATATTAAACATCTCCAATCCAAAATGAAATCTAGAACCTATTTCGCAACAAAGCCTCCTTCATTCACGCTGCCAAACATACCCTCGTAAAACTGACTATCCTACCGATCCTCGACTTCAGCGATGTCATTTACAAAATAGCTTCCAATACTCTACTCAGCAAACTGGATGCAGTCTATCACAGTGCCATCCGTTTTGTCACCAAAGCCCCTTATACCACCCACCACTGCGACCTGTAGTCGGCTGGCCCTCGCTACATATTCGTCGCCAGACCCACTGGCTCCAGGTCATCTATAAGTCTATGCTAGGTAAAACTCTGCCTTATCTCAGCTCACTGGTCACGATAACAACACCCACCCGTAGCACGCGCTCCAGCAGGTATATCTCACTGGTCGTCCCCAAAGCCAACACCTCCTTTGGCCGCCTTTCCTTCCAGTTCTCTGCTGCCAATGACTGGAACGGATTGCAAAAATCGCTGAAACTGGAGACTTATATTTCCCTCACTAACTTTAAACATCAGCTATCTGAGCAGCTAACCGATCGCTGCAGCTGTACATAGTCCATCTGTAAATAGCCCACCCAATCAACCTACCACATCCCCATATTGTTTTTAAATACTTTTTTGCTCTTTTGCACACCAGTATTTCTACTTGCACATCGTCATCTGCTCATCTATCACTCCAGTATTCATTTACTAAACTGTAATTACTTTGCTACTATGGCCTATTTATTGCCTTACCCCCTCACGCCATTTGCACACACTGTATATAGACTTTCTTTTTTCTCTATTGTGTTATTGACTGTACGCTTGTTAAAATCATGTGTAACTCTGTTGTTGTTTGTGTCGCACTGCTTTGCTTTATCTTGGCCAGGTCGCAGTTGTAAATGAGAACTTGTTCTCAACTAGCTGACCAGCCTCTAACGAGCCTCTACCCCGGGTCCGGGATCAACCCCCATCCCCCCACACACTGATTAGCATAGCTAGCATAGCTTCACAAGTAGATAGTAGCATCTAAATATCATTAAATCACAAGTCCAAGACACCAGATGAAAGATACAGATCTTGTGAATAAAGCCACCATTTCAGATTTTTAAAATGTTTTACAGGGAAGACAAAATATGTAAATCTATTAGCTGAAAACTTTAGCAAAATACACAATTTCTTTGTCCACCATTTTTTCTCTCCCACAGTAGCTATCACCAATTCGGCTAAACTAAGATATTGATAGCCAATAACTATAAAAAACCTCATCAGATGACAGTCTGATAACATATTTATGGTATAGGATAGGTTTTGTTAGAAAAAAGTGCATATTTCAGGTAGAAATCACAGTTTACAATTGCACCGACCATCACAAGACGACTAGATTACTATAGAGAGCAACGTGTATGACCAATTTACTCTTAATAAAACATTTCATAAGAATAGACAAAGCATAGCAATGAAAGACCCAGATCTTGTGATTCCAGACAATATTTCAGATTTTCTAAGCGTTTTACAGCGAAAACACAATAAATCGATAAGTTAGCATACCACATGTGAAAACGTTACCAGAGCATCGATTCCAGCCAAAGAGCGCTATAACGTAATCCACGCCAAAATATATTAATTTTTTCACTAACCTTCTCAGAAATTCTTCCGATGACACTCCTGTAACATCATTTTACAACATACATATACAGTTTGTTGAAAAGGTGCATATTTAGCCATACAAAACCGTGGTTACACAATGAAAATACTAGGAAATCAAGCCTCAAAATGTCTGACGTCATCTTTCAGAGTGGATCTAGTTTAAATTGAAAGCTAATCATATACTTGACTAAAAAATACAGGGTTGACAGGAATCGAAAGACAAATTAGTTCTTAATGCAACCGCTGARTTACATTTTTAAAATTATCCTTACTTTTCAATACAGGGTTCGCCAAGTGACGCGATAAAACAAAATGGCGAAATATGCGTTTAAAATATTTCGACAGAACAACGATTTATCATATTAAATATTGCTTACTTTGAGCTGTTCTTCCATCAGATTCTTGGGCAATGTATCCTTTCTATGTTGTAATCTTCTTTTGGTCGATAGATGTCCTCTGTCCTTCGAAATGTCCACTAACAACGACCGAGACCCCGAAACGTTCCCAAAGCTAGAAAGTGCACGACAAATAAATTCCTCAGAATCGCACTAAACGGATATAAATTGCTATAAAACGGTTCAAATTAACTACATTATGATGTTTTTAACAACTATAACGAGTAAAAACATGACCAGAGAAATATTGCTGGTTAGACAACGATTTGGAATGAGGCAAGTCCGATGTCCTTCACGCTTCAGGCGCGCAACGAGAAAGGGAGGTACCTCTACGTTTTGTTCTTTTATAATGGCTGTGATTGTGCAATCGATTCCATTCAAAACGTGATGACGTACAGACACCCAGAGGAAGACGTAGGCAGTGTCGGTTTCTTCATAGCATTCACTGTCACCTTAAAAACAGACTCCAGATCAGGGGTAAAAATTTCTGAAATCTGACCCCTGTCATGAAAAGTGCTGTAGATATAGTTCTGTACCACTCAGAGACAAAATTCCAACGGCTATAGAAACTAGAAAGTGTTTTCTATCCAATAATAACAATAATATGCATATTGTACGATCAAGAATTTAGCACGAGGCAGTTTAATTTGGAGACCAAAATATGCTAATGCGGAACAGCACCCCCTATAGTTCCAAGAAGTTAAATAAAAGTGAAATAAAAAATAAAAAAATAAGAATGTAATAATATGGTCCAATAATGCACATATAAATGTTATTTCCAAATCCTGTATTGCTTCAATAAACACAAGAAAATGTGACTTGCTTCATCTCTTTAATATGAATATGTGAAAGTTGGTTTGGCGTCTCTAGCTTGAACGGTTCAAGAGTTACTGTTGATGGGTTATTTTATGATAATTTATATAGCTATAGTTTATATATTTTTTTAAAAGAATGTTAAGTTAGAATAGCCTGAACATGTCAAAGTTGGTTTGGTGTCTCTAGCTTGAACGGTTCAACAGTTAATGTTGGTGGGTTATGTTATGCTAATATATGTACATTTATTTAATTTGTTTAGGCCAAGGAGCAGGACCATTTTGAATAGCTACCTCTGGGGCCGTAGGTAGCCTAGCAGTTAAGAGTGTTCCTTGAGCTGACTAGGTGAAAAATATGTTGATGTACTGTTGTAAGTCCCTCTGGATAAGAGCATCTGCTAAGTGACAAAAATGTGTAAAAATGTATTCTTATGGATTTCCTTCAAACTCATGTTAATTTATGCAAATGTTTAGTGGTTATAGTTAAAAAAGTATAAACAGTCCATTCGGAAACTACTCAGACCCCTTGACTTTTTTCACCTTTTGTTACGTTATAGCCTTATTCTAAAATGGATTAAATTGTTTTTTCCCCTCATCAATCTACACACAATACTCCATAATGACAAAGCAAAAACTGCTTTTTGGCTGAAACGGGTATGACCATTTTTTTTTTTTATTGGTTTAGTTATGTTGGTAAGCAGTTTATAATAGCAATAATACACCTTTGGGGTTTGTGGTATATATTGCCAATATACCACGGCTAAGGACTGTATCCAGGCTCTCTGCGTTGCGTCGTGCATAAGAACAGCCCTTAGCCGTAGTATATTGGCCATATACCACACCTTATTGGTCCTTATTACTTAATTATACCTCAGTTGCTTCAACACAGCGCACCCTATCAGTCCAGGACACTAGCCCAAAGTAGTCTTTTATCATAATCTCTCCATAGCAGAGCTATATATGTATGTACTGGCTATGTACAGTAGTGCTGATGCCCCCCTACTAGCAATATGGATTACAAACCAAAAAGTGACCTGAGGAAGCGAGGAAGTTTCAGTGATCGTTTTTTGGTTGGTGTTTTCTCATAAATATAGGATAATTAACATTTCGGAAGACACGTGAAGCTATTCAGCAATTTAGTTACTGATTTAAAAAGCTGCACTTACTTTGCCTCCATTAAGTAGTATGGCGAACATCTCTTATTTTACGTCGAGATCCAGCAGCTCACGCGCCAAGTTATCATCTGACCTGTGCTGCAACAGGTGTAGATAACCTCCACTGCAGGTAGACCAAACAGATTGTTACATGTCATAACCGGACATAGCGATTTCTGGGTAAAAATGTGTTGTATTGAGCACTAGTAACCTACAGTGTTTGGTGGAGAGATGTCCACTCAGCAGGCCTATAGTAGGCCTTAACAATGTTGGATAAGACATTCCATCGGAAACATAGAGACATATTTCTACATTTGATGTAGGGTAGCCTATTTACTCTGTGAAAATAATCTCTGCAAGTGGCTGTCATGAGTGTATAATTTATTATCCACGTATTTTACTCATGTTATGAGCATGCATTAATCTCAGTTAGCTAAAGAGTAGACCTGAGCAATTAAATAGAGTCAACTGTTACCAAAACATCACCAGTTATCTATAGCCTGAGTGACAGTCTTTCTCTTTTAGCCAAGTCCTTTATTGTGGTCCAGAAAACAAGGTGTATCGATGACAATAACAAAGGAGTTGGCTAAACCAGATTCTTCCACCCATGCTACCCGGTATCACCATATTAACTGGACTCTAATAGACATACTTGAGGTTGGATGCATACAGCCAGGGACTTTGAATAAGCTGATGTGACATTTGATATAACAACTGAAGAACACAGTTCAAAGGAAGCTTTTAGTCACCTCATGCTCCGCCCCATTTTTGTAAATATGGCTTTGCATTAGATGCACACACGGAAATAGTTTGGGTTTGAGAATAGTAGGCTACAGGTGCTATGTGAGTGTATGAATGTAGTGTGTGAGTATTCACAGGCTTTCATTTCAAGCAGTGAGGTGTTACAGTGTGACAGGGGTCAGGTCTACACAGATACTATAACCTTTCACCAAAGTATAGTTCTGATTTACCGTATCAAAATTTAAATTGTCTGAAAATTCTTCTGGAACTTTGAGAGAAGGATGGGGACAGTCTCTGATGACATTAGGAGGCTTTTGGAGGGTAATGTTTTATATATAAATATATATATACAGTATATATTGTCTGTTTATTTTAAGCAGTGTGATGTAATGTACTATTATTGTCATAAAGATGTAGTACTCAATCATATACTTAGTGAGCTTTTCGAAATCTTTGACATTCTTACGAATAACTAGAAACATTGTTCATAAGAGCAGTGGTGGAAAAAGTACCCAACTTTCATACTTGAGTAAAAGTAAAGATACCTTAAAAGAAAATGTAAAAGTAAAAGTCACCCAGCAAAATACTACTTGAGTAAAAGTCTAAAAGTATTTGGTTTTAAATATATAAATGTCTTATATTAAGCAAACAGCAAATCGACACGATTTTCTTGTTCTTAAAATGTACGGATAGCCAGGGTCACACTGACATAATTTACAAACTAAGTATTTGTGTTTAGTGAGTCGGCCAGATCAGAGGCAGTAGGGATGACCAGGGATGTTCTCTTGATAAGTGTGTGAATTAGACAATTTTCCTGTCCTGCTAAGCATTCAAAATGTAACGAGTACTTTTGGGTGTCAGGGAAAATGTAAGGAGTAAAAAGTACATTACTTTCTTTAGGAATGTAGTGGGGTAAAACGAAAAGTTGTCAAAAATATAAATAGTAAAGTAAAGTACAGATACCCCAAAAAACGACTTAAGTAGTACTTAAAAGTATTTTTACTTAAATACTTTACACCACTGCATAAGAGGCCATATTGTATAACATTGCTGCTATATGTAGGCCTACTGAGTGTTTTGAATTGTTAAAACAATGCCTGTTAACATTATGATGTGCTGCAGAATTCAGTAATCTGTGTTAAAACTCATCAAACTGTCTGGATTTGTATTACACTATTATCTACAGTGGCGCTGTGAACTACTATACGTGTGCCTTACTGTATTTCCCATTCTATGGTCTTTATGACAAAAGAATGTTGCAAGTTCCTTATGGTTATCCATCATAGATTTCAATCTGATTCACCCTGTAGTGACAACTGTCAATGTTCCCAAACAGGAATACTGGCATTTGTCATATTTGCATGTACTAGCAACCAGAGCAACCAGACTTGGCCCTCTGACCAACATTTGCATATGTTAACCTCTTTATGTAATATTACAAAAAGAAATCTGAAGTTCAACTTGTTTTTCCTGTCTGAACATGAAAGATAACATTATTTCTGATACGCTCGTGACTTGGCATACAGTTTGTGATTAAATGTCTTTGATATAAATGATATAAATGTCTTTTATATCATGTCTTTTCAGGATTGTGATGTACAGGTAAAACATCTTTCCTCCTCTTATTAAATGTGTGACTTGCCTGACTTGTCTTTCAGACTGTGAGCTCTTTGTATCAGACATCCTACAGGACGAGAACCTCAGTAAACATGCCAGAGAAACACGGGACGTCCTACTTAATAACTTCAGGGTGGTCCACTCCAGGTACGTGGAAGTGCTGTTCCTCCCAATTGGCCCCCTTTATCTCCCAATAAGAAACTTGTGTCACTTAAATCTTACATTAGATGTTCACATTTCCTGAGGATTTTTGGATGATAGAAAATATAGATTTTAGAGTATTGTTTGTAGCTAGGTTTCCATCCAATTGACGACATATTTTCATATGAATATTCTAAAATCTGTAGAAAGAAAATATCCACATTTTCCAACCAGTGGTGTGTTTCCACTAAACGGACTTGTTGAGGATAAAAATCCATTTGTGATTATGTAGTGCACACAAAATGTACTTTTTAGCTTAAGTTTTCTTGTACCGAATACAAATCTAAAGTTCAATGTGTTTCCATCGCATTTTCAAATCTAACGATAGTTTTGTCACGGAAACTGTTGCGTTAAATAGCGAATCTACTCTGTATACCCTGGTTTTGGCACGTGTGCTCTACCCAACAGCTTGCAGATACCGTCAATAGTGTGCACCTGCAGTCCACAATTCGGGGCATTCCTGCATGTGGGCATTCCTGCATCTGAACGTCCCCCTTCGAGTTATCTCATTGGTTCTTGCATGAACGCCCCCCCCCCCCCTCCCTTGAGCACCCCATTGGTTCCTGCACAACATTTTTTTATGTGGGTCAAAAGGGAAATAAAATTATTAACTGAGTTTTTTTGCCCCCGCCTACCAGTCTTCCTTGCTATCTAGTGGGAGCCGGTAGACTGTGTCCTTCGCTCCCCCTGCCCTCACCTCAGAACTGAGGGAAAACAGTGCCCGACAGGCAGGGGCGAAGGACACTGTCTACCGGTTGTACCCACTAGCACAGCAGACAGAAGGCTAGGGTGACACTGTGTACTAGCTAGCTTGCTAGTTAGCTAGCACATGGTGTCGCCCCGACCTCCCGCATGCTGTGTACCAGAGTCCTCCTTAGGCCTAGCTGGCTAAGCTAGCAAACAGTGTCCTTCGCTCCCGCCTCCCGAACACCTGCCCTTTGCCGCCATTAACAGAAATACGGGAAAACAGTGGCCGACAGGCAGGGGCGAAGGACACTGTCTACCGGTGTAAGGCTAGCTAGCTACCGTTGTCGCCCCTTCTTCTGTCAGTTTTATCGGCGGCTGGCATCCAACGTTATCGTGCATTAACACCACTTTCTGTGCTGGAGTCCTAAATTAAATTGACCAACAGAAGAATAAAGAGTGGTTCCTGCAGATGCAGGAATGCCCACATGCAGGAACACCCCGAATTTCAGGCTGCAATTGCACCCTACTCAATACAGTCTATATGATGAGATTATTATGGATAAGAGAGAGAATATATATATTTTTCAAACGGCAGTCAAGCATCGATCATCATGACACCAGAATCAGACCCACTGTATTTATTGGAAAGGAGCATCAAGATCACCGTGTGAAGTTCATTATAAGTTATTTCATCTTTAGCCTATTAAACTGCATGGTTTCTTGAGTCGTAGTGGGAGGACCACACACCATATCATCTCGTGACTCCAAGTTTACTTCGATATGATGGTTATTACATCAATATTTGCGCATAAAGTCTTCCACTGCCATTTCTCGCATAATTCATTTTTACCGACACTTAAAGATCCCACCATGACAAACGAACAAATGACTTGTCCGCGTTTATAAAATTGTACCTAAATTTCCATCACAACCTTTGTGATTTTTTTATTATACAGTATGACTTTACTCGCATAAAAACTCTGGATGGAAATGTGGTTTGTGAAACAAAAATGTGTGAAAGCAAGCACGAGGTGTAATTAATAGATAACTGCAATCTGAGATATCTGCACCAGAAACTAAGCCTTTGACGCTCTACTCTGTGCACGTTGCACGTTGCAAGAGGTTGTCTTGTGGTCTGTGAAGCAGGAAGCCAAAGTAGGGTGTTTGAAGCAATTTAAAGAGCTATAAACACCCCAAAAACCTTACAACCTATTTGTGTTATAATTAATTTGCAGTCTAAATTTAACTCATGTCCAACTTTTATTTTGCAGAAATCCTCAGGAGTTTCCTTTCAGATGTAAGTGACTGCAAAAGGCCTCCTGCAGGGACGGGATCCTGGGATGAAAAATAAAAAATAAATACAATATAAATATAGGACAAAACACACATTACAACAAGAGAGACAACACAACACTACATAATATTAGGGCATTTCCTGTTTGCTTTTGAAAGTTGTCCCACTGGCTTCCTGACCCTGATATTGTGTTGGTGCCTTTCTAGCTGAGTCCAGACAGGAGGACAGTTCAGATGACAACCAGAGCTCAAGTCTGGGCCGCTCGGCCCCCTCAGACGACCTTTCTGTGGCCTCTGACTACCAGGACGAGGGCTCTCCTGAGTGTGAGTAAAGGCTTGGTTTGTGTGTGTGTGTGTGTGTGTGTGTGTGTGTGTGTGTGTGTGTGTGTGTGTGTGTGTGTGTGTGTGTGTGTGTGTGTTTCAATGCAACGTGCATATGTGTTTAAGGCCCAGTGCAGTCAAAATTCTGTTTTCCTGTGTTTCGAATCATTTTGTACAACAGCTGATGAAACTAACACTGTACAAGTGTGAAACAATGTGATTAGACTTATTTCCTGATAGTTGCTGGTTGAAAATGCAATTTACACAGGACCTTCCAATCAGCAGGTTTTGCATGGGTGGAGTTTTGGCTTGCCTGGAGACATCACCAGGCGGTATAAGTTAATAGACCAATAACAAAGAGATTTTCAAACCTCTCTGCCAACATCAGCTAGTTTTCAGTTTACTTATCCATCCTATTAGGTCCCTCACTCAGACCACTGCCAGACAGTCCTAGCAACAATCTTGCTTGAGAAATAGATTTTTGCAGAAAATCTATTTTTGTTTCTTTTTGACAATTTTAAAGGGAAAATATTACAGCAAGGTACTTAATTGTTACCCACAAATGATTTGATATTGAGATAAAAACAGCTGCATTGGGCATGTCAAGAGGGTGTTTGCTACATTATATTTGCCATTTGTAAGGGGAACATAAAGTTAAATAAAATAAAACATAGGGACTCTTCCTGTGCACTTTACCTAAATTCTGTCAGGACATAAAATGGGTGTCAAGTAACAACATGCCTCCTAGTGGTTGGCTCTGCTGCAGGAATGGGGTGTTGGTGGTAATACTAAGGGTGTGGGGATTGTTCACACAGAACTGATAGGTGACCAAGAGCTCTCAGTGGTGAGAGTATCCATCCGTGTGTACCGGGGGAGGCAGAGGTGTTAAGTCAGTTTCTCTAAGATCAGCCCACACGAAGTGCGCTCTGTAGCATGAGGTGATTGATTAACCCTTACCCTGCTCTCCATTCCCAACTCAGTTTGAAATACAACACTGTAGCTGAGAAGCCATGTGTGTTCCATCTCTCTTCCCTTTGTCAGTCTTGCTCTCCATCTTCCTTTCTCTCTCTCTCTGTTTCTCTCTCTGTCTCTCTCTCTGTCTCTCTATCTTTAGTTATATGAGACATGGTAGTACTTGACTGGTTATTCAGAAGTGGCACAGTGACTCACCTAGAGCCTTGGGAGCCCCATGCACTAAGTGGGTGTTATGCCATGACATAGATGATGGGCATCCGTTTCTGTAACTTCCTACGTATAACTTGTCTACTTTGTGAATTTAGGTTATACAGGCCTGTGCCTTTTCCTCCAGGGCAGTTGGAGTTCATAGTTCACTGTCTCTGGCTTTACTCGCTTTGCAGAGCGGTGCATTTCAAAGGAAGAGGGTGTGTGTGAAAATAATGAAATAATGAGCCAATGGAATCAATGACATTTTAGAAAGAACATTTATTCATGGTTTAATTACAGAAGCTGGATATGCGGTGTTGGAGTGTAGTGAACTAGTAATTAGTCATTTAACTATGTTTCGCAGTAGCTTGGTGGTAGTTCAACTAAATTCACACCTGAATAGTGTTTTCAGTAGTTAATTACTTTTTTTGTTGCCATGTACGTGTGTTTAGCTAACTATTGGAACAACACAACTTTTTTAGCAACAAAAAAAACATGGGTGAAGTAGGCAATCACTTCCTTTCTTTTTCGGCGTCAGACCTGCCTAATTCTCACTTGAAACGTTGTTTTTGTGTTTAATAGGCTAAGTTACACAATCTCTTAACATATGATTCTCTTAACATATGACCCCAAATTTCTTGCAGTTCTTTCAATTCATGGTCTATGACATTTCAGATTTCCATAGGATAACTTTTCACGAAGTGGTATGGATGTAGTGAATTACTTCTTTAAAGTAGCTTTAGTTCAGTAAACTGTATTTTTCAGCTTTATTCATGTTCAGTAGGGCATGCAACGGAAAGTAAAAAAAATAAAAATAAAATCTATTTATTTATTATTTATTACTATTTATTTGTATTTAGCCTTAACTTCTTTCGGTGTGAAATAATTGGTCGTTTTGTAAAATATGCTTTCAGAGTAGATTCCCCGACACTGGATATGTGTCACTGATTTTAGTAGCACGGCCCTTCCAGTGACCCAAACCACAAAGGCCTATATGAGTGTAACAGTATAACTTTAAACCGTCCCCTCGCCCCGACCCGGGCGCGAACCAGGGACCCTCTGCACACATCAACAACGGTCGCCCACGAAGCATCGTTACCCATCGCTCCACAAAGGCCGCGGCCCTTGCAGAGCAAGGGGAACCACTACTTCTATGTTTCAGAGCAAGTGACGTAACCAACTGAAAGGCTGCTAGCTCGCACCACCGCTAACTAGCTAGCCATTTCACATCTGTTACACTCACCCCCCTTTCGACCTCCTCCTTTTCCGCAGCAACCAGTGATCCGGGTCAACAGCATCAATGTAACAGTATAACTTTAAACCGTCCCCTCGCCCCGACACGGGCGCGAACCAGGGACCCTCTGCACACATCAACAACAGTCACTCACGAAGCGTCGTTACCCATCGCTCCACAAAAGCCACGGCCCTTGCAGAGCAAGGGGAACCACTGCTTCTATGTTTCAGAGCAAGTGACGTAACCGACTGAAAGGCTGCTAGCTCGCACCACCACTAACTAGCTAGCCATTTCACATCCGTTACATGAGGTCAACTTTTAACTCAGTAAAAATCCTAAAGGCAATCGCACGTCTGAGCTATCTTTGTTGCAGGTGCATGGTAACAGTTGAATATGATGAGAAAAAAGAAGAAACCCGCACACTGCTCTTGCTTGTATCACTGCTCTTTGTTAAGCTTTACGTATCGGCCTCAATCCCTTCGTCAGAGCTCTTGTGAGTGTTTTTAATTTGCACCCTAATGTCTATGGCCTTGAGGCCGATATGTAAAGCTTAATAAAGAGCAGTGATACTAGCAAGAGCGGTGTGCGGGTTTCTTCTTTTTTCTCAACTCAGTAAAAATCCCAAATTGTTCGAATGTATTTAGCCTTATGAGAATAATAAACAATAGAATTTCTAAAGATAACCTAGCAAAAAGAAACGTCCCTTTTTCAGGACCCTGTCTTTCAAAGATAATTCGTAAAAATCCAAATAACTTCACAGATCTTCATTGTAAAGGGTTTAAACACTTTTTCCCATGCTTGTTCAATGAACCATAAACAATTAATGAACATGCACCAGTGGAACGGTCGTTAAGACACTAACAGCTTACAGTAGGCAATTAAGGTCACAGTTATGAAAACTTAGGACACTAAAGAGGCCTTTCTACTGACTCTGAAAAACACCCAAAGAAAGATGCCCAGGGTCCCTGCTCATCTGCGTGAACATGCCTTAGGCATGCTGCAAGGAGGCATGAGGACTGCAGATGTGGCCAGGGCAATAAATTGCAATGTCCGTACTGTGAGATGCCTAAGACAGGGAGACAGGACGGACAGCTGATCGTCCTCTCAGTGGCAGACCACGTGTAACAACACCTGCACAGGATCGGTACATCCGAACATCACACCTGCGGGACAGGTACAGGATGGCAACAACAAATGCCCGAGTTACACCGGGAACACACAA
Source organism: Salvelinus sp. IW2-2015 (assembly GCF_002910315.2). Lineage (NCBI taxonomy): Eukaryota > Metazoa > Chordata > Actinopteri > Salmoniformes > Salmonidae > Salvelinus > Salvelinus sp. IW2-2015. The sequence continues at coordinate 27,534,324 of NC_036848.1, forward strand.
TCCCTCCATCAGTGCTCAGATTGTCTGCAATAGGCTGAGAGAGGCTGGACTGGGGGCTTGTTGGCCTGTTGTAAGGCAGGTCCTCACCAGACATCACCGGCAACAACGTCACCTATGGACACAGACCCTCCGTCGCTGGACAAGACAGGACTGGCAAAAAGTGCACTTCACTGACGAGTCGCGGTTTTGTCCCACCAGGGGTGATGGTCAGATTTGCGTTTGTTGTCGAAGGAATGAGCGTTACACCGAGGCCTGTACTCTGGAGTGGGATCGATTTGGAGGTGGAGGGTCCGTCATGGTCTGGAGCGGTGTGTCACAGCATCATCGGACTGAGCTTGTTGTCATTGCAGGCAATCTCAACGCTGTGCGTTACAGGGAAGACCAGACCAGATACTGACTGACCCCCCCCCCCCTTTGTTCAGGGACACTTTATTCCATTTCTGTTAGTCACATGTCTGTGGAACTTGTTCAGTTTATGTCTCAGTTGTTGAATCTTGTTATGTTAAGTTTGCTGAAAATAAAAGCAGTTGACAGTGAGAGGACTTTTTTTTGTTGCTGAGTTTACAAGGGATTGAAAGAACTGCAGGAAGTAAGTATAGGTAAATGGATGTTGACACTCAGTAGGTATTTGACATGGGAATTTGACTGCCTCTATTTCTCTGCTCCCTAACCTGAGTGTTGAATAAGTGCATTCGATGTAGTCGCCGACACAGCGCCCAGTGTTGTTTCACTAAATGGCCTGGCCTGTTGTCTCCAGTGGACTGGCTGACACCAGATTCGTAATGGCTGACAGGAACAGATGGACCCTCTATTGTTTGCCTCCGTGTCTGCATGGTAATTTGAACTGCGTTTCACCCGCCGACCACACAGTTGACCTGACCGTCCGTGCCTGCAGTCTCACCCCAGCCCGGTTGACAACAGCCCCCATCACCACCCAGCACTCCTCCAGTGTGAGGAGGACTTGAGAAGCAGAGGGAGGGAAGTAGGAGATGGGGGTCAAAGTACTATGAGTCTTGGCATGCCATTTTGCAGTGTCAAGTTTACGATCTGTCTTAAAAGAAGTATAGTGATATTGGTTGGCAGCCGAGGCGATGAAAGTATTTGCATCGGACCATTGTATCAGGAGCGGCCAGAGGAGATTGGGTTTTGATACTGTATCTCTGCTTCCGCAACATTTTTGTAGTCATAATGATTGTGCTCATATATTGTTATCTCCTATATTTGTTCAGGTGTGTCTGAGTGGTGAGAAAGGTCTGTTCGTTAGAAGCAGGGGTAGGCAGAGCTACTGTGTGGTATCAGAGAATGCAGGTAGCCTGGGCCCTTGTGTCTGCTGACTGATAGATATCAGAGACAATGGGCAGCAGGCTCCAGCTCTGACAGTGCCAACACTATTTCCTGCATCAATTACGGCCAATAAGAAAAAGGCCAAGATAAACATTTTGAATTTGAAATAGTAATTTCAGATAAATAGTATACATTTTTTCTTACATTGGGTCAATATAATGTAAATCTAGAATTTGAATTGCCAAAGAGTGTGCTAACGTAACATTTTTCTGTTTTGATTGGTATAATTTAGTTCGGAAAGAGTTTGCTTTCAATTATATTATGCTATCAGTTATAACTATGCTATCGAGAACAAAATTGCATAGAGGAAAAAGGTTAGTGGGTAGTATACAGTATCTAAAGATGCACCTGCCCCAGTCAAAGATAACGCAGGACTAAATAAATAAAGAGATTTGTGGGGTTGTGGCTCGACCTTGAATGGCCTCTGTATAGTAAGTGGTTTTAGTGGAGGAAGCTGTTAAACCTCAACTTGGATGGAAAATTACTGAGGATAATAGCAGATGATATTGCCACTCCTATTTGCCATATCTTTAATTTAAGCCTACTAGAAAGTGTGTGCCCTCTGGCCTGGAGGGAAACAAAAGTAATTCCGCTACCTAAGAATAGTAAAGCCCCGTTTACTGGCTCAAATAGCCTGTTACCAACCCTTAGTAAATTTTTTGGGAAAATGGTGCTTGACCAGATACAATGCTATTCTACAGTAAACAAATTGACAACAGACTTTCAGCACGCTTATAGGGAAGTACATTCAACAAGCACACCACTTACACAAATTACTGATGATTGGCTGAGAGAAATTGATGATAAAAAGATTGTGGGGGCTGTTTTGTTAGACTTCAGTGTAGCTTTTGACATTATTGTTCATAGTCTGCTGTTGGAAAAACGGATGTGTTATGGCTTTACACCCCCTGCTATATTGTGGATAAATAGTTACCTGTCTAACAGAACACAGAGGATGTTCTTTATTGGCAGCCTCTCCAACATAATCAGGAATTCCCCATGGCAGATGTCTAGGCCACCTAACTTTTTTCAATCTTTACTAACAACATGCCACTGGCTTTGAGTAATGACTCAACTCTATACACGTCAACGACTACAGCGGCTGAAATGACTGCAACACTTAACAAAGAGCTGCAGTTAGTTTCAGACTGGGTGGCAAGGAATAAGTTAGTCCTAAATATTTCAAAAACCAAAAGCATTGTATTTGGGACAAACCATTCACTAAACCCTAAACCTCAACTAAATCTTGCAATGAATAATGTGGAAATTGAGCAAATTGAGGTGACTAAACTGCTTGGAGTAACCCTGGATTGTAAACTCTCATGGTCAAAACATATTGATACAACAGTAGCTAAGATGGGGAGAAGTTTCTCCATAAAGCGCTGCTCTGCCTAATTACTGTAACAACACTATCAACATGGCAGGTCCTACAGGCCCTAGTTTTGTCGCACCTGGATTACTGTTCAGTCGTGTGGTAAGGTGCCACAAAGAGGGATTTAGGAGAATGACAATTGACTCAGAACAAATGTACACAGGGAGCTAACATTAATGATATGCATGTCAATCTCTCATGGCTCAAAGTGGATGAGAGATTGACTTCATCACTACTTGTTTTTGTAAGCTGACAAGCTGAATGCATGAGCTGTCTGTTTAAACTACTAGCACACAGCTCGGATACCCATGCATACCCCACAAGGTCTCTTCAATATCCCCAAGTCCAGAACAGACTATGGGAGGCGCCCAGTACTACATAGAGCCATAACTACATGGAACTCTATTCCACATTAGGTGACTGGTGCAAGCAGTAGAATCAGATTTCAAAAACAGATAAAAATACACCTTATGGAACAGCGGGGACTGTGAAGAGACACACACACACAGGTACAGACACACGCATACGCACACATACGCTAGCACATGCACTCTACACACGTGCATTGTAATACTGTTGTATGGTGGTATTATACATTTTGTATTGTAGCTATGTAGTGGTCTAATAATGTTATATGATGTACTGTTTTATATTTTTGTACATGTGTAATGTAAGTGCCTTAATGTGTTTGGACCCCAGAAAGAGTAGCTGCTGCCTTGGCAGCAGCTAATGGGGATCCCTAATAAATACAAATACAAAAATACCTCAGATACAGATTATCTTTATTTTCGCTGGTACTTTGCTGACTCAGCTACAGTACTTAGAACTTCTGTGAGAAGCAGACCTGGCTCTCCCTGTGAGTGGTCATGTTGTCTATCCACTCAGTGAACTTCTGACCCTTGGCCTCTTGGCTGGTCAATCTGTGACCTGTCAGAACCCAGTAACCTTGTCTAGAATATTGACCTGGCTGCCCATAGTAACTCCACAGCTCTACATTTCTTTTGACTTGGGAATACCCACCCTTCAGAAAACAGAGCTGCTGGGAGATTCCTTTTCCAGTGTTCATTGGTGCACGGATTTCAAGCCACTCGTGCTACTCATTTGCAGGATGCACAGAACATATGATTGACCATGTTCTTTTTTTCCTTTCTCCTTCACTCTCTCCTTTTCCCTCGCTCTTCCCCTCTGCTGTAGTCAAGAGACACATTACAAGACTGGCATCAGGGTTCAAAAGTTCACGCTATTCCCCTGGGGCTACTGTGCTGCTGCAGATGCTGATAGTTTTTCCTTTCTCTCCCTGCTCCTTTTCTCCCCCTCGCTCTCCTTCTGCGCCCTCTCTCCCTGTTTAGACTATTCATCTCCAACACTCTCTCATGCTGCCTGGCAAGAGGAGAGGACTGCTTGAAGGGGGGGATTTGGATGTCTTTAACTGAGGGGCATTCATCACTCTTGTCTCCTGGCCCCCACTACAAGCTCTGCCATGTTGTTTTCTGGCAGCTTCTGTAAAAAGCTATTTTGTTTCAGCTTTCTCCTTCATTTCCTTTGTTTAATTGTTTTTCTGGTGTAAGTCTTTGGTAAAATACACAGAGGAAACAGGGCTGTGAGAATGTCAACGTGTAACAGTCGACATTAGGGGTGTCGAACACATTTTGCCCCGGGGGCCGCATTCGATATTCGACGAGGTCCAGAGGACAGCACTGAAAATGTCTTATATTTCCTCGCCGTCAAAAATTGGAATAAATTGTTCTCTATACATTGTTTTGGAAATGTTTTTTGCTCCCTGATTGTTTGGTGATTTTTTTGCGAGTTGGACACAGTAAAAAAACGGTATGAATGTAGGTCCATTATAATTTCTGCACAGTTTCGATTTGGTTTTAGTCATTTAAAAGTAAATTAAGTTTATTTAAAAAAAAWATATATATWTTTTTTTTACTCAAACCCCCGTGGGCTGGACTGGACCCCATCATGGGCTAGATCCAGCCCGCGGGCTGTATGTTTGACACCCCTGGTCTACATAGACAGCATGCAGAGTGGGAAGCCCGGGCTGGGTGGTTCTAATATCCCCTTTAGCTTTCAATGACACAGACAAATAGCAAAACTATCACATGCGCTAGGTTCACCCAGAGGTTAGGCTTCCCAGGTATCTCCTGCATTCACTCCCTTGCCTCTCCCCCCTCCTGTCTTGCAAATGAGAATTTGATTTTTCTCTCCACTTGAATCCATTTCTGGAGATGAATCAAGTTTTGATGCCAAGCCCAGGTGGCCCGCTGATTTCTTAGGGTAATAAATGGAGAGTAGAGAGATGTGTTGGCCTGTGCAAAGACAGTGGCACAACAGCTTCCAAGGCCTCTGGGATTCTTTTGTTTAATTGGGGCTTTAATGTAGCACTTTGAGGTCATTAACATGCCCTTGTGGAGTCATTTGAGGACACTGAATTCGATGCATCCCTCTTGTTCATCAGGGATACCTCTGGAGAGCGAATCGCACTGTGTGTGTCAGCGTGACAGGGTTGCCTCTGTGTGGAACCATGTGCCTGTACTTTGTGAGCAGATTGCTTATCTACAATGGAAATGATCTCCAACGATATATTGTAGCCTGTATTGTAACTTAGCCTTATCTCAGGGAAATAGTGTGGGATCACTCTGTGTGGAAAATAACACACTCAATCTTGTAAAAACACAGTAGTAAAATGTTGTCAAAAAATCTAATCAAATTTTATTTGTCACATCTGCCGAATACAACAGGTGTAGCCTTTACCGTGAAATGCTTAGTTTACAAGCCCTTAACCAACAATGTAGTTGAAGAAATAGAATTAAGAAAATATTTACTAAATAAACTAAAGTACATTTTTTWWATAAAAAGTAACACAATAAAATAACAATACCGAGGCTATATACAGGGGTACCGGTACCGAGTCATTGTGCAGGGGTACAGGTTAGTCGAGGTAATTTCTACAGCGAGTAGCAGCAGATGTAAAACAAAGTGGGGGGGGCGGGGGGGGGGTACAATGTAAATAGTCCAGGTAGCCATTTGATTAATTGTTCAGCAGTGCTTATGGCTTGGGGGTAGAAGCTGTTAAGGAGCCTTTTGGACTTAGACTTGGCGCTCCGGTAACGCTTGCCGTGCGGTAGCAGAGAGAACAGTCTATGACTTGGGTGACTGGAGTCTTTTACAATTTTTGGGCTTCCTCTGACACCACCTAGTATATAGGTCCTGGGTGGCAGGAAGCTTGGCCCCGGTGATGTACTGGGCTGTACGCACTACCCTCTGTAGCGTCTTACGGCCGGATTAGATTGTTCTACTGATAATCGTCATGCGAGGATTAATCCTGAGTTTGGGAGTTGTCCTAATGCATACTGTCTGTTTTCTTTCTGAAAACAAAAACATTGTTAGCAATAACCTCTCCCCTCTGAATAAACAGCTCATGGAAAATGTGTATATCAATGATTGAAACCACTTGATGTGAATTCACCACATAATAGGCCTATGTAGATAGATTTGAGTTTGAGTTTATTGTATCTTTACAGGGACAGTGCACATTAATTTCAACGTTTCAATAAAAGTGCCGGTTTTAGCCAGTCGGCTAATTTTCAACCACAGTCCCTGGCAGGTTATTTAAAAACAATTACATAAACATACAGACAATCAATTGAGCAGTAGCACACGCAGACAACATAGGACAAGCAAGACGCAGCATGCAGACAGAGCAACATAGCACAAAAAGCAACAAGACAAAATCCATAAAAGCGACAAAGTGTTTCCACACCTCACAAGCTACAGACAACATGGAAGCGGCAATACACAACACAGGGATTATGTTCACAAATCTGATTGGCCTTTAGCCATGTCTTCATGTTTTTGTGAAAGTGTGATAGGTGGTGCAGTTATGTGTGTCTGATGGCAGTGTATTCCAAACATGGGAAGCTCTCAACATTATATTAATATAGTGTTGATCCATAAGTTAAATTGATTTAAAAAGCAAGTAAAATGATTAAATAACACTCATCAGCAAGCACACCACAATGCAAATAATAATGGGCTAAATCTAATCATAGAGCGAGGCTTATTCTATCCAAATAGCAGATTACTTTATTGGACTTTTGGCACTAAATTACCTCAGTGACACTGATATTTTAAATTCTGGTTATTTTTCTTGTATGTTTATTGTTCTCATAAATGATCAATTATGTTACTACGTTGATACATTGATTAAAAATCAAATGCTATTATTGTTAATTCAGTAAAGCCCATATAAGTGTCTAAGAAATATTGATATTCTATAACCAATAAAAAAATGACAATGTACATAATCAGACACATAGGGAGGGTGATCTGTGCCAGTTCCAAAATGCAAAACTTAAATGCTCAATTGAAATGCACAACATTATAAATGCATTTATATTTTCATATAACTGCACACGATTCATGCTACAATGAAATTACAAAGTTAAAATGAAAATCGTAAACAGAAAATGGCAGATGATTAACAGAACGTCGTAAATGCAATGAGCAAAGTGAAATGGAAAGTGGCTGTTTTCATTTTCCAACCTCTCTCTTTTCACTTTCACTTTCAAAGTGTATGCAAATGATTTCCTGGAGGCGTGAACCAGACGAGAAACACGGCACCACCATGTAGTTGTACATCCTAGACATGTCACGCTGGCTGTGGATTGATTTTAGACTAGTGTAACCACCGGGGTTTGAATCTGGTGTTTTGTAAACCAGAAGAACATATTAGCCTGCTAAGCCAAAGTTACTCAACACAAGGCAAAATTATTCATCACATGTGGGTTGTGAGTAGTCACCGAACCACTTCTTCCTGGTTAGTAGTTCGCATGATGAGTAACCTTGAATAGTTACCTGAATAGTTGCATTGGCTATAGGCTTTGGTTTAGTGGACTAATGTGCTCTTCTGATGTGCAGAAGACTGTTTGTCCTGTGACTCAGATGGGTCTCTGTGAGGAGGAGGAGGTCAAAGGATGGTGAATTGTAACTGAGGTGATTCAGTTACCACACATGAAGGCCTAACCTTGCCTGAGATCTGAAGAGTTGCATTCGCTCCCCGAATCAATGCCAGGCTTCAGCTTCAAGTCTATGCTTTTCTGGTTCGCAGGAGACCTGGGTTGGGTTGGTTCACAGCCTGTGAGTTGGTTATACTAGTTTAAAATCCATGTACAGAAGCCCGGCATGGCTGGGATATACTACTACATGACGGTGTTGTATTGCTCTCTTGGTTCACGCCTCCAAGAAGCAATTTGCATACACGTTGAAAATTAAAATGGAAAATGAAAGAGAAAATGCTTAATTGGGTAGCTGGAAAAGGAAAACAGGCACTTTCAAATTCCCTATGCACATTGCATTTACGATTTTTTGTTTACCATTTCTCTTTTTCCTTTTACCATTTACCATTTTTATAAAACATTTCTGTTTACCATTTTCTATTTGAATTGAACCATTTTCTATTTTTACTTTGCAGTTTTAATTGTGGCATGAATCATTTGCAATAACATGAAAATAGAAATGAATGGATTGTTTTCACATTCCTAGTTAGCAATTAAACGCCCGATGGCCAGAGCTTAACCATGATGTTGCACAACGATTTAAGTCAAAAAGTCATCYTTTTAGTTAAAGTATGATATATTTGGGCTTGAAGTGACAAATCCCGAACTGCCCACTTCATGCAAATYTGTGTAAATGCGGTGTCTTTTCCTATGATGTAAAAAATATTTTAAGCCTACGTTTCGTTTCAGGGCTAGGTTTTATTTGAATGTTACCACCCACAAGCATTGTTTATTAATCAGAAACAGCTGCAAAGTTATTCCTCTTCACGACTGAGATGAGCCAAACAGCCTTGTGTCCACTTGGCCGCCTGAGCCATAGAGCAATTTAAAAAATATATAGAATTTGTCAATTTTCAAAATATTTTTTCTGTATATATATATATATTTTAAATAAATGGTATAATTGCATGATATGATAGCATTTTGCAAAGCTGCTCCCCCGTCGCCCCAAGATTGGTTTTGACCACTAACGTTTTGRGTCACTACATGCTGTACTGCTTTGATTGGTGTAGCGTTAGCTAGAAACCACAAGTGTCTATCCAGATAACGAAAAGGCACCCGCAAAAGAAAATTCAAGGAACTTATAGTTAGTTACATGTCATTTGCAGCATGCATGATCAGGCTAAAAAATGACTTTGCTCATATCTTTTCACTTCCCCTGTGAGAACCATGAGCTCGGATGACTTGGCTTTGCTGTACGTAGGCCGAAACCTGCCTGTAGCTTACCTATCAAAGGTTGCATCGTGTCCATTACAATATAGAAAAACCATATCAGCTATCTTCCAATAGTTATCCATATAACCGGAGCCTCATCTTATACTTTCTAACTATTTCTATGGCGGATTCGCAATTTATGGAAGATGTAAAAACTTTGGAGATAACAATAGATGCTGACGTCAAAGATAGGCAAGTGGTTTCCATCTGTGGCGAAGTTTTCCCTAAATCAATGCTTATGACAAATCCAGCTCCAGAACCAGCCTTAGAGCCAGTTTGCTAATCTTTTGAATACGGTGTAGTTAAAAAAACAGCAACAACAGATTAGCTAGCTAGATATAGGTTAGCGTGCTAGCTAGCTACACTGACAGCCGTCAGTACCCTATTTGTTGATGTTTATCAACTCCACGTGGAAATTCCCACACCCTATACGTGAATATGTATAAGTAGTCTTCGTCATTRTTCGGAGGTGGAACCGAACTGTGCATTTCCTCTCTAAGAAAGGAAATGACGTGGTGGCAACTTCCTCTGGGGTGGGTGGTGGGGGTACTTTAAGCATTGCATTTTTGAACTGTCACTGATCACCCACCATAACTGCAAGGCAGCAGTATTATAATATATTTTATTCTGTACAGACTTCCTTCTTTTCACTCTGTCGTTTAGGTTAGTATTGTGGAGTAACTACAATGTTGTTGATCCATCCTCAGTTTTCTCCTATCACAGCCATTAAACTCTGTAACTGTTTTAAAGTCACCATTGGCTTCATGGTGAAATCCCTGAGTGGTTTCCTTCTTCTCCAACAACTGAGTTAGGAAGGACGCCTGTATCTTTGTYGTGACTGGGTGTATTGATACACCATCCAAAGTGTAATTAATAACTTCACCACGCTCAAAGGGATATTCAATGTCTGCTTTAAAAATAAATATTCCCATCTACCAATAGGTMATCTTTGTGATTGAGTCTATGTTTGAAATTCCCTGCTCGACTGAGGGACCTTACAGATTAATTTTATATGTGGGGTACAGGGAAGAGGTAGTCATTCAAAAATCATGTTAAACACTATTATTACACAGAGTGAGTCCATGCAACTTATTATGMGACTTTTTAAGCACATGTTTACTCCTGAACTTATTTAGGCATCGCCATAACAAAGGGGRTGAATACTTATTGACTCAAGACATTTCAGTTTTTCATTTGTAAACATTTCAAAAACATAGTTCCACTTTAACATTATGAGGTATTGTGCGTAAGTCCAGTGACAAAAACAATCTATATTTAATCCATTTTAAATTCAGGCTGTAACACAACAAAATGTGGGGGAAAATCAAGTGGGTGAATGTTTTCTGAAGGCAATCTTTATGCAGTATATATGGCTCTGATTTCAACTATGCGGTAAGAATGATTGTGTAGGCCATCATTTACATATTTCTGACAGCGGACAGGTTTAGATTTTCTTACATTTTTCTTACATTTTCCTTCTGCAAATGCTAGAAGAATTCCCTCATTCTGAATTTATACAGTATTGGCCTACTACAACAATCTACTTACAAACTGACGTGTTACATTCAATATAATATAATAGCCCATTCATTTTGTTTTGAAATATGCTATTGGTTTTACTAAATTGGTCTAAATAGAAGGTCATCCTTTCCATGTTGATGAAAAAAACAAATGTTTATTTGCTATTTATTTTATGTAGAACAAGGAACAGTATCTTCCACCAGTTTTAGCCCRTGTTTCTCATCAAATAAAATGTATTGGTACATTAGAATGGCTAATAATGATCAATATTTTTCCACAAATTGAAGAATCACTGAGGTTTTCGTTAGACAGATGACATGATCAAGGAAACTCTAACTTTCTAGACATTTCCCCCCTTATTGGCTGGCTGATACATCTTCATTTAGATTTGTATGTAAACAACAAAAAAATWGATATTATTTTATATTTCCATAGAAAAACGTTCTATTGCATGTCTTTTATACTGAATCAATTTCTCTACAATAGCCTCTATCAAAACATACAATTAGTAAGGCAATTATTTTCTTATCCAAAATGGCTTTAATTGTACTTTTTTAGATMATCAATTATACATTAATCCCAGGTTTAGCTTACTTAGATTTTRTTTTGCTGCTACTTCTCAGTTCCCACAATGTTAGCACAAAACAATTGTACTTTMCTTCCTGATGTAAATGAGGCAACTGCCAATATGTATGCCATCTGAATCCCTATTTTTGTTATTATTCCCACTCTATGCCGATCTAGATTTATACATTTTCATCCAAAACTCCCTCATTGGTTTGCTGTTGTATTCAGTGTTTTATCACAGATAGACAAACTTTCCTGTGGGCCGTGCTCCGCCATTGTTGGTATTCGTATCCCGACTGTAGTTTTTCCAAGTGTCAGTGAGGCGGCTGAAAGCCATCCCCTGTGATTAGAGGATAATTGTATCTGCAGTTAAGCATTTGAATAGTGGTTGTAAATCTATGAGAGGGAATTTAGGGCGATGTAGTCACTCCTTATGGCTGCCCAGGGGGAATCTGATGTCACTTAAGATTGCTCCCTCTGCCCCTGAACACTGGCACAGGGAATGGGAAAGCAGCAGAGCCTGGCAGGACTGACACAATATTTTTTATCCTGCATAGGAGGCACAGAAAGGCAAGCGATCTGCTCCCCCTCATAGCCATTGGCCTACACAGAGGCTAATATTTGACCTCTCGTTGCTATCACAATACCGATACATAACATACTGTACATTCTATTTACATAAATAAAACATGGACCTCTACCTCTACTGTATGCTTTTGCTCAGAAGCGTACATTACAAGATTGATTCTATATGCTCTGCGTATCGATGAGTAAAATCCTAATCAGATCAGTGGTTGGAGTTGGGGGCAGGGAGGACATTTGGTCTTTAACCTCAGAGCCTCTGTGTCTCTCCTCCTCCCCCTGACAGTGGCTTTGTGGAGGGATGCACACACAGGGAAGAAGGAGGCTCTCCTACTGTAATGAGGAGAAATGTCTCCATTTAGCCTGGGCTGTGTGCAGATGGAGTGCTGGGCAGGGTGAGGGTGCACTGAGTGGATCCTTTTTCCTAATTAAGGACAGTGTCGGAGGGGGTCACACTGTCGCTCTGTCTTCCAAAGCAGCATTCCTCCCTCTCACTCCGTCCCCCAGGCCTGGGGGGGCCACCCTCTTCCTTCTGGTTCACCTCATCAGCAGGGTTCACACGGAGGTCAGGTCTTGGCCCTGTTTTATCTCTACTCAGACTCAACGCAGTATCTTTCTCAGCAAAAGACACAGGGAAGAGGCTAGTGCTAGGGATCCAAGGACTACTGAGGAGAAACAGTATGGTTCCTATCCTAATCCTCTCCCGGTAAGAGGTGTGTCATCAATTCACCTGCTCTACTAACCCACCTGACTCAGCTTGAACAGTTCCAGGACACAACCATTTTGGCTCACCTAAAACTGATTAGGAGAAAGTCCACTCCTGGATAGGATGGTTAGCAGCTGTATATGGCAAGGCCCTCCAGGTAACGATGAGTAATTTAACCCAGGTTATGTTGACACCTACCCAGGGTAGTTTCACATTGAGCTGACACACTGAGTCTGGGCAGCACCCTGCACACCAGGCAGGCTACCTTGAGATTTTTATGTTACTCAATGTAAATCACGGACAGCCTCTTTACACCATTTATTGTTTTTATAACATATTTGTTGCGTTATGGCAATATAGATATAATATAATGTGTTCGTCCTCCCACCTACCATTTGCCTTCATTGTGATTCACTCTCTAGCCGGCCCCGGATTGACTTGCAGCATAACTAAAGTGGATTTTAATGGGAGAATACATTAACTCCTTCTGGTCATTATCACATAAATCAAGAGATTTTTTGCTGGATCAACTGCTGAGCTCGTAACACCATGCTGAGACGAAGGGTGAATAACCAAATGAGAGAGAGTGGCCATGACACTGCTATGGCAGCTCACATGCATCATATATCACTTTGGTTTAAGGGTTAACATGGGGTTTTTGTAGGTATATATCTGTTTAATTAATAACAATATAAATGARATGAATGACACTAATTTAGACAGGAAAGAATTAAAATAAAGGAGATGCGTAGCGCTGAATAATTAATAATGCAATTTACGATTGATAGAAGAACAGCTTCCATCTTGGATTTAGGATTTGGAAGAAGCCTTCAATAMATGGTGCTCTTCAGTTTAGGGAAAATATCATCTCATTTCTTCTTTATGTGTCTGTGTTTTAAGAAACATTCCAATTGAAACAAATTGGATTCTGTATTTGTGGTTTGTGTGAATCATACATGTTTTTAATAAATATTTTCACATTTTGGCTCAAACCAAGAGTAGATACATTGGTATAGCTGTTGATAAGTATTTTCATAAGACGAGGTATTGCTTGCTCTCAACCAATCGGAATTTGTTATACAGAGGGGTGGGATAAAAATATGTCAGGGGAGTAGGATTTCTGAATGTACAGTATGTGAACTTTAAGGTTACACTGCTACCCTGTGATAGAACCCTGGACCAATCAAGAACCATTCTAAATCCCCAGCCCCTTAATTGTTGGTGAATTTTGTCCTCAAGCTGTAAGACCAATTCCGCGACCGTTGCGATATATTTTAAATCCAGTATGAAACACATCCCTGGTTTAAACCATGAGGCCTGGTCAAGGAGCTCCCTTTGAGTGTGAGAKGCCATTGTTCTGTTCTTTACTGATTCAAGCAAATCTAACCGTCCCTTTGTTGACTTTATGTCTCCTCAACTATTAACTGGGAAAGACCTTTGAAAAGGGAAGGAAGTAGATGGATGAGGGGATTAAAAGGTGCCATGACAAGGAAGCAGGCCTGGAACAGAGCACTGGATGGATGAGGTGACTGGGCTTTTGTTATGATAAGGTTCTCTGTAACAAAATAGTCTYTAGCGGCGTAGCGCTAGCTGCCGTATTTCTAGTGACACGAGTCAAGTCATCCACAGAGCAGAGTGATATGTGAGTGTGGTAGTGTCATGAGGTGTCTTGGACCGTACTCTGAGTTGACCGCCAGTGACCACCTTGTGCAGCATTTATATGTCACACACGCATAGGATGGGCTTATAACGTGAATCTCTGTTATGTTCCTTATACGGCATGAAGTTCAGATATMACTTTGATTCCATTGCACTCTGGACCAGGTTCATTTGCATACAGTAAAACAACAAGGGCAGATAGCCGCTGACATTTTGGCTAGGGGAGCTCTACCAGTGGCAGACTAGAAGCTATCAGCTCTGTCTCTTCCTCTCTCGTGTTTTGGATTTTGTAATAAATGAGAGAGACGCTCCGCTGAACGTTTGGGGGTTTCATCTACTTTGTTTGGACAAGAAGACTCAGTTGTGGCGCAGTGTGTTTGGTTTTGTTCGTTGAAAGTCAAGGTCTGGTTCAAAGGGGATGGAATCCAGGCCTCTTTTTCTGTCATCAGTGGTCCGAATTGAATTAAAGGTCACCCAGACTAGTATAAATGGGCGTTAAATAACTCCTGCACCCCAAACCAAAGGGGGCCACCTGTTCCCCCATCCTCCCTCCTTGGTAACTAGGCTCAAGCCTGATGACAGGTTAATTGAAAAGTGGTTGGGATTGAGCTTTGTTTTGTCATGTATGMTCAGGAGGACAGGCACTTTGGTTGAATTCCATTCAACTGTGGAATCCTAGATGGAGTCGTAAAGAGAGACAAATAATGGCCATTTAAAGTCAAAATGAAGATGGAGTGGATGTTTAAATCAAATCCAATTGTATTTGTCACATGCTTCATAAACAACATGTGTAGGCTAACAGTGAAATGCTTACGGGTCCGTTTCCAACATTGCAGAGTTAAAGATTTTWAAAAAGATATATAAATAGTGACACGAGGAATGAATACATATTGAATAATGAATAACAATTATGAGTAAAGAATAACATGGCTATATACAGGGAGCACCAGTACCGAYTCGATGTACAGGGGTACAAGATCATTTTAGGTAGTTCTGTACATATAAGGAAGGGYTAAAGTGATTACTTGTGTAGTATTACTTTAGTGCCGTGTTGCAAACAGGATTCACATTTGTGAAAATCTTGATTCTGTACAGGCTTCCTTCTTTCCACTGTCATTTAGGTTAGTATTGTGGAGTAACTACAATGATGTTAATCCATCCTCAGTTTTATCCTATCACAGCCTTTTAAAATCTGTAACTGTTTTAAAGTCACCATTGGCCTCATGGTGAAATCCCTCCGGGGTTTCATTCCTCTCCGGCAACTGAGTTAGGAAGGACGCCTGTATCTTTGTGGTGACTGGGTMTATTGATACACCATCCAAAGTGTAATTAAGAACTTCACGCTCAAAGGGATATTCAATGTCTYCTTTTTAAWTTTTTTACCCATCTACCAATAGGTGCCCTTCTTTGCGAGGCATTGGAAAACCTCCCTGGTCTTTGTGGTTGAATCGGTMTTTAAAATTCCCTGCTCAACTGAGGGACCTTACAGATAATTGTATCATGTCAAACATTATTGTTGCAACACTGTCCATGCAACTTATGTGACTTGTTATGCACATTTTTACTTCTGAACTTATTTAGGTTTGCCATAAAAAAAGGGTTTGAATACTTATTGACTCAATCAGTTTCAGCTTTACATTTTTAATTCATTTGTAAAAATGCCCAAAAACATAATTCCACTTTGACATGGGTTATTGTGTGTAGGCCAGTGACATCAGTTTTAAATTTAGGCTGTAACACAACAAAATGTGGAAAAAGTCAAGGGTTGTGAATACTTTCTGAAGGCACTGTATGTGTGAGTGTGTGGGTAGAGTCTAGTGTGTGTGCYTAGAGTCAGTGCAAGACAGTTAGTGRAAAGAAGGGTCAATGCAGGGAGTTCGGGTAGCCATTTGATTAGCTATTTAGCAGTCTTGTTTAGCAGTCTTATGGCTTGGGGGGGTAGAAGCTGTTCAAGGTCCTGTTGGTTCCCGACTTGGTCCACTGGTACCGGCTTGCCGTGCGGAAGCAGAGAGAACAGTCTATGGCTTGGTTGGTTGGAGTCTTTGGCCCCAGTGATATACTCACCACCCTCTGTAGCGCCTTGCAATCGGGTGCCTTGCAGTGGTCGTACCAAGTGGTGATGCAGCTTGTCYATATGCTCTCAATGGTACAGCTGTAGAACCTTTTGAAGATCTGAGGGCCCATGCCAAATCTTTTCAGCCTCCTGAGGGGGAAGAGGCACTGTCGTGCCCTCTTCACAAATGTGTGGGTGTGTGTGGACCATGTTAATTCCGAGGAACTTGACGCTCTCGACCCGCTCKACTACAGCCCCATCGATGTGGATGGGGGCGTGCTCGCCCTRCTGTTTCCTGTAGTCCACTATCAGCTCCTTTGTCTTGCTGACGTTGAGGGAGAGGTTGTTGTGCTGGCACCACACTGCCATGTCTCTGACCTCCTCCCTGTAGGCTGCCTCATCGTTGTTGGTGATCTGTCCTACCACTGTCATGTCGTCAGCAAACTTGACAATGGCTTTGGAATAGTGCGCAGCAACGCAGTCATGCGTGAACAGGGTGTACAGGAGGGGACTAAGCACACACTGTTGAGGGGCCCCGGTGTTGATGGTCAGCGTGGCGGATGTGTTGTTGCCTACCCTCACCGCCTGGGGGCGGCCCATCAGGAAGTCCAGGATCCAGTTGCAGAGGGAGGRGTCAGGTCTCAGGGTCCTGAGCTTGCCCTGATTTTACACTGCTACATGTGTGACACGGTGCGGCTCTCTGTACCACATCTGTTAGATGTCAGTTAATAGCACACACCTAAAGGCCTCTGAGGTGCAGAGTCACTGTATGACTGAAGCTCCAGACCAGGAGGGAGTCATACAGAGACCCTTTCTGTTCATTCCCCACTGCATTGTTGGTTAAGGGCTTGTACAGTGCATTTCACTGTTGTATATTCAGCGCATGTGACAAATACAATTTGATTTGATTTGATTTTGCAGTGGGAGCAGACGTAGTGTTTCTGCTGCATCGCTAATCTGCAGCACCAAAATTGTTCTGTCATCTCAGTACATTTACAGAAGTGCTGTAAATGTATTGATCCCKGTTTCCCCTAAGCTAGCAGTGGTGTATTTGATCCAGGGACAGCTGGCTGTTGCTGCTTCCTGGGTATGAGAGAACCATCTTCAACGTGGAGTCCATGACGAATACAATAATAGACCAACATTTTTCTGTCATCTTATATGTATCCTACTTTGTGATCTTCTACAGACTTTGAGGAGATCCAAATGGTGGCAGCCCAGGATCTCAGTAACATCTTGAAACAAGGCTACCTGGAGAAGAAACGACGGGGTACTAAGATTATGGAGTCGATTATTATGGAATTATGGAATGTTGAGTGCTCATTTAAAGACGTGTGGGAAGAATGACATTATTTGTTATTTTCATTACGTTTTCCATTTAGATCACAGCTTCTTCAGCTTAGAATGGCAAAAGCGATGGTGTGTCCTCAATAACACAATATTCTACTACTTCGGGAGCGACAAGGGTTGGTTTGATCCCTTACATAACACTAAGACATACAATTTACCCATGTAGTTATTTATGCCTGGAACTCATACATGTGAACATTTTGGTGAGGAGATTCAGTTGACACTTCTTCCTTCAGACAAGCAGCAGAAGGGTTCCTTCTATATCAATGGCTACAGTGCAGAGCTGGTGGCCAACCTACGTAAAGACTCCAAGAAGAATGCCTGCTTTGAGCTGAGTGCCCCTGACCGACGCTCCTTCCAGGTGGGTGTACAGTGCAATAACAATACAACTGACTCCTAACAATGGGATTGAATGACAGTAATGTTTCATAGCATACCAGTCTGACCTAATGATCATACTTTATGATGGTGTCTATCCTCCCCAGTTCACTGCTAGCAGTCCGCGAGAGGCCAGGGAATGGGTGGATCAGATCAACTTTGTCCTGAAAGGTATATCAGCATAGTTCGAAAACGATTTCAAAGACACAGCAGTAGAAAATGATATAGCGATGACTATGTATGTTTTCTTGTCCTCTGTTAGATTGGTATTGCCTCACTGCCTTTTTGCCTGAAAGGGCAGAAAACAAACCATTTTATATCCATTCCCAAATATATCCATCCCCAAAACGACCAATCAGACGCCTTCCAAACCTCCTCATCCGCTACGTCACAAGGCATTCATGTCATGTGTCGTCCCCCCCCCCCCTAATAATTTCCCCCTTACGGGAAATTGATTGGTAGTTGTTCTGGTTATCTTCTAGCGGCATTGATTTCTGCCTGGCCTATGGTGTATCACAGAGGACCTGATACCCTGTGTTGCAGTGCCCAGTC